>NC_136065.1:1899651218-1899781218 GCF_964261635.1 Lissotriton helveticus
TTCCAAACGCTACCCTACATTTTCTTAAAGCTTCACTAGGCGCTGGCACCTTAGAACACTGTTCATCCGCTTTTTAAAAACAAATACAATTCTTTACAACTACTCCCTCAATACGGCATGTGCCCCACGTCACGTGCACTGCGCGGGAATCGCCGTCACCCAATAATTGTTTAAGGGGCAAGGCTTTACTCAATTTTACTCGAAAAGCAGGGATGGATAACGAAGGGAAAGTCCCACCATGTTACCTCTTTTCAGATGTTTTAATGTTTCCTCAATGTTATTTTCTTTGCCGTATTTATCATGGTAGACTCGTGATTGGCCTCAAGGCAGGTATCAAATGACCTCCGACTTTAAAAAGTCACCTGTACTCTGGATTCGGCTGGTACTGCAATCATCTGGGGAGCAATTGTCCCTAGCCTTTCACTAGCGCCGCCTCTGGGAAGTGGAGCAGGCGCCATGGTCTTCTAGGCACCCCCAGGTACAAAGTGTTCATGCTGTGTTTCGTTTAATCAGGGTCGATAGCTTCCGGCTGCTAATCACAATGGTCAGCCTCCCAGAAGTGTTGAGCGCCCCCTACAGCCATCCAGAGTAGCTGCAACCACCTGGGAGACTTAACCTGCTGCTGTGGCCACCAAGTGACCCCGCCCTCACCCCCCATATGTGGCACATTCCGTCAGTCCTGGTTGTGAAGCCCTTGGAATGCTGAGGCCTGCAAGTCCACTTGACCTAGAAATAACCCCAAGAACAACAAGTCCAGGGGAATAAAGCACAGCACCTGAATGGTGAGAGACAGAAGAGAGCACGCATGACTGGCAGCAGGGGCGCACTCGGCATCACACACCAGATCACCACAAACTATCACCACGTACAGGCGGCCGGAGTAAGTTCAAGAAAGCCATATGTAAAGAGCAGGCACGCAGAGATCAGAACATTGCGGACGGACACACCTAAGGACAGACACGTTTACCCCGTACACACAAATAGTATTATAGGAGCTATAATGTGCACACGCAGCGCTACAAAATAGGGAATTACTATTAAACGAGGAGGCACTGCAGAGGGGGCAGCAGGCGTGGTGGGGGTTAAGCACACCGCACGAGGCTGAGGACAGCGGTCAGAGGTGAAAGGGCACCCAGGGTTGAGGAAGGGCACGGGTGCGAGGTCCAAGAGTGAAGGGTGAAGAGAGAGCGGGTAGGCAACGTTAGTGAGACAGAGGACAGGCAGGGTTGACACGTTAGTGAGACAGCAGGACAGGCAGGGTGGACACGTTAGTGAGACAGCAGGACAGTGGGGTGGACACGTTCGTGAGAAAGCAGGACAGGCAGGGTGGACATTGGGGTGGACACGTTAGTGAGACAACAGGACAGGCAGGGTGGACACGTTCGGGGGACAGCAGGATAGGCAGGGTGGACACGTTAGTGACAGCAGGATAGGCAGGGTGGACACGTTAGTAAGACAGCAGGACAGGCAGGGTGGACAGTGGGGTGGACACGTTAGTGAGACAGGACAGGCAGGGTGGACACGTTGGTGAGACAGCAAGACAGTGGAGTGAGACAGCAGGACAGTGGGGTGAGACAGGACAGGCAGGGTGGACAGTGGGGTGGGCACGTTTAGATAGCAGGATAGGCAGGGTGGACACGTTCGTGAGACAGCATGAAAGGCAGGGTGGACACGTTAGTGAGACAGGACAGGCAGGGTGGACACGTTAGTGAGACAGGACAGGCAGGGTGGACACGTTGGTGAGACAGGACAGGCAGGGTGGACACGTTCGTGAGACAGCAGGACAGGCAGGGTGGACACGTTGGTGATACAGAAGGACAGGCAGGATTGGAGTGAAAGATGACACGCGAGAGCACCAGAGCGAAGTCGGGCCGGGCCGTGTGTGGAAAAAACACGGACTACATCACCCGGTGTGCTGGGAAAGAACCTGAATAGTTTGCTCAAAAGCAGCAAACCCGTGTTTCATGAGTAGCACTGGCAGCATCATTAGGACAGGCAGGTCATTACCGCAGCTAAATGTTCAGGTCCCAAATGAATAACTGCACTCAGACAGCGAGCACTCGGGAATAAAATGGCGGATGGTGTAAGCAGCCATTCTGGTGTATTTACTAGCTGCGCATCAGTGCGTCACGGGTTTTCGGATCTTGGAAACGTGCATTTCTCAACGTGCAATATTTATGAGCTCTTATGTATCTGTTATTATTGACAATGGGACTAGCTAGTAACCGGGTTTATTTCCAAGAGACATCCTGGTTCAAAACAAGCCAGAAACAAAACGAGAGGTTAGATATAAACAAATACACGTCACATACGATGCCCTAAAATTGAACTATTAATTACACATTCGAGTTTCAAATCTGTGGAATGTTGGGAACATAGCGGAAAATCGAGACTAAAGCAGATACTGATCGGAAGACTCATTTAACACAAATATTTTGCTAATTGCTTTGCTAATAATTGCTGCTTTGCTAATTGTAAATCCATTAAAAATGATTAGCACAAGAGCAGCAGCCGGGAGCCCAGCCGGAGACGAGGGAGGCGGGGATCTGCTGTGGGAGGGGAGAGGGAGGCGGGGAGAGTGGAGGCCGTGTTACATCGGGACCGGCTGCGGCTCGGGAGGTGGGGATCTGCTGTGGGAGGGGAGAGGGAGGCGGGGAGAGCGGAGGAGCAGATACTGATCGGAAGACTCATTTAACACATATATTTTGCTGTTTGCTAATTGCTTTGCTAATTGCTGCTTTGCCAATTGTAAATCCATTCAAAATGATTAGCACAAGAGCAGCAGCCGGGAGCCCGGCCGGAGACGAGGGAGGCGGGGATCTGCTGTGGGAGGGGAGAGGGAGGCGGGGAGAGCGGAGGCCGTGTTACATCGGCATCGGGACCGGCTGCGGCTCGGGAGGCGGGAAACATGTTTCAAATAAACAGATCTCAGCAAGTGACAGAGCATTCACTGTTTCAGGCAAAATAAACAAGCTCAAGCACCTACGAGCACACGGACAGGGGGCGGGGAGGCACACGGAGAGTGGGAGGGGGCGGGAACGGGGAAAGGCACAAGGACAGGGGGGGTGGTCGGGAAGGCTTCCTCCGTTGGAGGGGGTGCGGGAAAGCACTCACCTGGACTTCCTCCGGCGGCGGAATGACGAAAAGCAACCTCGACAAAAACAAAAATAAACCCCGCCCACGGCCGCATGACGTTGTCAGAAGGGGCAGGATGAGTAAAAATGGCCAGAACGCCCCCGAATCTGCACCGCAATTGACGGACAGATCTCTGTTCCAATGGCTAGCCTCCATTTATGGAGCTAGCCAATGGAACAGAGGGCGGGACTAAGCCCTACACTGTAAAGACATAAGATTTCTCCTGGGCGGAGCTAGGAGCTCCGACGCCAGGCGAAACCTAAAAACGAAGTCCTAGCTTTCGGCAACGAACCACTCCCAGTTAGGATGCCTCTTGTGAGCCCTGTGAACTTGGACCCCCACTCACCCCCGCAGACCATGCCAAGAAACTCAGGATCATCCTAGACATCAACCTCTCCATGAGCAGATAGACCAATGCCATCTCTTCATCATGCTTTCACATCCTGCAAACGCTACACAAGGTTTTCAAGTGGATCCCACTGAACGCCAAACGAACTATCACCCACACGATCATCACAAGAAGACTCAATTACCAAAAAGCCTTATACATCGGAATCCCAGCCCATGACTTATGTAGATTTCAAACTACCCAGAACGCCGCTGCCAGACTCATCCTGAGCAGCCCATGTAACACCCACATATCTCCACACCTTAATCTCCACTGGCTCCCAGTACAGGAAGGATGACATTTCAAACTACTTACCCACACCTACAAAGCTCTCCACAAGACCGGTACCGCTTACCTCAACCACCGCCTCAACATCTACCAATTCGCTAGACACCTTTGATCGGAGTCCCAGGTAAGAGCACACATCCTTTGCATCAAAAAGACCAGAAACAGAGGATGCTCCTTCTCATACCTCACAGAAAAGACATAGAAAGACCTCCAGAAACACCTCGGAACCTCCCCCTCCCTTATGGGCTTCCAAAGGAACCTCAAGACATGGTTCTCCCAAACAAAACAGGCATGATCTCCTCCTGCTCCCTCAGGCCTGCCCTACTCAGCACCTGGATACCCTCACAGGTAATGACCGACCGCTCTTTGCAAATTGGCATAACATAACAAAAGAGCATATGGGACTATGGATCCCCAGAAACGAAGGTTTATACAGAAGTACTGTTAATATTTTTAAGAAAGTGGAGTATTATTTGGGGTGGACAGGCATTTATTTCAAGGAATACCACTACCTTCTAGTAGTGAATCGCAAATTCACTAAACACACCTGTGCTCAACTTACTGGTAGCTATGGCAAAAAAGCAGAGAGACTACATCTAGGAAAATGTGCAAAGTATTTATGCAGTACCAAAACAGGAAAAAAAAAAAAGGTCAAACCACAACACAATAAAAATACCAAACCGAATTAAAAAAATAGATTAAAATGTAATAAACAATGACAACTAAACAAAACTCCAATCAGGATAACCAGGGATATGAATTTTAAACATTTAAGACAAAAAATAGTGCCAAAATGCAAAAAGCGTCAATGATTATGGAAGAGGTAGACCTAGATGCTATTTCAGGCCAACCGCAATGGAGTCAGTGTCGATAAACAAAGCATGGCCATCACGTTCCAAGATATTACATTCTGACAGTCTTTTTCATGGCGCTCAAGGGCAATCCTGAAGATGAATTCAAGGAAGGTGCAATGAAACTGACACCTTTGCCACAAGTTCCTCCCTGATAATTTCTAAGATCTTGAAAGTGCAAACATTTGCGACGTCCCAACAATTAAGGGTTACTGGACCAGCTCCTCTGAGTCACATCCAAGGCTCCCACAACCTCAAGGACAGCACTTGGTGCAGGTGCTTACTTCAGCAGAGGCCACCAGCAAGGTCCAGTCCAGGTCCTGTTGGTACTCGTCGACTGGTCACTTTAAGAGAAAATGCCTCTTGCAATTTGTGTTTCTGAAACCACACAAGCGGTCAGCCAGCAGATCCTTGGAGTCCACTTCTTTTATCCTTGGTACAAGATGAAGCAGGTCCCGTCCTTCATGGCTCCTCTCAGATTATAGCAAGTAGGGTCCACTACTTCTGAAAATCCAGACAGAGTTCAGAGGATAGTTCCCTGGGGTGGCACGTTGATAGGTGGCTTCATCTACTGGATGGGGGTGACTTCCGATTCCTCCCTAACCAATGGGGTAAACGTTCCCCTCTGCAACCCTACCCACTTTTACAGCAGCCTGGTTTTGTCCCCTCAAACAAACACAATGCACCTTACTCCTAAAATTCAAGATGGAGATATCTCTTCTCCCTTGTTCAGAGCCAATGAGCCCACCAAGATGTGTGGGCTGGGACATTAGTAGTCACCTTTGTGGTCACTCAAAACCGATTCTGGGGGCAGCTCCCCTCACACTTTGTTTGGTGCCAGCCTGTGTGGAAGGGATAATGGGTTGCCTTCTTTAGGTCTCACCTTACATTAACTTGTGAAAGGACAGTCCCCTTTACAAGTTAATGAAGGCTCTGTGTAAACCCCAACTGGCAAAAAGAGAAAGTCACCTCACACTCAGGTCAGTGTTCCTGCTCTGGGAGCCTCATTTAAGTCCAGCACTTGGCTGGACAGCTGCTGGAGAGCTAATGTAAATAGCCTGCCGGAGCTTCAGGGAAAAAGTTACTTTCTAAAAGTTAAACCAAAGGGGATGATGGACGGAGTGTTGAACATTGCAAGCACTGACCCCCAGTCAACTTATCTGGGTTTAATCCATCATTCTTTAGCTCACTCCGCCATCCCAGTTCAGACATTGCCATATGCAAATCAGTCGGACCCTGTGCCTCATGGGAACAGTCCAGCCCGAACTGCCACCCCATCTCTTCCCTGGACCGGAAACAAGCATCCTGGGACCAGTTTCTGGCTAATCAGCCGTCATCAGCCAGGCTAGCTTGAATCCAGTGGCAAAGTGAGTAAGGGACCCACGTCTGGGCATACTCTGCCAACTTGGGGCGACCAAACCAAAACCAAAGGGGATGATGGACGGAGTGTTGAATCATGCATGCACTCACCCCCAGTCAAACTGGGTTTAATCTATCGTCATTCTTTAGCTCACTCCGCCACCCCAGTTCAGACATGGCAAGAATGATGATGGATTAAACCCAGATCAGTTGACTGGGGGTGAGTGCTTGCAATGTTCAACATTCTGTCCATCATCCCCTTTGGTTTTGCTTTGTTCGCCCTAAGTTGGCAGAGTATGCCCAGACGTTGGTCCTTTGCTCACTTTGCCACTGGATTCAAGCTAGCCTGGCTGATGAGCCAGAAACCGGTGTCAGGATGCTTGTTTCCGGTCCAGGGAAAACATGGCTTGGCAGTTCGGGCTGGACTGGTCCCATGAAGCACAGGGTCAGACTGATTTGCATATTGCCATGTCTGAACTGGGGTGGCGGAGTGAGCTAAAGAATGATGATGGATTAAACCCAGATAAGTTGACTGGGGGTGAGTGCTTGCAATGTTCAACACTCCGTCCATCATCCCCTTTGGTTTTACTTTCTAAAAGTTACCTTTCATAAGTATTTATTAAAAATCCAACTTCACAAAGACTTCTAATAAAAATGGGAAAAAGACATTGGCTGACTAGTTTAGCTGTTCCCTTTCAAAGGTTACGGATTAAAATGTATAATCTGTACATTTACAGTTTTTATAATCCAGCCCAGCCAGTGAAAATAGCTTTTAGGGGTCAGCATTTGGAAAACATACCAACTTTAATTTTGCACATGTTTCACTTTGTAGGAGGCTGGCTGGCTCGCTCGCTCTCCATTTAGTTTACTAAAAGGAAGTACACTGTGCAGAGAGTCCAGTAGATACCTTACTGGTATAAAGAGGCAAAAGTGGACCATACTATTGCTCTTTTTGTGTCAGTGTGGTCGAGCAGCTAGGCTTATCAGAGTGCGGCGTCGGAGCAGATCGGTAAATCAGACTTTGTGGTGCGCTGCCTGCAGGCGAGTAGCTTCTCTACTCCAAGGGAGGTTCTTTGCAATTGGTTGAAGGCTGAAGATGTATTGGAGTTCTTGGAGGCCTCACAGTCGCAGGACGAAACAGCACACCACGATTGTTGAGTTCTGGAAGCATACCGCATGGTTTGCTGCCAATTTTCTGCAGCAGGTCTTCGGTTCTCCGGTCAGCAGCTCTTCTTTGTCCGTTGCTCTTCTTAGGGCTCTCAAATCTGAATTAAGGTTCCAGAGATGACACCTAAATAAAAGAATGTAGGGGCACTAACGGGGGTGACCGGTAGAAGCCAATAAGCTACCTACCTTTAGGGTGTCCACACCCTCTAAGTGACCACTTACTGTGGGAAGAGGCACTATCCTAACCCTGATAGGTTAATTTCCTACCATCTCAAGATGGAGAAATTGGAAAAGTAGTGTCCATATTGCCTGCCCCAACTTAGGGGTGGTGCTGACTGAATGTGGGCACACCTCCTAATCTAATTTACCCACCCGACCTCCCACCCTAAAGGGGGAACAGGAAAGGGAGGTTGGCATCATCCACTATCTGGAGATGCCTGGATGCATGTCATAAGGCAGCATCGCCTTTGAAGCTTCCCACCCTGGCAAGCCCTCCCAGCCTGGAGGAGGTGTGAAGCACCTCCGCCCTGAGCAGGCTTTGTCCCTAGCCTCGGAGAGGACTGGCTCTCATCCCATGGGTGCAGAAACAGGTCTGGCGGTGGCAGGCTGGCCACACCAGTGCTTGGAAGGTTTTCTGGGGACCTTCTAAAACATTCTCCTGTCTAAATGTATTATTAAATCCAAAACTGGCATCAGTGGGGATTTATTAAGATGAGATGTTTGATACCAAACATCTTGGGGACAGTGAAACCATCATGGATCTAGGAAACTCTTAATGAGAAGTATCCAGCCACTATACTCTCTATGGCTTCCCTATGCACTTACAGTATCCAAGAATGGACTTAGATAGTGTATGGTCATATCTGCTCATGCAGAGATGTCCACACATGGAATATATTATACCCTGACTTAGGGCTGTAGGGCCTCCAGTAGTGGTGACTTACCAATACTGGTTGCAGTGTATGTTAGCATGCCACACATGGCTGTGTGCCATGTAAACTCTTCAGTTTTCTCTGTACCAAGACACACAACCTGCAATAGCAGTTTGCGTGTTCTTGGTGAGGGGACCCTAGGGTGGCACAACTTGTGCTGCAGCCCTAAAGGACCCTCTTCAGTACCCAGGCTAATGTTTAAAAGCAGGACTTCCAATGTGTTCAAACAGGTTATTCTGGCAAGTTTGGCAGCAACTTTTTAGACAACTGCAGCCAGGCTACACAGGGTAGGCCTGAAGCTGTGTTTTACAGGACCCACTCTGTGGATGGTATAATAGGTGCTGCAGTCCACATGTGGCATTTGACTTCCAGGCCCTGGAAGTATTTCCTACACCATATACTAGGGACTTCCAGGTAAATAATCATGTAAATCAGAGGTAAGCCAATTTAACCAAGTTTGAAGGTGGAGCAAAGGCACTAACGTTATTCTTGCAGAGTTTGAAAACCTACAAAAATAGGGTTCAGAAAAAAAGCAGAAAAGCTGGGCTTGCTACATGTTTTATACTTTAAAAATAGTGTTCGTTTATAAGTTGTGTATCACTGAGGTTTTAGCACTTTGCAAACCTGTATGTAAAAAGGTGTGAAATGTTCAACAGAATGGCACTCTCTTCATAAACAACTGAAATATGAAAACCTGGAAGCCGCAATCTGCATTTTCTTTTTTAAAGGGATCTCGGCAGCGAACTAGACAAACTGTAAAGATAAGTGTAAATCTATATATACACACACCACTGTTGAGAGAGAGCGAGAGAAAAAACAGACTAGCTTATATGGACACGTCAGTACATTCCAAAGTGTTAATTCCAGACACCGCTACCCACCCATGGAACGTCGATAAATGGTAACCCCTCTAAGATATGTCACCCTGAAAACAAAATACAGGACAGACTATGTTCTACAATTTCCCATGAATTTTCTGTTTTCTATTCAAGTAAAAATATACAGAAACGAAAACTGAACCAGTATGTTCACTAGCAGAGTGAGTGAAACTTCCAGTGCTACACACACACCAAGATATGGAGGATAAGCACAGCTGATGAACTGTAAAGAGAACATCACCGGCATTACACAAAGGGAAATCCTACATAAAAAAAAAAAAAAACATACCATGTTACACAATAGGGCGTTAATCACCAAAATGCGCAGCCCTGGTGAAAAGGTGGAGCACAGTCAAAAAGCGTCTTAGCTACCGGAAGTGCACACTGCTGTAGTACTCCCCCCCCCCCACCCCCGCAGGTGATCCCATTTACCTGTGGGGCCCCCATTTAAACCAAATGCTGCAATCCGCTCCTGCAGAGCATTCCATCCCTGGACTGCACTTCTAACAGACATGACGAGTGCTGCAGTACTGCTAGCATATATACAAGTCCGACAAAGGTTGGTGAATCAACAAGCTTAGTGTTCATGGCTATGAATGTTGGCCATGTTGGGCAGTATTTTCTTCCAAGCGGAAGGAAACACTGCCCAAGAAGAGCCTTGTTTGTAATGACACATGAAGTTTCCCTTTCAAAAGGATCTGCTGTGTCCAAAACACTATTTTTGGCTCCTCCTGACAACTTTTCCACAGATTTTTGAGCAGATACGTGTGCTGTTTTCTCAACAGATGCATTTGGTTAATTAAAAAGTGAACACCTCTAATTCCCCAAACCGCCCCACTGCATTCCTAAAAATGCTTTTAGTGATTATTCATTTATCCACAAACACACAATGACTTATCCGGCGACCTTGTGCGAGAAATGGGTTAAACTGAGACAGTTTTGGAAATCTAGGGCCTTTAGTTCCACGGGCATTCTAAAACGTCTGAGAAATATATAAATCAGCCCGGTGCTTTGCCACGTCTTCGCTGCTGTCTGTACAGAAGCAAAAGTGGCTGTGGGGGCACCGGAGGAGGCGCACCCATTAATTTATGGGCACTGGTACCGCAGACACCACTTACTCGAGGAGCCTCCTGCTCTTGTGGTCTTCACCACTTCACACACACATCCCTTGACCTTGGCTGCTCAGGACTCACTCCGGAAACACAGCTCATTAAAGCGGTAGTACTGCAAATACTTAGCCAAATGCAAACCAAGGCCTGAAAATGTGAGGGGCGGGGAATAACACCACTGCACCGAATTTACTAGGCCATTTAAGTAGAGGCCAATTAAAGACAGCTGCCAAGGAGTACGGGGTGGGAGTTCAATGTGACCAAGAAAGAGCGAACAGGAAAGAGTGCATTATTCGAACACAATATTGAACTAGGCACAGACACACAAACCACACCTAAATGTCGGTCCTTCACTTAATTCTAAATATCTTCGGCAGAAAAAGAAAACAAGTCAGGTCCCGGGCCGGCAGCCAATCACAGCGCGGCCCGATAATGACGTCAGGGGGGTGTCCCCGGCCGCCATCCAATCACAGCGCGGCCCGGGGAATGACGTCACGGGGTGTCCCGGGCCGGTGGCCCAGGACAAAGGGGCGGGGCTTAAAAAAACACCGAGAAACGCCCCCGAATCGCGTTTTCACAAGAAAACGTGATTGACAGCCTCTGTCTCCCAATGGCTAGCCTCCATTTATGGAGCTAGCCAATGAGAGACTGAGGCGGAACCACAGCCCCTATGTAGAATCATGAGATTTCGCCGTGGGCGGGGCAACGCAGTTGCCAACGCCCAGGGCGAAACCTAAAAACTGTGTTTGTATCAGTTTCGGAAGAGGAAGACCCATCTAATTTTATAGTTTTTTTATTTTAAATCAAGGGAAATAGAAGTGAATCACATCAGAAAATACAGTCAATCTCAACTGGTAATTCCTATAGTCAGAAAGTCAAAACAGTCAGACCATTAGGCCCTGCAGGCAAGAGCCACCTCACTGATCGGTGAGACTGCGTCAAGAGACCGCCTGGACGAACATTGTGACAGGCTAGGGCATCTTGAACAATGTGTCTGTGGAAGATGAAGTCATGTAAAAGGTGCTTGCACTCATTAAAGTTAAAAATGAGGACTTGGGAGCCTGCTCCAGGTGAAATAACATCCATATCTTTGGCCTGCCTGAATCCACATCCAGGAACCCCCAGTAGAGGGGTTCATTCAATCTGTGCTGCGGACACGGTTTGGCGACTGGCTCATGGCCATTTTCTCAGAGGAGCGTGCGTACCAATCCCTGGGCCACAGCCCACTCCATAATAGCACAATATTCTGCGACTTGCCAAGGAATGAAGAGATGTAGCTCAGGGTACCACGCTCTCCATGTACCTGGACTTTAACTCACTGTCCAGGATGCCCACTGTGAGATTCTTCCCACGAAACAGTTGCTGCTGAAGATGGGAGTGTCACATGCCTTGCTCTATCTGCTGAAACTTCGAGTTACGATGGATCGAAAGGCTCCGTTCTTTACATGCACGCAGACAGCCTGAAAGACACCCTACTTCCGAAGAGGACCGTGCAAACCATCTTAGCGACTGTAATTAATTTGACAATTCGCTGACCCTCACAGTGGGATGGGGACATGGTTCATACTGGAAAAAGACAATGCCAACCACTCACTGCCAACCGTAGCCCATCTACGATCAAGAAATTCAAAACCCTTTTTTTTAAATCTCATCTCAAACAGTTTCTAACTGGCTAACATCAGACAAATCGCTTAATAGACATTGTAAGATCCAATACTATGGACCCCGACCACGGCATTTTTTATTTTTCCAGTATGAACCATGCCAAACATTGCCAACCATTACATCTATTCTAGTCCTTTCTTTATTGCAAACGGAACCACGTATGTAAATGCGAGCTGGTAACGGGCCCGCGTCATCCGGGACACCGTCACCAGAGCTAGCACAAGCAAGTAGCCTGTGAAGAACCGATTATGGCTCTGACTAGCTACACGGCGCCCGGATGAAAGCAAAGGACGATCCAAAGGTAATCACTACGAGTCTCTATCGAGACAATTATTGAACGGGAGGTTACTTTGGGCATAGTTATTTTCATTGGGTCGGCAATCGCCGTACAATAATTAGTTTTGAAGGCCTGACTTACTTCACAATCAGCCATCACTTTTATTAATAGCGAGAAACAGTTATGATCATTTCAAGAACAACGAGACACAGTTGTGAGTTGCAGACTCGATATCATGTCAAGTATTGTAACATTCATGGCATGTGCAAAGTATTATAAATATGAACTATACTAATGAGACATCTATCTTAATGACATTACATGTAAATACAACTATGACAATGTTTTCCCACTTCCATACGGGGCGCATTTGAATAATGACTGCCTGATGAGACATGCAGTCGAAAACCTCAAGCATGTCTCTTCTAGACACCGATAATTTCTCTAGCGCACACGCGCTGCCCTTTACGGTTCTGATACACCTAGTTACCATAAAAGATAGCACTTCCTTCTGTTGCACTCTTCACCTGGGGCACTACCTTTTGCTACATTCTTTTATTCTTAGTGTATTTGTATATAGTTCACATGTGTCAATTGAACTGACACCAAATTAGATGGAGGAGTTTGCACACGCAGTAAATAGCGGCCCTTGGACAATAACCTGTTCAGTTGGGCCCGTTTCGAAAATAGTACCAGTATGTGTTTTCTTCTCCTACCTGCAGGTACAGATACGCTAGGTCTGACCTCCCTACACAGAGGGGGCGAACTGGCCATCTCAACAGGAGCCACAAGGTGTCTCCTCATTCACTTTCGGTCCTGAAGAAAGCCTCTAGACTCCAACACGGGGCTGAAATATGTCGACCCACACCAGTGCGGTGGGTTCATAATCCGATCCACCCACGCACGACTTTTGATTTTAACCACCCACATCCCTGCTTCTTTCAGTAAAACCTCACATTACAGTGATGTAGGGCCTTTTAACCTCACCTCACTTCACTTTGACCAGAGCACAGAAACACCCTCTTGTCAATTTTTTGATCTCTAGACACTACTGGTAAACCAGTTGGTCTTCCTCCAGGTGGAGGTTCAGCATACCTACGATGATAAATACCCAATGATGATGCTACTACAGTACCCATAGGCGGAGAAACAAGATATCCCGCCCATGCCATTTGTGTACGTATATGAGGGTTTTTACCAAACTTTCTAGAGAAACCGAAGACCCTGGTATACAGGACAAGTGATTCATCCTCCCCCCTTTTTGATTAACCCTGGAAGCCGGATTGACAATAGCTTCTCTTTCCCCCTTCTGATTGATATACACAGTACTTTTCCTACAACCAATAGTAATGAGAAAAAGTAAAGTGACTAGCACAAAGACCAAGAAGAAGGGAAGGTGGGATGCAAGTCCCTTTTAAGATCTATTTAATACAATAGATTTCACAAGCACAGCTCAAGTGAAACCTAAAAAAAGGGCAAGAAATAATGCTGTAGAGCTGCAAAACAAAGAAAAAACAAGCATTTACAATGCAATAGGTCTCGCAGCATTAAAGTTTGAGCTATTGGTATTGTATATTACAATGTGTTGCATTAATTTGTTATCAAACTCTGAATTGTTTTATAAAGATGATTTGCAAACTGTCAAATGTTGCTGAATAGTAAGCAACCTTGTGAATATATTTGTTTGCTAGTCATCCTTGCACACGAATCTAGGAAACACTTGCTAAACACTCAAGAACATAGAAAACACTAGAGAGACACAAGAAACTAAAAATCACAGCACACACAAGCTCTAAAACACTAGACATACAGGAAGCTTGAAAACACACAAAAGACTCACTAGAAGCCAGAAATTACTTGCAATTCAAAGAGTAAAAGGTCGAATTTATATGAAGTTACAGACTCATTTATGTATCAGTGTTGCGAGATATATTATTGATATGCAGAAATAGGAAGGCGAGAAGGCAGTAGTGTGACATGCCGGGACAAAGGTCACCACTGCAGACAAGAATGACCAGGCACCAGTGGTCAGAGCTGCATCACTGCACAGTCCAGTCCAGCGGTTGTGTACACACTGCCTGTACACCAAGACGAGCGCGGGAACATCTGGAGTGTGGGAAGCGAAGCTCCAAGTAAGGGGCAGCCCTGTTCCCAGATGTTCAGTCTTTGCACTCAGGCAGCGCCCCGGGGGGGCGCACCTTAGTCCCTGGTGCCCCCCAGCGCCGCAGCCCGTGCAGAGACCCGCCCGCTGCCCCCGCCGCTCGGTCGCCATGGTTACTGCGGGAGCGTCCACGCTCCCTCCTCGGGGGCTTCCGTCTAAAAAGACTCCCGCGGCGACATTTCAGCTCCGTTTCTCGCCACAACCCCCGCGACAGGGCAGACCAAACACTTCCACAGCGAGCGGTGCGTGCACTCACGTGCGGGGCGGGTATTACTGTGACACCGGTGACCACCCTCTCACCCCACAGACAAAGACTACAAGTCTCATCCAGTGAGGGCATTGGGAAGAGAGTCACAGGGGCAGACGGGAGCCTCACAGGCTACAACCCACCCAGGAGTGTCCTGGAGGCCAACCTGTGAAAGCAGCACTGTGCACCGTGCCCCCCCTCCGCCCCCGTGGACCTCTGATGAGGCCCCCACCCACAAATCCACTCTAACTGCTAACCCTGCTAACCCTCGCACCCCTCCCCCACACACCACCCGCACCTCCGCTCGCGCCCTAGAAGTACCCCTACAGACTGGCAACATTTTACTGCAGCAGAAGCGCCCCTGGCACGAGGCGCTGTGCATGGAACAAAGGGGCGCGGGGCCGGCGCAGACCGAGACACGCATCATGTCTGTTTACATTGCACACATTGCAGGCGGCGGCGGCATTGGTCAGAGGATCTCGACTCCTGCCCAGGGCTGAAGCCGCGCACAGACTCTGGCGGGCAGCGTCTCAGTCATGTTCGGCGGCATCGGCTCCGCCCGGCCTGTCGATGCACTCATCGGGGGTTGCTTTCTAGGAGGTATCCCTTCCTCGAGAGTAGTCCGTGATTGGCACGCGGCTCAAGTCACAAAGACTTCTGCAGCAGATATTACTCTGTTACTTCACACACACACATGCAGTGTATCACCTCGGCATGCAAGTCATGGTTGGTTCAATCAAAGGAACCAAGACAACTGTTAAGTGCGTGACGTCAAGTATACCGTGTTCCATAGCGCTTTCCTATACATTCTATATTTGAGAAGAAAGCATCCCCAGAGCCTGCGGTACAACAGCGTGTGACGTCAGTCACCACTAGAGGATTCACTGAGCTGGGCGGACGACCTGCAAACCACACAGGTGACGCAAAGCAGACAGCTCTGGTGTGCAGGGTTATGCAGACAACTCCAAGTGGACCTAAATAGGCAACCTATAAAGGTAACGCCATAGGAACTCTAAAAGTACGGTAGCAAAAGCGAAAACGAAACTTACCAGCGACTGTCTGCAGACAAGCTCACGCGCGCGACGCCGACAACTCTTTGGTACCCCGGGGGTGTCAACTAGAGCTCAATTCTGTTTTTCGTGAGAAGTCCTGCCTCCTCGTGCTTCTGTCAGTCACGCCCTCGAGCGCGCTCTCGTTTCTCCTCCCTCCTCCCCTTACCTCCTCCCGCAAGCTCGGCCCCTGCCTCCCACCGCTTTCCTCGGCAAGCCGGTGGAAGCGCACTGCAGCTGCCCCACTCCCCGCGCCGGTGGTGGCCGAGGTCAGGGAAGATGGCGGCCTCCCTTACCCTCAGGCTGGGCAGAGCCGGGCTATGGAAGGTGATGGTGTCCGTGGCTCCGCACCTTCGCCAAGGCGGCTGCAGGTTCCTGAGAAGCGGAGGGACACTGCAAGGTGAGGTGGTGGGAAGGACGCTGTAAGTGGTGGTAGTAGAAGGCTGTGACAGCTGAAGGAAGATGTGAGGTTAGCAGAGCACTGGTTCAATGCCTCGCGCGTGTGTGTGCTTCACAGGAGACAGCGCCTGGCCGCAGCGCTCGTTCGCGTGCGCGTGTCACTTTCAAATCGCCTCCAAGGCTATGCGCGCGGCCAGGACTGTCTCCTGGGAAGCACACATGCCGACAATAGGGGCTCGGCGGAGACGCGCTTCGCGCGGCTAGCCGAGACCTAAAAACCAGCATTGGTCCCACCTATGTGGCTGTTGTGCAGCATAGCAAAAATGTTGTGGCGCTGTGTAGACTGGCAGAGGGTATAGTTGAGTAGTGTACAGTAAAGTGGCATAATGTGGAGTGGAATGGAGGGGCATAGAGGAGTGGCATTGTGTGGAGTAGCATAGAGTAGATTGGTATAAAGTAGAGTGGTATACACGAGTGGGGTAGATTGGAGTGGTGTGGAGTGAATTGAAATAGCATAGAGTAGTACACATGTGGATGTAAGTAAAGCAATACTAGAGATGGCAGATAGGGTGTGAGCAACATAAACCAGAAGCTGTTTGCCTGTGTTAAAAGTGGGAAAGCACATTGCACTTCCAGGAATGATACAAAAATGCTTATAAAAGAAATAGAAAAATAGTGTGTTGCAAAAAGAGAAGGAAGAACACGTACTTAGCCCGTGCTCCAGGGAGAAGCTAACACAAGAAAAGAAAGGAAGCCTACAGGAGCTAAGCAATTGAAAGTTTGCCAATGAGTGACAACAAAAACAACTAATGGTATGCTGTGGGCGGGCTGTAAGCCCACTACTTTGTAAACAAAACGTCTCGCAGCACAGCGCTTATTCTCTGTAGGTGAGACTGAATGAATTGAGTGAATCGCTCAGATAATCATTGTATTGGCTGGAACGCCCCATAATGTTACGTGTTTTACTTAACTTTAAGCACCCCCCCCGAGTGGTTGTTTAAGCTATTTATTTTTGAAATTTATAAAGCGCTTAATATATCCGTAGGCGTCTTGGCGCTAAGACTCACAAGTGCCTCAAAAAGCTCAGTATGCCGTTTTAATTATAAGAAGTAATGGGGGGGAAGTGGAGCTACTGATCAAACAACCATGTTTTCAACAGCTTCCTGAATTGTAACAATGTGGGTGTAGATATAATCACCAATGGAAGCGTGTTCCAAAGTCTGGCTGCAGCGTTGGTAAAGCATCTATCTCCCCAAGTGACAGTCTTAGTTCTTGGTACAACAAGTTGAAGTGAGTTTATTGATCTTAATTTTCGAGTAGGACGGTAAAAAGTGAGCTTCTGTTTAAGAAACTCCGGCCCTAACTGATGGAGGGCTTTAAAAGTAAGACACAAAGTTGTAAATTTAATCCTGTTTTTAACCGTCAGCCAGTGATAATTCCTGATTACTTGTTTAATCAGTTTAAATTTGGGGGTCCCAGATAGCAGTCTTGCTGCCGCGTTCTAGACCAGGTGTAACTTGGCGACCACCCGAGCTTGAGCCTTCACAAGTAAACCGTTACAGTAATCCAAGGAGGACAATACCAGTGAGCTCACCACCGTTTTCCCTGCACTTTCTGGAAGAAATTGAATTTTTTTTCTTAGGAGTTTGAGTTTATAAAATGCTATGGAAGCTGCTTGATTGGCATGATTAGCAAAGTTCAGTTTCTCATCAAAGATGACTCCAAGATTTCTGACTTTCTGCACAGGAGACGATAGTGCTCCGAGTAACGGAGGCCACCAAATTGATGACCAGATGGGAAACAGTTTACCAAAAATGATCACCTCCGTTTTCTCGGATTTCAGCCTTAGACAGTTGCAGGCCATCCACGCCTTAATTGCCAGCATGCCTTCCTGAAACCGAGCTGCCACCTTTTCTCCATCATTATTGATGGCTAGCACCAACTGGGTATAGTCAGCATATGTGGTAAGGCTCATCCGGTAGATCTTAATAACCCTAGCTAAGTCCGACACATAAATGTCAAGTGTCGGACTTAGGGACGAGCCTTGAGGAACTCCACAGGGTAGAGCCAGGTTGACCGATCTGAATGGCCCCAGTGTTACAGCCTGGTTTCTGCCTGCCAGAAAGGAAGCGAGCAAAGCTCCAGCCTTGGAATGAATACCCAGCTCTCCGACATGGTCAATCAAGATGGAATGATTGACCGTGTCGAAGGCCGCAGATAGATCCAACATAACCAGGACCGCCGTACCACCCTGGTCTCTAATGGTTCTGATGTCATCAGCGGCTTTGATGAGCGCAGTCTCGGTACCATGCATTTTCCGAAAGCCAAACTGTGAATCATCAAGCAAAACATTATGTTCGATATATTCTGAAAGCTGATCGTTCATTACTTTCTCGACCACTTTGGCTAAGAAAGGCAAGCTGGCAATGGGCCTATAGTTTTTCAGTGAGTCTTTATCCAAGCCAGGCTTTTTTAGAAGTGGTTTTAGTAACGTGTTCTTTAACCTATTAGGAAAAACCCCTGATATGAACATCGCATTACAGATTTGCGTGGCGAAGTCACTGACCAAGTCGATTACAGGGGGAAAAATCTTAGGAGGACAAGGGTCAAGGGCTGAGCCTGATTTAATGAGTTTAATGATATCTGTAATTTGATCCTCATTTGCCTCTTTAAATTGAGCGAATGAGCACTCAAGTTGTTTACTAGGGGAAGTAGATGCAGAATTAGTTGGTTTATTGATCACTGAGAACTCGGCGTAAATATCGTTTACTTTCGAGAAGAAGAAATTTGCCAAAACGTCGCAAAACGCCTGAGAAGGCGGGGGAACCAGATCGGGCGATTTTCCAGCCAATGATTTCACCACCTCATATAGTTGTCTGCTGGAGCTTTTTGCGCTTTCGATTTGTTCGCCGTAGAAATTCTTTTTGGCCTCTATGATAATTTTTTTGTAGACCAATGTCTGCTTATATAACATTTTACTTTCGCTATCATAGGCTCTTCGCCATATTCTTTCATGATTCCTACAAATTTGTTTTTGCTTTCTCAGTGTTTCAGTAAACCAAGGTGCCGAAGGCATCTTCCTATTTCTAGAAATAGTTTTCAGGGGGGCCAATGTCTCTACCGCCGAACCTAGCCAGTCAGAGAATTGCTGCACCGTTATATTAGAGTCTAAAGAAATGGTCGGCCAGGTGTCAATTAGGGATGTCCTTAAGATCACCTTATCAATATCCTTCCAAACTCTGAAAGGTTCTTGAGTTGGAAGGGTCTGTTTAGGTTTATTGGCCTGGCTAATGACAATGTTACTCAGGATAGCAAAATGATCAGACCAGGTAAGGGGCAGTATGTCTTTTACTGTTATCTCTTTTATGTTGGTGAAGATGTCATCCAATGTGTGACCCGCCTCATGTGTAGGTGCTGTTACCAACTGGGTTAATCCTAAAGTGGCAAAATCGGCCATAAGAGACAGGGTTTCGGTATCTTCCATTTTTCCCATATGGAAATTTAGGTCCCCCAATACCATAAAGGTGTCTTCAATTGCCAGGGGTTCCATAAGCGACATAAAAGAGGACAAATTCTGAACGTACCCCCGGTGGTCTATAAATAAGTGCTCCTTTGAGATTGTATGAGGGGGTAAGCTTAATGGCGAAGTGCACGGCTTCGCATGTTTTAGAGGGTATGGGCGAGATTCTAACTGAAAAGATATTACGGGTAATAATTGCCAAGCCCCCACCTTTTTTCCCATGTCTATCTTGCCGAAATACAGTGACACCACTAGGCACAGCCACCACTAAATCAGGGTCGGATGTCTCATCCATCCATGTTTCTGTGATGAAGAGCAAGTCTATTTTCTTATCCTGAATCAGGTCGGTAATTTCCTGTCTGTGCCTTCCCAAGGAACGGGCATTAATAAGTGAGATGGTAATGTTCTTAGGCTTGTTGTTTTGTGCTTGTGATGATATAGCTTTGTGGTCTAAAAACGGTATGAAGATTTTGCAACCAGGGCAATAGGTACTCACTCCGTTAATATTGCCGAGGTCGTGTTGGGAGCATGCAGGCCCCCTAAAGGGTCTCAGCTGAAGATCGGCTGCGGAGTATCTAATCCGTTCCCGCGCTGCTGAACCAGGGGGTCCTGGCGCTAAGCGTGGGCCCGGCGCAGACTGGCTTGCCTTTGGCGCGTCTTCGGCTGTCGGGCTGTGGAGTGTGGGTATGGCTTATGGTTGGTTCTATGACCATATAGCTGTCTTAATTGTAGTAAAAAAACTGACCTTTAATTCAAAATGCTTTATTGATCACATTGATGTTGACAATACTATGTTTTACAATTATGATAAATGCATTTGAATATGGTTATTTTACCCATTTATTTTAATGGCAGTGAAATATTAGATAGTGACATCACTGCTTTAACTAATCTGGTGACACCCTTATAAACCAGTGGGACTGCCTTATGGAAAAGGACACCTCCATATCAACTGATGTTACATCTGGTTATAGGTAGGTGTTATTGGGTTCCAGACCCACTAGCGGTGAAATGTGATTTGTGGGTGTCACCATAGGTATTACTTTCTACCTGATATTCATATTTGTAGCTTAATGTGTAATTTTCAGTAGTGTGTGCTTATTAAAGTGTTTTTTCAAAGATAAAGCACTTTTTAGACCGATGTATTGTTTGTTGTTGTATACCAGCGAATTGGGATTAGCCTAAGACTGCTGTGCTTCACTATCCTGAGAGAATCAAGGCAACAATGGGGTAGTTAATGCGAATTGCAAACATTACTCGTGAAGGATCCTTGCAACTAAGAACTGAATTTCTTATAGTTGATTTCTGAAAGCAGGGTTGCATCCACATTACTTTTCCAGCATATTCCTCCAAGTTAGGTACCTCATGAATCCCCCTAACAATGTTATATGACACTAAAGGTTCAAAAGATAAAGGATTATTAAGGCCAATGGAAAGCTCAGAAGAAAATCCAGACACTATCTTCTATGAATGGATCTGCAGTACATATTCCTCGAATTAGTAAAGCATATGTAGCACCAGCCCAGTCGAGGTACATGACTGTTGTGGACACGAAGATGGACACATTCCAAGGGATGAAACCCAGCCAAGAAACCCAGAATGGGACGAGTACATAACCCCACCACTGGATTCGTCCTGGCCCCAATGATTCTCCACTGGATGACACTGCGAATTTTCACGCTATAATGAAAACTGTATCTAAGCACTTTGACTTTCCACTTCTAATAACAGACATTGCTTTCTTTCTCTGCAATATTAAAAAGGGCCCTAAGAAGTAAGTAGGGTACATTCCTTTTGTTGATTATTTATTGAAGGGGGGGCCTTAAAGTTAAGCAAAACCATGGCAGTTGTGATAAGATATGTGAAGCACCAGGGACCACATTGTCTTTCTTATTAAGATGTCCTAAAGGGGACTCTGAGGCAATGCAGCTGCGCAAAGGAGAAAACGAAATCCTTCAACTCTTTGTACAACATCCCCAGGAGAGGGTATACACCTGGATTATATTGGAAAGAGTGTGTTGGCTTTGGCCGAAACATGTCAGTGCCACCAACTCCGTGAAAATATTAGGGTGATACGATAGGCTATTGTGGTCCGACATCTCACCTCTTCTAAAATATTTGCAGAAGCCAAAAAAGTACAAGCAGAGAGCTTTCTAGCAGAAAGAGAAAAGGCATCAGCGGGCATAATAAATGCATCAATGAATATTTAGGCCACATGTTTCAGGTAATTGCCTGGAGTGGCATGTTGAGGAGACCAGGGTGGCAACATTGCACATCTTTCAGACCCAAAGTGTGAAGCAGAATTTAGGATATCAAGTGGACAAAGCCATTTGTGATCTGAAATAAAGTGCAGGCGGCTCGATCGCTGGAATTGTAAAGGCTTAGGCAGCAGTCTGTTCAACTTCATAGAGTAAAAGCACAACCGGTTTACAGTGAAGCATATCAAAAATATAAATACCAAACCGAACATGCCTACAATCACATGTCCTGTCAACCATGCCAGACTAAGTGTAACAAGGACAAAAGCTACCCCTCAATCTAGATCACAAGAAAAAATGTGTTAAATTTAAGCCACTGGCCATATAATCATTCAAAAAGCTAGAGTAAATTGGGGGGGATTTCAATTTGCTTACAGAATTATAAAAAGATCAGGACAGATAGGTCATTTATTTAGTACAGTTTGACCACTCAAATTTCTCAAGAAACCCCATCAAAGCCACCATGCGTGATGCAACATCTACAGTTGCTACAAAGGGATTTTCCCTCTGTATTACAAAAGAAAGAAATTAAGTTCTCAAATCCTAACAAAATTCAGAATTCTTTCTCATCAAAGTCAGGAGAATGGATGCCCATTTTGGACCTATGCCAATTGAATGTAAATCTCAAAAGACAAGAATTCAAAATCATTGTTTCAGGATATCATCCAATTGTTAAAGAAATCAGAGTTTAGGACCAGTTTGAGCCTGCAAGATGCCCATTTTCATAGCCCTATTCACCCCAAGCATTAAAGATGTTTACGCTTTGAAGGTGGGCAGTTGCCCCAACCAAAATAAAGTATTGCCGTTTGGACTAAAGTCTGCCCTGAGAATATTCAACAGCTGCAGCATCTCTACGGAAACTGAATGATAGAGAGCAACATAACATTTAACCACAACGTCCATGCAGGAATATCCAAAGATCTTGGCCTGTCGGCTTTCAAAAGTGGCTATTCAATCCTCGCACAAGAATTTAATTATTAAGTGCCATCTTGGACACAGTTAGGCAAAGTGTTTTCTTCTGAAGAGACTTAAGTGATTACACAATTTATTCAATCAACAAAAAATCAAATAGTAATAGTTGTCACTTCATAAGCCTTTGATGTATGATATCCTCTTGCATTCACTTGATACCATAGTGTCAGTACTCATGAGGCCACTAAAAAATTAACTAGACTGTCAGTTGATTAGTTTCATCTGTGGACTAGTTCAAAGGGCGGGGAGCACATCGTGAAGAGTTTGCTATCAAACGCAAG
This sequence comes from Lissotriton helveticus, assembly GCF_964261635.1. NCBI lineage: Eukaryota > Metazoa > Chordata > Amphibia > Caudata > Salamandridae > Lissotriton > Lissotriton helveticus. The sequence continues at coordinate 1,899,674,155 of NC_136065.1, forward strand.
TGGGCATCAAAACACCAGCAACTGTGCATAAATGTATTGGAGCTTCAAGCAGCAAGATCTGAAAGAGACTTGGTTATAGATTCCTTACCTTAAAATTACCTCCAGGCGTCAGACTAGATCCGGAGATTTTTTTATCTGCAGTTCCCCTGTGCGTCGGTTGACTCTGCGTCCGTCGTCTGCATCGTGGTGTCTACTCAGACGCTGCCCCTGCGCGCTGACATCAGTTCTTTCTTTTTCTGCACCAGCCTAGCGCAGGTCCGGAGGGAGCTTGCCCCTTTGTCATTTTTTGACTAAACTTTTTCGACTTTTGTCGACATCTTTTTCGAGTCTTCAACTCCTGGTGCGTGAGGGATGTCCCATCGTCCTACCAGCTTCAAGACTTGTGGCTCCTGTCACAAACTGATGTCCGTGACTGAGCTGCACCTCGTGTGCCTCTAGAGCGCGAACATGACCCGAAGTTGTGCTCTGACTGCCGGGCCATGAATCTGGAGTTTTTGCGGGAGCAGTCCCGAAAGCTTTTAGAGGCCTGGCAGTCTGCTCCGCGTTGCTCCAGGTCTCACTCGAAGGGAAGGTCTCGAGACCGGTCGCAGAGCCATCACAACTTGTCCAAGTCTTTGCACTCCTCGGGTAAGTCGAAGCATAAGAAGAAGGCAAAGAAGCACCGTTGCTCTTCGCCGTCACTCCGTCCGTTGGCTGACGCGACGCATGACCCGGAGTATCCTCGCTCTAAGGCTCTGTCTTCGGCACCTAACTCAGTAACGACTCCACGCCTTCCTCCGTTTCCAGGAGCTGGAGTGCCCCCTGCCCAGCTTTGTGCATTTTAAGAAGCTCTCCGTTCCATCTTTGGGCAGTCTGACTCCACCGGAGCCCCTTCGGGCCCCACAAAGCTGGTTGGGGGCCCTGGGCCTTTGATGCCGGAGGCACTGGCCCCGGCGCCGGAGGGCACCTATGGATCCAGGCTTGAATCTGGATCGATGCTGGTTGACCTTTCCCGGCGCCATTCCTGGCAATAACGCTCCCGAACGACCCCATCCTCATCCCTAAGATGGACACTGAGCCGGATCGACGTCGACAGATGTTAAATCTGATGCTGGAGGATACTTTTGTTCCCTTGTTCATCCCAGGTGTTCCCTATCATCCGGAAGGTTGTGATGAGGACTGGGAGGGGTCTTCTGACCCTTTAGCAGACCATCTAGAAGAGCCAGACTGGACAGAGAACCTGGGTGATGCCAGTGGTCTGGACACTTCTCCTGATCTTGGCATGCTTTCTCCCCCTACCGTGGCTACGGAGGAGGGAGTGTCCTATGCTGTGGTGGTGAGAAGGGCAGCTGAGGTCTTGGGCCTTCAGTGGCAGTCAGGACTAACCTCCTGACAGGAGGTGCTTCAACCGGCGGCAACTTCATCTGAGCCTTTTTAGCTGTTCAACGAAGCCCCGACTGACGTCCTTCTGGGCACCTGGTCCAAACCCAGCACAGGTGATCCTGTGGAATGGACGATTGCCTGCTGCCACCACCCAGCTCCTGTTTGGTGGTCCAAGCGTCTTCATCTAAGGGCACATTACCTTCTGCTCCCCTAATAAGGAATCCAAGAGGCTGGAACATCTTGGGAAGCATATGTTCTCTTCCTCCAGCTTGGCATTGCGGTCTGTGAATAACGCATGCCTCTTGGGCTGATAATCCCATACTGTCTGGGATACAGTCGTACAGGTGCTGCCTCTGTGCCAGGAGGAGGCCCGGGCTGTTCTCTCCCAAGCAGTGGTGGATGGGAGAGACTCTGCCAAATTCATGATCTGCTGTGGACTGGATACCACCTACTCACTGGAAAGAACGACTGCCAAGACGGTAGCCCTTTGGCGCTGCGCCTGGTTGAGAACGTCTGGCTTTTCAGGGGATGTCCAGGCAGCCCTACAGGACATGCCCTTTAATGGCTGTTGCATTTTTGGTGACAAGGCAGACTGTGCTGCAGCACTTTAAGGATTCTCGAGCAACAGCCAGGTCCTTGGCTCTCACAGCAATGACTCGTCCACCTCAGTCTGCTTTTGGTGCCCTTTCGTGGCTACGGAAGGGGCACCCTAACACGTCCAGCCCAGGCCAGCCACTGGTTCACGCAAGCTACCCAGTCTCAGCATGGTCGTGGATGTGGGGCCCAGAGATGTGGGTGTGGGGGCCAGCGGGCGGGCCAGTCCACCCTTCCCACCCTTGTAGCAGCCTCCAAACCTTCCTAGTCCAACCTTCCAGGGCCATCAGAAGCCAGTGGGTGGCAGGATTCTCCATTATTATTATGGAATTTGGTTAAGCGCACGGCTACCCCCACCGGGGGTGTCCCGGGGTGTCCATCACCTCCCCCACTGGCAGACCATCATGTCGGATGGTGGGTTTTGCAAATAGTTCGGAGGGGCTCCTCCCTCCCCTTTGAGACTACCCCTCCCTCCACGACAGTCTTTCAATCGCATATTGGAGGATCATTTGGTGCTCTCTGCCAGGAAGTTTCAGTTCTCTTGGCCAGGGGAGCTATCGAGAGGGTTCCTAAGCTAGAAGTAGGTTGGGGTTGCTATTCCTGCTACTTTCTGGTGCCCAAGAAGGACAAAGGCCTGCGTCCTATTCTAGACCTCAGGTCCTTCAACCCGCTTCCTCCAGAAGGAGAAGTTCAAAATGTTGACTCTGGTTCAGGTCCTGTCTGCGTTCGACCCTGAAGACTGGATGGTGGTGTTGGACTTGTAGGATGCCTATTTTCACATTCCCGTCCTCCCTTCCCATGGGCGCTATCTGCGTTTCACCGTAGGCTAGGTGCATCTTCAGTTCACTGTACTCCCCTTTGGCCTTACCAGTGCCTCTCAGGTGTTCACAAAAGTGATGGCAGTGCTCGCAGCTCATCTGTGCAGATTAGGGGTTCCAGTCTTCCTTTATCTCGAACATTGGCTGTTGAAAGCGGGCTCCCAGGCCCTGCCTCCAGACTACGGCGGACCTAATGCACTCGCTGGTGTTCACTAGCAACATGCTGAAGTCACACCTGACCTCCTCTCAACGACTCCCTTTCATCAGGAGGTTCTGGACACCGTGCAGTTTCAGGCCTATCCTCCCGAGCAGTGAATCCGAGATATTCAGGCCATGATACCGATGTTTCAGCCTCTATTCTGGATTTGGTGAGAATGACCCTGAAACTGCTGGGACTCCTTCATCCTGCTAGTGAATCATTCCAGATGGCATATGCGGCTCTGCAGTGGGACCTGAAGTTCCAGTCGGCGCAGCATCAGGGCAATCTTTCCGACTACATCCAGACCTTGTAGGGGACTGCACAACAACTGCAGTAGTGGCTAACAAACCATGCTTTGGTCAGAAGCAGATCCCTCTCCCTACCAGATGTCACAGTAGTGACAGATGCGTCACTTCTTGGATGGGGCGGCCATCTGGGAGAGGCGGAGATCAAAGGCATCTGGTCTCCGGCGTAGTCTTGGCTCCATATCAATCTTCTGGAGCTCAGGGTGATTCATCAGGCACTGAATGCATTCCTTCCCTCTCTCGAAGGGAAAGTGGGCCAGGTGTTCCCAGACAACTCCACTGCCATGTGGTACTGCACCAAACGGGGTGGGGTTGTGGACCCTATGTCAAGAGGCTCTTCGTCTCTGGACATGGCTGGAACATCAGGGCATGTCCCTGGTGGTTCAACACCTGGCAGATTCCCTGAACTCCGCTGGTGCCTGGTGGATCACGAATGTTGTCTTCTTTCGGAGGTGGTGCAAGGCCTCTTTCAGTGGTGGGGAGAGCCTTGGTTAGATCTGGTCTCCACCGAAGAGAACGTGCAGTATCCGCAATTCGGCACGTTGGAATTTCCAAGACTCCACTCGCGCGGCAACGCTTTTCGTCGCGAGTGGACCTGCGGCCTCCTGTTCACCTTTCCACCTGTACCACTTCTGCCCAGAGTGCTGTAGAAGATCAAGCACAATGGGGCCCAAAGTCATTCTTGTGTCCCCGGATTGGGAACGAAGAGTCTGGTACCCAGACCTCCTGAGCATGGCCATCGATCCTCCGCTCAGACTGCCTCTTCAGGAGGATCTTCTGTTGCAGCAGCAGCACCAGTCCATCCTCTGCCTCCTTCCGTGGGGATTGAGCGGTGATGGTTGACAGCTTTTGACCTTCCTCCCGAAGTCTGTAACGTTATCTTGGCAGCCAGGCATCCCTCCACTAAGACTGTATATGCCTGTTGATAGAATAAGTTTGTGGCATGGTGCACAGCAAAGGCTGCCCCTCTATTGTGCATACTTTCTTTGGCCCAGCAGGGATCTGCCCTGGGAACTCTTGAAGGCTATCTTTTGGCCATCTCTGCTTTCCTTCGGCTTCCAGCTCCGCCATCTTTGTTCAAGTCCCTATTACACAGCGATTCCTCAAGAGCATTACTCCTCTTTTACCTCCTTCTTCTTTTGTAATGCCCCTCTGGGACTTGAATCTGATCTTAACATATGTTCTGTGCGCTCCCTTCAAGCCTCTTCATAACTGTCCCCTCTGGCTCCTCACTATGAAGACAGCTTTCCTTGTTGCCATCACCTCTGCTCGATCCCTAAGCTCTTTCTTCTAAGCCCCGTTGCTTCTCTGCGCATATGGACGAAGTGGTGCTTAGGACAAGGCCTTCCTGCCCAAAGTGGTAATGTCCTTTCACATTGGCCAAACCATTACCTTGACCACCTTTTTACCACCTCCACACCCTTCCAAAGAAGAGGAGAGACTCAACTGTCTGGACCCCAAGCGTGCGCTATCTTTCTACCTTGATTGCACGAAAGATTTCCGGGTGGACGATCAACTCTTCATTGGCTATGTGGGTGCCAAGAAAGGTCGGGATGTTCAAAAGCAGACCTTCCCTAGATGGGTTGTCCTACTATATAAATCTGCTATTCTTTGACGAAAAAGGAACCTCTAGAGGGGCTCCGTGCTTTTTCGACCAGAGCTACAGCTGCAACCACTGCTCTTGCTCGCAGAGTTCCACTCCTTGACATCTGTCAGGCAGCCACGTGGGTATCTTTGCACAAGTTTGCCAGACATTACTGCATGAACAGCCAAGTCCGAAGGGACGGTTATTTTGCCCGTTCTGTTTTCTAGGTTTGTCTGGTGTGAACTTAGTTCGCAGACCCTCCTCTGGGGTTGGTATTGCTGGGGTATGTATTCTAAGGTAAGGAATCTATAACTAACGGTCTCTTTTAGATGGACAAGTTACTTACCTTCGGTAATGATGTATCTGTAAGAGACATGTTAGTTATAGATTCCTTACCGCCCACCCATCCTCTGCGCTCTGTGAACTGACTTCTACGGTTAGCGACTCCCTTGCAGGGCCCTAGGTTGGCGCACCATGGCTCTGTGCTTCTGGTGTGGAAAGTCAGGTCAGAACTGATGTCAGTGTGCAGTAAGTAGACACCGCAACGTCATCCTGGCAACTACGTTGCCGACGACGGATGCGGAGTCGACTGATGCCACCTCCCGACACGCAGTGGTACTGCTAAGAATAAATTCTCTGTGTCCAGTCTGATGCCTGGGGGTAATTCTAAGGTAAGGAATCTATCATTAACATAGGTCTCTTACAGATACATCGTTATCGAAGGTAAGTAACTTGTTCTTTGAAATCCATTCTCCTAAGGTTAAAAACATCACCTGTTGTGCCAACTGACAGCAAAGCTATGTTTTATATAAACCAATATAGTGAGGAGATCAAGGATTTTGTTTTAAAAGACATATGGAATTGGGCAATTCAACACTGAAGCTCATAAACTGGAGGGCCGAATGCTTGCCAGGAGAAGAAATCAGGTCAGTGGATGCGCTCATCTGACCCGTGGAAGAATGACATTAGTGGGAGCTAAACGAAAGTCAATTCAACAAGGTGTTTTGAGGATGGGGCAAACTAAAAATTGATCTCTTGGCGACAGCCGGCAATCGCAAATGCCAGTACAACACTAGCTGATGTATGCTTCCAGGATTGTAGCATAGTAAGGAACCTTTGCCTAAGTATTTCCCCTCTTCAAAAAGTACTTAAAAATGATAATCGATCCATTTCATCTAATTGTCATTGCTCCACTATGGCCAAGGCAGTTTTGGTTCACTGAACTTCTACTGCTATTGGAAGCCCCACAAGGATGGCTAACACCATCATTGCACCTGCTGATCAGCTCCACCAATGAGATTCTCCATCTAGACCCAGTATCAATGAAATTGCATGTCTGGATTTTGACCAAAATGAATTTCAACATTTGAACATTTGAGGTGACGGTAGAGCAATCTTAACTCAAGCAAGATCATTGTCAACAAATAAACCCTTTAATGCTACCTGGAAGGGATTCTGTGTATGGTGTGGACAGCAAAATCTTTATCTACTGTCAGTGATTCCCCATCAGATTCCTCCATATTTACTAAATCAGGTTTCATGTTTTTGTTCATTATGGTTCATGTAGCTGTTATTTCTTGTTTCAGAAGATAATTTAAACCTTCTTTGTTAACTAATAGGGTAATAAAAGAAATTTTGAAAGATCTCTTGCGCACTGGTCCTCTGCTAAGAACACCTCCAATCGTATAGTAACTGAACACAGTCCTTTTGCGGCTCATACGAAGTCCATTCATGCGAGTTCATAAAGCAGAATTCAAATAGCAGTCATGGAAGGTTGCTTTACTCCTAGCTGTGAAGGCCGCAAGAAGAGTAGGGAATTTCAAGCTTTAACAACTAAAGAACTTTTCCTCTAAGTTCACAACGAATGAATAAGGATAAACGCAGAAGAGAAGCTATATCCACAGTCCATGCAGACTTTGTACAAATCTGTTATACACTTATTTTTTTTGTCCACTATAGCACAAAAGGCTTTGCATTCTCTAGATGTTAAGAGCTGTGTGAAATTTTATCTGGACAGGGTTTCGGGAAATCAGACCAGCTTTTAGTCTCTTTTCTAAATGCATGTAAAGGACAAGCCATCTTTAAACGGAATACCTGGTTTGGTAGCAGTGGGCTTTAACTGCTACATTGAATAATATTACCCAGCATTGCTGCTTTGAAGCTACAGTACAGAGAGACTCAGCATTGGCACATGCAGTACTGCTGCATTTATTTCAGTAAGGTGAGCCATCGAATAGCACTCGTTACAACGACTTGCTGTAGGGGGGGGGGGCTGGAGTTTGGAATAGTATACTATACTATTCCAACTCCAGTGTGTGCAACAGTAGGGAAGGTGCTGGAATGAAAATCCAACACCTTTTGCCTCCAACAGCAAGTCTTTGTAATGGCCTGTGTTGTAAACTATCCATTGTAAACACTGTTTACCAAACCATCATATCGATTATCCATCATCCACTATATACTGTTGTGCAGATTAATAGTTTTTCTTTATTCATTGATATTCTGATTTAAGTGTTTTTGATATCCCTTGAACCACTCCCCCCATTCTTTTTCTGCAGACATTCCCCTTCTATATGCTTCTTGGGTCTGTTTGATGTTGCTGTTATCCAACTTGCCTGTTTTCTGCAGGAAAAAACTTTTAGAAATTATGTATATTTTGTAATGTTTTTCTTTTTTAATTGTTGAATATTCTGTTAAGGCAGAAGTGCATGCAGACCCACCCAAGATGGCGGAGGTTTGTTAAGCTGAACAGTGTTTGATGGTGTGGCTGACTCCATTTGTCACTTTAGTACGAACAAGCACTCCAAATAGTTGATCTTAATCTGTATGGTTGTCGCGTGCTCCTGGGGTATCGCCCTCTGACAAGGGTGTGATAGGAAATACAATATTGCAGCGGCGCTTAACTCAGCGACATCAACATTAACTCAGCGCCATGAAACCGCTTGGTGTAAGTGCGCTCTAAAAATGATTTTAATGTTATGTTATACCTTCTTGTATAGCGCTCGACTCACCATCAGGCATCTCGGCGCTTACTCAGAATGTACTCCGGGGGGGGGGGGTGGGGGGGGGAAGAAACCAGAGAGGGAGGAGCCACTAATACAGAAAGGCCTTTAAATGTTTTCTAAAGATTTGGTCGGAAGGAATTACACGCAAAGAGATAGGAAGGCTATTCCAATAATTGGGAGCCGAATAAGAAAAAGCCCTGCTCCCTGACCTGTGGAGTCTGATTCGAGGGACCTGTAGTAGCCGCTGCGAGCTAGATCGCAGAGAGCGGTTCGGGATATGTTTTACCAGCTTGTTCTGCAGGTAAACAGGGCCCTGACCCTGGAGGGCATTGAAGGTCAAGCAGAAAACCTTAAAAATAGATCTCTTGATTTCTTTTTGGTTGGAATAATAATATCCAAGGCTCTCACCATTTCTGTCGTGAGGGTCGACAAGGCGTTGGATACCTCCCACTCCTCTGTATAATGGGGGGGTGTAAATACTGTCTCAAATGTCTGGAGAGTGAGCTTATTCCAAGGCCGCTGAGTTAGCAGGGCTCTGCCAGCAGGCCGTCCACTACATGGAGGGAGACTAGACGGGCTCGTAAATTTGAGCATGAAATGGTCCGACCATGTAAGGGGCCAAGGGGCATCATATACGAGCGATTCTATGTTTGTGAACAGTAGGTCAAGTGTATGCCCCCCATTATGGGTAGGTACTAAAATTCTTTGGGGAAGCCCAAGGTGTTCCATGTGTATAAGAAGTTTATTTACTTCAGGCGATGCAAGTATCTCACCGTGAAAGTTGAAATCGCCCAGTAATAGAAATTTGCTGGAGGCCACAACATGGGTAGCTATTAAATCCACAAGCCTATCCGTAAAATCTGCTTTTGGACCAGGAGGGCGATAGACCAAGGCCCTGGTCCAGCTCTCTGAGGGTGAAAATGAGACTTTGAAAAGACCTAGCTCCAAGTGTTTGTCAGCGATCGTTTCAATCCAAGCAACTTTAAGGTGCTTTTTAAATACTATAGCAATAGCCCCCCGGTTTTTCCCACCCTATCCACATGGATAAACCCATAATTTTCGGGGATAGCCATGTTAACCATTAAAAGATTGGCAGGATTCAGCCAGGTTTCAGTCAAGAAACAAATCTCTGGGGCATGCGAATGAATTACGTCCCAGATTTCGAACGGATGCTTGGCTAAGGACCGGACATTACAGAGGATGTAAGATCGGCCTTCCGACGGTGGTGTCCTAAGTAAGCTGGTTACTGGCACATGACTAGTAGAATGGTCCCCTTGAAAGGAGCAGCTCCTACAGGCTACCGGACTCTCCAGGAAGTCGGGGAATTTAAAAGAACAGGTCTACGTGACACCTGATATGGCAGCAGCTGGCTTCAGTATGTTACGGAGCTCTGAGGACGAGTAACCAATCCTAGCCTGAGAGTTGCCCGCTGGCAGAGATCGAACAGAGGTCCTGGCCTCTAGGCTCGTCAGGGCTCGGATGTGCGCAGACGGGCTTACCCTTGGCGCACCTTCGGCGCGCCAAAGGGGCACCCGCTGCTCGCGTCCACTGCCCGAAGACATAGACGTCTGCCTTTGTACTACTGCGAGCGCGTCAGAGTGCAAGACCGCCGCCCCCACCGTTCCGTCAGAAAGGTGAGCGTGGGGTGACCGGCAGGCTCACTAGCGGGTGGAGACTCCCGCTCCTAATCAGCGAAGTAACAGAACAGCAGTTCCTCTATTCAGGGTACGTGCGAGTTTTAAAATTACAAACAAGAAAGCTGAGTGACACAATAATAAATGTAAAAACACGAGCAGTGTGCAAAAGCTTCTCGCTCCCGGCTTTCCGCCTCAGGAGTGTTCTAGGTTTAACATAACATAACATCCCCCTAGGCACAGCCGAAGATCCGCATGATGCGGGATAGAAGTTGTATGGACAGAAGTTATCCAACGAAGCTGTTCAGTGGATCGTTTTTAGAACTCTTTATTCATTCTTATGAACTCGTAGCTGCTTTTCAGATTAAATCAGAGTTTTTTTATGTTGACATTTATACATCCATATATACATATCTCCCTATGCATTTTGGGCAGGGGAAGTAAATGTCGGATGCTTAGCGGGAGTTCTGAAAAACGCTGATGTGTAGGTCCATTTGATCAGCTCTACTTTTGGGGGAGAAGTTTCTCCACCCTCACTCCTTATTTTGGTGAGCAGAGAGGACGAACCTGGGGGCTGCGGCAGTGAATGAATGATGATGAAACTAGCTTGAGCAGAGACTGGCGTGGCAAGAAGATGGACTGCTGGTGGGAGGCTTAACTGAGTAGGAGGCCTTAGAGCAAGATTGCCTGAAGAGCTGGTGCAGAGGACTTGCAATACATGCAGGGTGAGTGCTGGCCCTGGACGGAGGCTGCAACCCCCAAATTCCCTTGTGTTGCCTAAGGTGCTGAGAAGGGACCGTGGGCAACACATCTGTGTATTTGCTGCTCAATAACTACAGAGCAAAGGGGGCCAAGACCTGTGACAGGGCCAAAAATGGTCAAGCTAAAAACAGACCAGGCACTGTTGGCCAAAGAGGCCCGCCTCACCCCCTGCCGGGGGGAAGGACCGGGAGGAGCCCTCATTGAGATCCATAGGGGCCCCATAGTGAGTGACCCAGGTGGACCAAATGGGCCATTTGACTCCAGACATTGAGGAGATGAAGGTCAGACTTCAGAACTGGGCCACTACAGTGGAGAGGCTCTCGGAATGAGTGAAGGATTTAGAGATTCACTTGCAATATCATAATATCGGGATAATGGGCTTTCCCCAGAAAATTAAGGGACAATGGAAGAGCTTTTCTTAGAACAGTGGCTCATCACTAGTGTGTACAATGGCTCACCTTCTGCCTTGTTTTCCGTGGGAAGGGCACACTGGATAGCTGGGTGCCCATCGGCTGCGGGGACCTTTCTCCCCTCAATTGTTGCCACAGTGTTTAACTATAGGGATTGGGACCAGATTTTACAGGCCCCGTGGCCCCTGGAACAAAGAGAGCAATATGGTTTACTTCTTCCCTGATTTTATACTACAGATCCAAAGACAGAGGAGCACTTTCCTTGAGGAGAAGGCTAAACTGAGGCAACTGGGCCTACAATATGCACTTGTATACCTGGCTAAGCTGCAGGTAATCAAAGACAACTCAGCACATTTCTTAATGTCACCAGAAAAAGCCTGGCAATGGCTGAAGTGGAAGGGATTTGCCGTCGGAGAGGGCTCTTGGCACCATGCAGGGAGGAGGACATGTAGGTGACTTTATCGGGCCACTTCTCACTGGGCAACTGCCAATCATCGTCACAGGTGAGATCGGTGAACGCCAAGGTGGTGGCGGCTGTGGCAACCATCTGGGATTCCCAGGACTTGACGTTGGTGCCCAGCCCGGAGACCGCACATGCCACCTCAGAGTATGAGGTGAACTCCACACTCCCAGGGCCAGATGTGACCCCAATGGCTATGGAGGGACTTAGATGAACAGTTCCTATAAACTGCTTACTCCAGGAGCCGTGGGCCTTTTGGGGGCTGAACAGCCTGTGTACCTTGATCTCAATACGGGGGGGGGGGCGGGCGCTGGGTCAGTTCTCTCATGAGTGGACTGGAGCAGGGTATGGGTACAGGTGTTAATAAGTATCTTAGCTACATTTTCTCACTTTCCCGGTTGGGTGGAGGGGGAGTTCTGCCTGACTATCTGCAATGGTCCGGATTAGCATACCTTCTTGTTATTGAATTTCTTTGTTGGGGATTGGGGGCACAAACCTTCTGGTGTTGGGGACAAGCATGTTTATGGCTTATTCGGAAATGTGGGTTGCGGTGGTCTGGAAGGGGATTTGGGTGTTGTTTGGTTCTTGAGCAGAAGTATGAATATTGGAATGGATACAGGGCTGAATGTGCGGGTTGGGGTGATGGGGTCCCGGGATGATTTTGATTATGCATCAAGGCAGACAACTTCAAACTGTCACCCTGAAACGTAAACGGCACATGGAACAAGATTAAACTGGGTGGTCTCCCAGTACATCAGACTCATTGCCCTGGATGCCTTATTTCAACAGGAGGCAAATCTGCAGGACATGGAATGTAGGTTCCTGGTGAGAGGTCGCTATGTCATTGGGCCACACTGGGTTCTCCCAAGCGGTGGCGATATTGCCTCAGAAGAACGCCCCCCTCCTTTTAGAATCACGTGGAAGTGACTGGATCCCAGTGGTATGGTCCTTGGGATACAGAGGCTGGTGGAACCTAAGCTTACACCGTCACTAACTTCTATACCCACCCTCGATTGCAGAAGGCGATGCTGGAAAGAGTAGGCCCATTATTATTGGAGGCCGAGGATACGGTCCCATTGTTGGGGGCCGATTGGAATAAAGTTCTGGCACTGGACAGATTGCAACGGAGATTGACGGGACAACCCAACACACACCACTAGCACATTCACCAGGGTGCTGGGACTCTTGGACATATGGAGATTGAGACCCCCAACCGAAGTGGCGTACTCCTACTCTGATACTAACAGGTTATTTTTTTACACACTATTCACTCTTGCCGGTATGGCGCACAGGTAAATTCTTCACTGTTTTTTTTTTCACTCTCGCCGGTATGGCACTGACGATTGAGGGCGCCATAGTTATTGGCAAGGGGGATCCCTGACCACTCCCCATTGCTGGTCACTTTAAGAATAATAGACAGCATGATAGCACCCAGTGGCACCTTAGCGCCTGGGAACTACACGATCCTGACATAGTAACTCAGGCACAGGCCTACTCCACTGTCTCTTTTGAGGAAAACAAGGACTCTCTCGATTTTCTGGGGGTGGTGTGGGAAGCCTGTAAACCAGCCCTACGGGACAGACCGCAGCCATTGATAGCCATCAAGAAATCAGCTCGAATGGCACAATTCTAGTGCTGGTGCAATGGGTTTCACTCTGAGAGCACCAGATGGGGGTGTGGCTGTGAAAGGAGACTTTTCACCTCCTGGAATTGGCCAGGGTCAATTACAGTAATGCAACGAAGAGGGCAACCCGTCGACGGTACCCCTTGATACAGTGGAAGCTGCACGATGATGGGGACACAGCCGAATGTCTACTGTCATGGTTGAGCTGCAGGAAGGAGGAGGTGAGGTAGGTGGGAGAGGTCACCACTGGGAAAAAGATCACCAAGGCAGCTAAAATTGTTAGGGAAGTTACCTGATACTTCCAATCTTTCTATGCCCCCAGCCTCAGAGTAATGAGGCGAACGCAAACAGTTTCCTTGATTCTCCCACACCCGAAGAGGGAGAGCTTTCTGAGGCATTAGTGTCCAAGTATAGTGGAAATACGCCAGGCCCCAGTGGGGACGCTGGTGGGCCCATACCTCTTAGTGATGTATGAGAATGCCCGTGAATGGGGGCTGCTCCCCCACCCTCCCAAGAGCTCCGATATGCTCTGATTACAGGGAGGGCAAACCGAGATATGATTGTTGGTCCTACCACCCTATCTCCCTGTTGAATGTGGAGCCAATCTCTTGGACACCATTCTAGCTCACAGACTCAATGAGGTAAAACCTCACTGTCCCATGAGAATCAGACAAGGTTCATGCCTGTCCGATTAACGGGGCAAAACTTCAGGTGATTGCATAGCTGGCTGTATACAGTGAGAAACACCACTACCCACTGGAGATTGTCTCCACCGATGCCGAAAAGGCTTTTGATTCGATTCACTGACCCTATCCATTCGCCATACTGAGGCACTTTTGTTTCTGCCCTCGTTGTAGATGGGTGGCCCTCCTGTATGCTGAACCCATGGCAGCATAAAGATGACAATGCAGTTCAAGTATCTGGGACTATATATCTTGTTGGATCCAGAGTGCTTCTGGGAACGGAACCTAGAACCTCAAATGACAAATCTGAAGGGGGATATGGCCAAATGGAGGATGCTACTCCTGAAGATACCTTGCAGGGCAGCCTATCCTCAAAATCCTCTTATGTCATGCAGAACACATCTTTTTGAATGCCTGAAACCTTCCTCACTGGGCTGGACAAATAGATCCAACAGTACTCTTGGGACGGTGGGGCACCTAGTATTGCATTAGGAACACTCTACCATTCAGCATATAATTGTGGGAATCATCTACCCGCCTCCCAGCCCCTTCCCCAATCTCTGGGCATACTACTGGGCCTCCCGGCTCCAGGTAATCAATGACTAGGTGTATTCCCCAATGGATGACCCTGTCGCACGGTTCAACAGATGCCTTGTGGTGGACCATACTTGGAGCTTACAGGTCTAATCTCGTGACACAGGTGCAGGCGGTTCTGGTGGCATGGAATAGGGCTAGAGCACATGTAGGTTGGAAGGGGGTGAGTGACCAAGGCTACAACAATTTTCAGAGGTGGTATGTTGTGCGAAGTTCTCGATATTTTAGGGCTTTGTCCGCTGGGATTTGATTGGTATTTCCAACCATGGGGACGTGATTGAAAGGGGGCAGTTAAGCCCTTTGAGAGCTTGCAGGAAGACTAGGAGCTTTAGAACACACAACTTTATAAATGTACACAACTTAGACACTCCCTGCAGGTTGAGATAGGGGATTGGTCGGTCCTCCCGGACTTGTCCCCACCTGCAGAGCCACCTGGTGGCTGTTTTTACAACATACAAAGTAATCATACATAATATCCCTGACAACCTTTGGAGCCTCAGGAGACGATGGGAATGAGATATGGGTGGCATAGCGGATGTAGATTGGGTGGCGGCCCTGATGCATCCACAAGAGGTGGCCATCAGGGCTTGGTTCCAACTGACACAGTTAAAAATCCTTCATAGAGTGTATATAGCTAGAGACAGACCCCATAGAATGCAGAAAATCCCCTGTGCGGACTGTCTATGATGTGGGGCCTTCATTGGGTCCTTCTTTCACAGGCTATGGAAGTTTTCTGAAATTCGTAAATATTGGGACAGCATAGTTGGGAAACATATTGGAAGAAGACATCTCAAGTAATCTCCACTTCATTCCCCTTGGAGTACCGGGGGATATTGGCCTACCACGCAGGAAATTGGTTTTCTGCTCCCTTGGCCTTGTGTCCGCAAAGAGGGATAAAGCAAATGTCTGGGGTGTACAAACGCAGGCCCAGTGGATAACAGGTAGGGACGTGTATGGGGTCCAAAAAAAAGTGATGATATGCAGAGGATGTCTTTGGAAATATGATAAGATATGGGGCCACTGGAGGATGCACTATGGGCTGGAATCGGATGATCAAGCGGAGGACACAGATATGGAACCACCACCCACTGAGCCTGGGAATGGGTGTTAATATGACCTCCCATTCCCTTTTTTTCATCCCCCTCCCCTCGCAATGCTTTGAACTGTAGACCCTTACCCTGATGTCCTCTCCCCCGCTGCCTGATATAGCCCGGTCTGATGTAAAGTCTTCTGTATATACACAATGGTTTCATGTTTTCATGCTCAATATGTTTGCTTTTGTTCAAAAGCAATAAAAATACATATTACAAATAAAAATAAATTCTTAAAAGAAAACATGTAACCTAAATTAAACAGAAGAGGGAAGATGAAAAGTTGATTTTCAGAGTCTTGTAAATATCTCTGCTCCACCTTATTCTGCAAAATCGTCAAGACGAATACTGGCCTGATGACCCCATAATAGATAAATACCAAATGTAAGATTTTAGTGGGTAAAAAACTTTTGGGGAATTTAATCCCAGGTCTGGAATCTGAAGAGCCCTAAACATTTTTAAAATCTTAAAACTTTATAAATGTAACAGCAAATAATTTTTGGGGAAAAAAACCTAATATCAACGTGGATAAGTGTGGCTCACTGGTTAGAGGAGGCAGACCTGGAAGCAGAGGTCAGCCCGGGACCAGGGTTCAATTCCCGGCTCGGCGGGGTCTTGAGTCCTAAAATGTCCATGGACTCGACAATTCTCGCTCCGGTGCCTACTCGATTCACGGGTTCACACTCTGCGACTCTGGGCAATAGCTTGCTTAATCTCCACAACGGCCCCTCGCGGCGGGATCCCTGGCTTTCACCTTGCGGATACCCTGCCGGGGTTATCTCACAGGGGAATACCAGGACGGGTTCCCTAAGCAAGCGCTTAGAAACCACTCGGTGATTTGCGCTATATAAATTCCTGTACATTTACATTTACATTTACATTTACATAAATGGAAGGTAAACACATAGGTCACTAGTTGAATCTGTTTTTTTAAAATCATCCCAGAAGAAAAGGACCTGCAGAACACAGCCTGGCAGGAAAAAGAAGAAAAGGTACTTTGGATAAAAAAAATACTTTCTGATGAATACTTTTAATTGCAGATTCCTTACCTTTAGAATACCCCCAGGCAGTAACACTGGATCAGAAAGATTAAATCGCACTACTCCTGCACAGGGATAGGGGATGCTGTGCGGCTTCGCACCAATTTTGTTCTGCCCTGGAAATGACAGAGTAGCATATAAGCACCACCCTTGCATGCTGACGTCAGTTTCTTCCTTTCCACTTCTTCGTATGTGAATCTGGAGCTAGACCCCAACTTTTTCCCGGTCAGTTGAGTTTTTTTCCCTCCAATTTCTTTTCCAGTGTTCAATGGACCTATGTCCCCTCCTAAAACTTTAGAGTTTAAGCCTTCAAAGCACTATCGCAAATAGATGTTTGTGACATGCCCATGAGGTCTGTCTCTGGTGTTTCTCACACAACTCCAAGTCCTGCGATAGGTATACCCATTATAAACCCAAATGGATCCTGGGACCGTCAAATAAAGCTGCTTCATCTCCAGACACCGCAAGAAGTGTTGCAAGCCCTGCTCCCGCTACAAGTGGAGGGTGAGAACACATTCCCACTCAAGGACGTTCATTCGACAGGCCTTCATCGAGGTCGAAGTTTTTGGGTAAATTAAAATCGAACCAGAAACACACAAAGACCAAGCGTGATTCGTACCAGAGCCAGCACTCTCAACCTGAGAAGATGCAAGGACATCATGGTGCCTTGCAGTCTCGCTTTTGGTCCCCCATTGATGTACTGATTCTGCAACTGAATCTAAGCACCCAGAGTTTCAGGATCCATCTGTGATGTTGCAAGAGATGATTGAGCTCTACAGAGAGGCCATGTTACAAATGTATGGCACCCTTCCAGCACCCTCTGTTGCACTTTCGGTGCCTCCAGTCAGGATACTGCTGGCAGGTCTGCCCTCAGCACTCTGTGTGCCTCTTTAACCATCATTGGGTTCTGCTCCAACTCCGGCGGCGACTTCTATTCCAGTATCAAAATCCACATCTGTCTCAGCGACATTGATGTTGACATTTACGATGCTGGGGGAGAACTCCATTCCTATTGTTTTCTGACTCCAAGCCAAATCCATCTTGGCCCCAACCGAGGTCACGTATCAAGGTCGTACCAATGCACCCAGAACCAATTCAATCTGACTCCAACAGAACCATGTCTTACCCTCTGAGCTGCAATCTTACAACATTTTGATTTTAACTTTTACCAGAAACAATCAGTCTTTGGGGATGGCCAGGGTAATGAGGAAAGTTCAGGATGCCAGTGAGTTGAACTCCTCCCTGGACACTGGGTTGTGTTCTTCTCCTGGAGCACCAACAGAAGAAAGCGTCTCCTTTACTGTCGTAACAAGACGTGGCTGGACTTTCAACTGGCAATTTTAGAAGTCAAAACCAACATACTGACAGAAGTGTTGCAACCAGGACAGACTTCATCAGAACCATTACATCTGTTTAAAGATGCCCTGACTGACAACCTTATGGGCACCTGGTGTACACCATGTTCCGGTCCACCATTGAACACAGAGGTTGCCAGACACCGTAGGCCAGCGACCCTGATTTCTTGATGCTAGAGAGTTTAGTCCTTCAAGCTTCACCTGTAGTGTGAAACACAATTCTTTCCCCACAATGAATGCTGACAGTATCAAAACATCTTAAAACATTCTGGAAGTGGACTTTTTCCTCTTCCAGTCTAGCCTTCCGGTCAGTCAATGACAACTGCTTGCTTAGTAGTCTACCCATAATATGGGGCATGGTTGCCACTATCTTGCTGGCATGACCCAAGGAATTTCCAGCCTATTTGATTCAAACCATCCAGGAATGTCAGGCTACTGCAAATTACACGATCTGATTTGAACCGGATATTACGAAATGTTTAGGTAGAGCAGTTGGCACTAGCTTGGCAGCATTTTTGTATGAGATCCACAGGCTTCTCTGGGGATGGACATGCCTCTGTAAAGGACATGGCATTCAATGGTCTCACCTTTCTGGCAAGAAAGATCATTCTACGTTGAAATATTTTAAAGCGAGTCATGCCAGCACAGTGCAAACCTTAAGCCTTTCTACCCTTGATTTTTGGCTGTGCATCCAAGGGCGCAGACCAAGTCAAGAAAGAAACTGAAGTCAACCAAAAGAGAACACAGACGCAGGCTAGCTGGTACACACTGAGGAACTCTGCTCAACCAAACAACACTCCTAACAACTGGATAGAAAATGGAGAACAAACCACAAAGAAACTGACAAGGACACTTATAAAGGCGCTACCGCAGCAGATCAGAGAAACCAAGAAGAAAGCCCTAGCTGAGCGCTTTGATAACCGCTCCAATAGTTATGTAGAAATATTTTAAATTGTCAAAGACTTCACCACACCATGTTTTTACCACAAAGAGCATCACCCCCTCACAAGACCTATGCGATGATCTGTCAATCTTTCAGCTCAAAATCAAAACCATCTTCAACAACTTCGACCCACAACCAAACCCCGGCAGCCTTGCCTCCAGCCTACCCACTAAAAAGCTCAGAAACTCCCTGACTGCATGGTAAAGTGTTGTAAAATGAAAGATTTCAGAAGCAAGGTAAGTTCAATGTCTTTATTCTGTCATCCACTCTCCGTACATGACAAGCTGTCCAACATTCCACTGTGAACTCTCAACAGGGACGTACCAACAGGGCACAGAGGGCGGGGGAGGAGGGAATGTACCAATGGGAAAGAAAGGAGAAAACAGCAGGGAGGATGAGATAAGGGGAAGGAGAAAAATTACAACACATCTCCCTGCGGAGGGGGAAAAAAAAGGAAACACAGGAGAGAGAGAGCGAGAGATCCTAGGAGGAAACATAACAGGGGAAAAAGGAACCCTAGGCCAAGAGGGCAGAGGGTACCCGGAAGTGGAAGGAGAGAAAACCGGGAAGGATTATGATGAAGACACTTTGACTACAGACTTCATGCAAGACAGATCCGGAGATACAGAGTTGGCAATCAGATCTCTTTCCCTGATGGAAGCAAAAGGGGTTATTCCCGTTATCAAGTTGGAAGAGGTGTGATGTGCCCAAATGTTTTCTCTTAACATTACATCTACATCCACATTGTTGGTACAAGCTTGATGAATGATATTTTTAATCCAGAGTATTGACATCCTAATGGGGTCATTGTCTCCCTGGCTTAGTACAGTAGATTCCTCCTGCTAGATTCCCAGCTCAAAAAGGAATGTCTTAATTTCCATAGATGAGAATTGGATATCCTTGTCAGTGACTATGCAAGCAGGCACACCTTCACATGCAAATGAATCTTTTAAGAAGTCAATGAGAGACTTTGTCGAGACATGTGAGACCCACAAGTATTTGATCCAGTGGGAAGTGTAGTCCATAAGTACCATCAAAAATCTCTTCTGAGCTCCTAATTGTCCCGTGGTACCGATTATCGCTAATGCCAACTTAGTCCATGGAGTTTTAGGACCAGCTGTGGGATTATTAGACAGGTCACAATTATTCTTAGCAGGCCAACTTTTAACAACATAAGATCCAGATACAGCATGAACTTTCTCTGGCACCCCTTCTTCTACAGGGTTTATGGCCATTAGTTTAGAAATGGTGTTCTCTACCGTAGGGGGTACGTCACAGGCTATGCTAATTACATTTTGGTTTAATTCAGTGAACAAATCAGAACAAATGTTTATATCCTTGCTGGTTTCCTCCACCCGCTCAGCTACAAGAACTTGATCTTTATTGTTAGGGTCGAGAAAAATCCCCAGCTCTCTTTGATGGTGCCACCCTAACAGGTTTGACCCTTTGTTTACCACTTACACTTTGCCCCATGTGGTTCTACCTTTGAATTTAATACACATACTCATCATCCCTAATAAAGGAATATTCTCATCAGCATATCCTACAACTGAAATGTCAGGTTCTAGCAATTCGGGAGTGGAGGTATCAAAAATGTCATTTATGACATCGATATTGAATAAGGTAACCGGGGCACATGAATCGGCCAACACCTCTATGGGCTTGCTATTCACAAAGATGGTAGACTTCGGATGATCAATGGGACTGTGGTCTTTGAATTCCCCTTGATGACTAGGGAAATCTAGACGGTCCCTAGCTTTCACTTGGAAAACGTATTTAGGGGCTAAGTCCCCTTCCCTATGTACTACTTTCACTTGATAGTTTTCACTATTGTTACACACTCTATCTAGGTGCCCCTTCTTGTTACATTTTACACATGTGACATTGCGGGCAGTACAACGCACATCATTGGCCAGATGGTTACTACTGCCACATCTATAGCATTTCAACCTTTCCTTTTCCTTGGCCGATTGGTTAAACTTGACTTCTCCAGGTCTAACCTTGAACACCTCAGTATCTTTGGAACTGGCCTGTGCAACATCACTATTGTGAACATTGGCAACAAGCTCACTAGGGCCTATATGTATCAAGCCTTTTGCGAATCTTAAAGGCCGAAATTCGCAGAATTTCGGCCTTTGTGAGTCGCAAACGATCTTTTTGCATGTTTTGGCATGCATCAAAATTTCGCAAATTAAGGAATCGCAAAACTTTGCGATTTTTTTATTTTGCCATAGCATTTAAGGAATCGCATTTTTTGCGATTCTTTAAATCCTATGTATGTAGCATTTTTGAATTGCGAATTTTGTTTAAGAAATCGAAAATTAACACCAACTTGTAGTTGATGTTAATTTGCGAATTCTTTAAAAAATGCACAATTTGACATTTTTGAAGGTGGCATGTGACGCACACACATGCCCATAGGGCATGTATGTGCGCCATATGCATACACATGTACATTTCAGGGGTGCAGCAGGGTGTCTTTGAGACACCCCTGCACCCTTGAAATAATTCTCAATTTGCGATTAGCAAATTGCGAATTCGCAATTTGAGAATTATTTCACAATCATTGGAATGCATGGAAAATTATTCCTTAATTGCGAATTCGCAAAATGCGAATTCGCAAATAAGGAAGATTAAGAAATCGCTAAAAATTAGCGATTTTCTACATACATTCCATTTTGCGATTTCTAAATAGCGATTCCTTAAAAATCGCTATTTAGGAATCGCAAAATGGAATCTTCATACATCTAGGCCTAGGAGTCTTCATCTCTTAGATACACTTAGCAGTGTGTTCTACAGAGGCAGCTATGAGATAAGGGGAAGGAGGAAGATTACAACAGAAACAATCACCACAGAAGACACAGCCAACATCATAGGAACCATTCACACCGGGACACCGACAGACCCCTGGCTCTGTGTCTGTGTCTACAACATTGGCGCTTGCACAATCAGCGAAGTATTCAACTGCATCCTTATCACCTCCATCACCACCCGACGGTCTTAGAGGTTTGGTAACATGACCTTCCATTATAGAAAACTCAACTCTCCATGACTATGGAAGTGCCTTCCCAGTGTGTTCTTGTGATTTGAGTGTCTGCCATTTATTGCAGTATTATCCTTCTACCTGTGTTTGGTACTCTTTTGTAACATGTACATGTCATTTTTCTCTGGTAGCACAGTTTGCTACCTCTTACATTTTGTTTGCTTTAGATACTTGCACAAGTGCCACCATTGCCTACGTAACGTTTGTTCTTGTGTTTGAGTGTCTGCCATTTATTGCAGTTTTATACCTTGACTTGTACTTTGTCGCTTTTGTAACTTGCACACATATCACTTTTTCCTCCTGTAATGTACCGTTTGCTACCTTTTGTATTTTGTTTGCTCACAATTGTCACTTTTGCCTCATGTAACTTAACGTTTGCTTTTGTAATTTGTTCACTTGTAATTTTCGTCTCATGTATCATTACTGTTCCTACTGTGAAGTGCTCTGACACCTTCAGGTAAAGTCCGTGCTATATAAAAATGCATAAAATAAATAATAATAAAAAATACTTCAAAAGAAATCTTCAGCAGACACCACCCAGCTAGCAAACTACCGCCTGAGCTTCCTTCTACCCTATGCAGCCAAGATAATAGAGAAAGCTATCAACAAGCCACTTGCCCAATACTTTGAACCACCAACTCTTAGACACTACACAATCAGGTTTCAGACCCAATCACAGTACCAACACTGCACTCATTGCAGCAATAGATGACGTTCTGATTATCTTGGACCAAGAAGAAACAGTGGCCCTCATCCTGCTCGACCTCTCAGCGTCCTTTGACATGGTCTCACACTCAACCCATATCAAAAGACTACATGAAATTGGCATCTAAGGACCTGCCTTCAACTAGATCTGCTCCTTCCTCACAGGAAGAACACAAAGTCAGAATGCCACCCTATATGTCTGAAGCTAATCTGTAGAGTCCCCCATGGATCATCTTTCAATCCAATCTTGTTCAACATCTACATGACCCCACTGGCAGACCTAATCAGATACTCTTCCTGATGGACAAGACCCCCACAACAAAAAACAACTTTGTCACCTACATATCCACGGTAGCCACCTAGTTGAAATCTGTCTTAAGCTCAATTCAGACAAAACTGAAGTGGGGAACTTCAGAAGGAAAACATTTGCTTGGGATTCCACCTGGTGGCCGGCAGACCTTCCTCCACACCAACTCCCCGCCGCCCAAGGCAGAAACTTGGGAGTCATCCTAGATGGCATATATGGCATGATAGCCCAGGTAAATGCGATGACCTCCACTTGTTGTCACACCTGAGAATGCAGCAAAAAAAACTCAAGGATAAATACTCAAGCACATATAGACATAGAACCCAGAACATCACTGAGAGGGAACGTAAGGCAGTGACGAACCTGAAAATGAAGGACTCCCTTGTCATCCGTGAGGCGGACAAGGGAGGGAATATCGTCCTGATGAACCGCAAAGAGTACATCGGAGAAATTGACAAACAACTAGGTGACACAAGTACCTATATTAAGTTGAGATGTAACCCTATAAAAGAGATAAATGTAACAATTCACGACCATCTTAAAATCTGGAAAGATGAGTGTCTAATTTCTGAAACGGAATTCAAATATCTGTACAATGAAAGTCCAACTTATCCTTGCATATATTGCCTGCCAAAGGTACACAAAAAATCTGATTTTCCTCCGGGTAGGCCCATCATAGCAGGAATTGGATCACCAACCGAAAAAATCTCGGAATACATAGACCTGTTCCTGCAACCATTAGTTGTCAACTTGCCGACATATATCAGAGACACCAGGGATGTCTTGAACAAAATTGGAGATGTGGATTGGGTGGAGGGCCATATGCTGGTCACATTGGACGTGTGCTCTCTATATACGAGCATTCCCTGTGATAGGGGATTACTAGCGGTACGTCACTTCTTAGAGAGCAGACCCATTGAGACCTATGCCCACTCAAATATGTTGGTGGCGATGATTGAATTGGTATTGGCTAACAATGTATTTTTACATAATGGGGCATGGTATCGCCAGATTAGGGGGGTAGCCATGGGGGCTAAATTTTCCCCCTCCCTGGCGAACCTATATATGGGCTATTTTGAATTGATTCAAAGCCAAAGCGGTGTTTGGGATACGCACTCTTTGTTCAAAGTTTTACTCCAGAGTATTTTGTTGGTGGGTAGTGCCCATGGGGTGGAACCCCTGTACCAGGATTTGTGTACGAATACTTTTGATTGCACTGCTCCCTTGAGAACAGCGTCTCCCCAGAGCACTCGCGTTTAATTTCAATAAAGTTTCAATGCTTGTAACCAGAGTTCATTGCGTTTTTATTTGAATTTTTATCTTTTCCTTTTTACACATAATATTTCTCTTCTATACCATGGTGACTCATTTGGCCAAATGAGTCACCATGGTATAGAAGAGAAATATTATGTGTAAAAAGGAAAAGATAAAAATTCAAATAAAAACGCAATGAACTCTGGTTACAAGCATTGAAACTTTATTGAAATTAAACGCGAGTGCTCTGGGGAGACGCTGTTCTCAAGGGAGCAGTGCAATCAAAACTATTTTGAATTGATCCACATATGGAGAAAATGCCCAAATGAATTGAAAGAAAGCATACTGTACCTTGGTCGTTATATAGATGACCTACTGATGTTTTGGTCTGGCAGCAAGGAGGATCTAGACATGTTCTTTGATTTCCTAAATGATAATCCTTTTAATCTTAGATTCACAAAAGAGCAAAGTGTCTCTAAGATAAATTTTTTGGATATCACTATTGTGGTCAAGAATGACAGATTACATGCGGTTCCCTACAGAAAGGATACGGCATGTAATTCCTTGTTACACGCACAAAGTGCACATCCCAGCTCACAAATTAATGCAATCCCCTACGGGGAAATGCTAAGAACTAAAAGAAACTGCAGCGATCAAGAAAGATTAGACACAGAACTTAAATCAGTGGAGAAGAGATTCTTATCTAGGGGTTATAGCAATGAAACAGTGACTAAAGCCAGAAATAGAATTGACAAAATTAACAGAAACTCACTGCTTGTGAAAAAATTGCGCAAACCTGACAGAACAAAAAGAAAGATAAGGTTCATCACTCCATATAGCACTGTGAGTACTGATGTTTATAAGATACTAAACAGAAACTGGCACCTGCTATTGGAAGATCCTAGTCTGCATAACAAAGTGGGAACAAAACCCTCAATCACTTGGAGTAGAGGAAGAACTCTGAGACAAGAATTGTGTCCGAGTTACATTCCTCCACTAAGAGGGAAAAATTGGATGCCTACATCTCCAAAAGGGTTCTACAGATGTGGTAATTGCTGCATATGCTGTTTTGCATCACATAAAACAATGCAGTTTAGGTACAACAGTCCAAAATTGCACACGATACGTAACTTCATCAACTGCAATACTACTTATACAGTGTATTGCATAAAATGTATATGTGATTGGATATATGTAGGCAGCACGATAAGGCCATTAAAAGAAAGAATCCAGGAACATATCAGGGCCATGCGCAACAACAATGCCCAATATCCCCTGGCAGCGCATTTTAACATGGTACATCAACCAAATGATCTACATAAAATCAGGTTTCATGGAATAGATGTTGTGATGGCAGGTAACAGGGGTGGGAACCGTGAACAGCAATTACGAAAATTGGAAAGTAAATGGATCATTTCTTTGAGAGCGGTGGAGAAAGGAGCTAATATGGACAAAGAGATGTGTGAGTTTCTATGAATATGTAAAGATGTTCGGTTCATCAGAATTGGGAAAAGATCAATGAGATTTTAACAACTAAATATGCCCATAAAAATTACACATTCATGTCCAAGGAGAATTTGTGTGCATGTCGGTTTTATTAACAATACTAAATAGATCACAAGAGATGAAAAGGATTTATTTTGCAATGCGTTTGTTATGGTGCATATACTGTATGATTATGCCTTCAGATAAAAAAACTTTCTGCCCGTCACATGTATGGTGTATAGTTTCACAAATGTTACAAGATGGCCACTGCTTTCACCTCAGTAAGCGTTAAAACTACTCGGCGTAGTCCTTCTTTTATGATTATCATAAAGGGTGGGCCAGGACGACACAGCCACCTCCGGTAAGACTAACGCGGAAGAGAGACGCCTTGCAGAGACGCGACCGGCTTCGCAATGGCGGTAAGTTTTAAAAATGGGTCTTAGAATAACGCAGTGGATATTGTGTAAAACGAATGAGACGAGGAGTCCTTAATGCGATAAATAGACCGGGGCGGTTAAAACCTTGAAGACCCGATTGAGAGATGCGTCTAGTATTTGCATTTCTGTCGCTATCTGTTTTTAAATAATTAGGGAAATTAGGAACATGAGCTACAATTATATTGACTTTCCCTACGTAATGTGCAATGTGTGGACGGGTATATGGAAGGCCATGTCTAACGATGGCCAGTGTAAACAGATGCTGGGGGCACACTTCTGGCATAAGGGAAGTCTGAGTATGACGAGGGACAGCTTAAAATTGTTGGCACACGTGTAGATTAGAGGATTGACTTGATGGGAACATTGGTCTTTTTATAGCAGCGTGGGACCGGTATTTGGAAAGGCTGTGTGTTACAGCCTGGATGTAAATTTGGGACAACAAAATGAAATACACAATTGGCAATATTATTAGTGTATAGATAATACATTAATCTTTGGACTCTAAAAATGACTGAAATGGGAATGAACTTCTTTTTCTAGATGGAACTTATCATGGCTCCTTTAACACTCGACTAATTCACAGACTACTAAATGATGAATGGACTTAGAAGCACTAGTACTCTGAGGGATAATTGTCATATTCATTATTTAAAGGCTCTAAGGTAAGCCGTTCTATATGGGAATGGTCCCGGATAAATTGTGAAGTGTAACATGACATACTATGGAGAGAAAATTATCTAAATACCGGTGCTGTTTGGTTTTACAGGACCAATGAGTAAGAATTTTACGTCTTTTATTGATTTATACGAGAGTACGCCACTCACCGTTCTACTTTCTTTTGGTAAGTGGACTCTTTTAAATACCAGTTAGCAATATTTATGCACTCAGATTCTAACTGGGCAATTAAAATATTAATAAGTTCTGAATACTGATAGAGTGTGGTGATTATGGGCACATTGAAATGCTTTCTAACAAAAGATACTGAGGCACAAGTGGTGGTCATCTTGAGCGACAGGATTCGCAAGTATAACTTAAAAGAGATTATCTTAAATAGATAATACAAGGTAACTATGTGAAGTAGGCTGACCATCAAACAATGTGTGCAATTGATTTTTTAAATAAATGTACATTATGCTTGCCATTGTTTTCAAGGAACTGTGCAGCGACTCAGATTCTACGTATCATACTAGAAAAAGAGTACTGATGTATGATATATACTGGAAATTGGGATTTGGTAGAATAGGAGTTGGAGCGTTTGGTTAATCATTGATGGGCAAAGGTGGCCTTTAATGTATGATTCTTTACTGATTGTATGCATTTGTATACTGATTTGCAGCCTTGAAAAAGCCCGCGGAGGGCGAAACGCGCGTCGGCTGTGACGATGTGGCAAGAAAATAATCAATAAACAGGAACTTTAAAGACTAATGGACTGTGTACTACTTGAATATCTGTGTGGAGTTGAAGGAAATTGATCTATCAAAGTGATTGAATTACAATCCAATTGGAGAAAAGTAACGAATAGGGATGTGCACTGGTTGAATTATCTTTACATATGGTTCATGAAACTCTACTACAGTTTCTGTGGGTAGATTATCGTGACGGAAACTGCTTAAGGGTGAATAAGCATCCTATCAGTTGGGCACTCCCAAATTGAGTATTCTTGTGTGACTGGACAAATGACTACAATGGGAAAAATGCAACAGTGATGTGCTGATCATAATAGCAAGTTCACCCTGTCTTTTTGTTGATGTATAAAAAAAAAAAAACTCAAGTGGCTACCAGAGAATATTAGGAAAACAATCACACAGGCCCCAATAACCAACAGACTTAATTATAGCAGCATGCTCTAAGCAACAAACAGCCCCTGATCAGGCTCCAAACCATCCAAAATGTTGCAGCAAGACTCATCTTTAGCCTACATCGCCGCACCCACATCACTTCACACCTCAAGTAATTTCTCAGGCTCCCCATACACAAAAGCACTCTATTCAAACGCCTCACACTCACTTACAAAGCACTACACAACATAGGTCCCCGCCTATCTCAACAGCCGCATTAACTTCCACCAACCTCCCAGACACGTCCGCTCTGCCGCACTCTCACTAGCACATGTACCCCGCAATACACAGAAACAAAGCAGGAGGTCGTGCCTTCTTGTACGTCTCACCCAAAACATGGAATGACCTCTCACATTGCATCAGAGCCTCCTTATTGCTTCTTGAGTTCCACAGGAAACTGAGAACCTGCTTTTAATCGCACCAGGGAGACAGCCGCCTACCCACCTGCTAATCACTTGGATATTCTCACAGGGGATTATCACACCATGAAAATAGTCAGAAAACAACAGCATGCAGGGGTGGCTCTTACATGTGGCTTCATTCGTCACTTCCGGAGTAGAACAAAGTTCTTGCAGAGCCACCCAATGCCACCTACTGGCGTGCAGGAGTCATGGTATTTAAATCATCCAAGCTCAATCTGGTAACTAGGGGTATTCTCTACACCTACCACACTGATGCGAGCGCGCTGGACTAGCGCTGTGCATTTTTAACTTCCCTTCGTTTTGTATTTGGGTTATTATTTCTGTTTAACTTACCCCTGTTTTTATAATTGGCTGCCTCCAGCCTGCGCCCAGCTCCCCTCACTGCATTTAAAAGTGCACCTCTGTGCCTCCAAAAGCACCACCACTTTGGTGGGTTCGGGTCCTGGGCCTCCATTTCGGGCGCCATCTTTGTTTGGGGATTGTGATTCGGCGGCGGCCGCCATCTTTGAGCGGACTCGCGCGCCAAGGGCTCACTGGAGAGTCTATTTAAGGCGGTCTTTGGCGTGGAGGTGGTCTCTAACACCTACCACACTGATGCGAGCGCGCTGGACTAGCGCTGGACTAGCGCTGTGCAATTTTAACTTCCCTTCGTTTTGTATTTGGGTTATTATTTCTGTTTAACTTACCCCTGTTTTTATAATTGGCTGCCTCCAGCCTGCGCCCAGCTCCCCTCACTGCATTTAAAAGTGCACCTCTGTGCCTCCAAAAGCACCACCACTTTGGTGGGTTCGGGTCCTGGGCCTCCATTTCGGGCGCCATCTTTGTTTGGGGATTGTGATTCGGCGGCGGCCGCCATCTTTGAGCAGACTCGCGCGCCAAGGGCTCACTGGAGAGTCTATTTAAGGCGGTCTTTGGCGTGGAGGTGGTCTCTAACACCTACCACACTGATGCGAGCGCGCTGGACTAGCGCTGGACTAGCGCTGTGCAATTTTAACTTCCCTTTGTTTTGTATTTGGGTTATTATTTCTGTTTAACTTACCCCTGTTTTTATAATTGGCTGCCTCCAGCCTGCGCCCAGCTCCCCTCACTGCATTTAAAAGTGCACCTCTGTGCCTCCAAAAGCACCACCACTTTGGTGGGTTCGGGTCCTGGGCCTCCATTTCGGGCGCCATCTTTGTTTGGGGATTGTGATTCGGCGGCGGCCGCCATCTTTGAGCGGACTCGCGCGCCAAGGGCTCACTGGAGAGTCTATTTAAAGTCGCTCCCTACGCGCAGCGGGACGCGCAGGTGGACGCCTTCACGTAGCCTGAGTCGTGCCGGAGTCCTGCCCGTCTGCGCCCGTCAGCGTCCCGGAGGCGCCGGGTCGGCGTAGGATTCTGGTCAGGTACGGGTAAGGATGATTCATTATACCGCGGCGACTCTTCACGCCATGCGCACTACATCTAGCTTGTGTCGCTCTGTATTCCCTGGTCGACACAAGGGAAAACGTCGCTGCCCGGCATGCGGCTGGTCGCCCACTGGGCCACAGTGCAGCGTCCCTAAGACATCCGAGGCTCATGCAAAACATCTCTGTCTGCTGCTTAACACCAGGTCGGTAGGAAGACATGCCCTGCACATCTACGATCTTCTCGTCAGGGATAATCCATCATGTCTGCTCCTGACTGAAACTTGGTTGGGAGAGGCGTCTAACCCAGATATCTTTACTGCGATCCCTCCAACCTACAATATCTTTCGCCAAGACAGAGTTAAGGGTAGGGGGGGAGGAGTCGCTGTGGTGGTGAGGAAGAACATCTCCTGCTCAGTTCTTCCCGTGAATTCCATCAAGGGCTCTGAATCCCTTGGCTTTATGCTTAGACTGTCTCCTGGTCAAGCGCTTAAGGGACTGCTGGTCTATAGGCCTCCGGGCCCGGTGGGCTCCTTTTGGGAGGACCTACAGACAGCTATCTCGGAGTTGGCGCTGTCTGCACAGCATTGCTTGCTGGCAGGCGATTTTAACTTTCATCTCGATGTCCCGGATGATCCGGATGGGACCAAACTCCTGGATATTACATCTCCGCTTTAGGGCCTACACATGAGAAAGGACACACTCTCGACCAAGTGTTCTCTTCTGTCCCAATTGTCGACATCGATACACGGCCGGTGCTCTGGTCGGACCACAGGCTGATTGGGTTCTCCGTGTTGGCGAATGGGCGGTCTGACACCTGTGCCCCCACGGTGCCCAGATCAGCCTCGAGAGCTTTGCACAGAGTGACGCCTGCTATGTTGGAGCAGGCGCTCACGGAACATCCGTGTACTCTCGTGGGTGACCCGGAAAGAGACACTGAGGCCCTGCAGCGATGGTTGACTGAGAGGTTAGATGATCTTGCCCCAAGGGTAACCCCCCGGTCCACAGCGATACGGCAATCTGCGCCATGGTTTACGGAGGCGCTGCGTGCGGCTCGCAGCCAATGTAAGGTTGCGGAGCGGGCCTGGTGCCTTCAATATGATGGGGAGGCTAAACTTGCCTATAGGTCGGCGGTGAAGGCCTACCACCGTGATGTTCTTGGTGCCAAGCGGGATTACCTTGCCAGGAGGATTGAGGCGTCGGCGAACTCCTGTAAGGAGATCTTCACGATTGTGAAGGAGTTCACGTCCCCTACCTTCTATTCACCCCCGCCTGTATCATCTGATGCGTGGGCGTGTGATCTTGCCACTTTTTTTACCAACAAGATTAAGGCAATTCAGGCCTCCTTCTCGGAGAGCTTGATGGAGGGCTGCTGTGGTCCCGGGGCAGGACTTGGAACATCGTCCGTGCCAACGGCAGTACTGGCTGACTTTCCACCTGTCTCCAGTGACATGTCCCGGTTTCTGTTGGCCAGTCTTAAATCTGGCTCGCCACTTGACCCCTGCCCCGCCAAATTTTTGGCTGGGATGGCGGCAGTGGTGGATCCTTTGGTCAACCCGATCCTCAATGCTTCCTTGAGGGAGGGGATTGTCCCACGCACCTGGAAAAGGGCGATGGTGATCCCCCTCCTGAAAAAGCCTGGTCTTGATGCCGAGGTTTTGGCCAATTATAGGCCAATTTCACTTCTCCCGGCTTTGGCTAAGATCACGGAGAAACATGTCCATGGCGTCTTGTCGAGCTTTCTTGAATCCAACAATTTGCTCCATCCATCCCAATCCGGTTTCCGTCCGAATTTCAGTACGGAAACGGCGTTGGTGGAGGTCTCTGAGATCATCAGGGAGACCTTGGATGTGGGTGGCAAGGCCATGCTAGTCATATTGGACCTGTCGGCGGCCTTCGACACCGTCCCCCATGAGGCGCTTCTCGCCATGACATCGGCCTAAGGGGGACGGTGTTCAGATGGTTTACATCTTTTCTGGAGGGCCGCCGCCAGACGATCTGGGTCTCCCAGAGCTCCGCCGAGATGCCGCCACTGGGAGTCGGGGTTCCACAGGGTTCTGTGTTGAGCCCGACGTTGTTTAACATCTTTATGTCCCCTCTGGCGGCGGCGGTGGAGGCTTACGGAGCCCAGATCGTGTCCTATGCTGACGACACGCAACTCCTCTTCACATGTGGCAAAGATCAGCCATTTGATGGGGAGAGAATTCGGGATTGCCTGGACACGGTCTTCGGTTGGTTCCAGCGTAATAGTCTGAAGGCCAACTCCAGCAAGTCGGAGGTTCTATTTTTCGGCTGTGCTATCGATCCCGAGTGGCGGCAGTGGTGGCCGGTTGCCATGTGTCCCCCGGCACAATCCTCCTCGGTTGCCAAGAACCTTGGTGTTAAGCTTGATAACAAGCTCTCTTTGAGAGCGCACGTTCTCGGCCTGTCCGGCACCTGTTTCGGCATCCTGAAAATGCTCCGCAAGTTTCTTCCTCTACTATCTGCGGAGCACAGACGGATTACGGTGCAGGCGCTCATCGGATCCAGGCTAGATTATGCCAATGCCCTTTTCCTAGGCCTACCGGACTACTTGGTCCAGCGGTTGCAGGTGGCACAGAACTCTGCAGCCCGTGCGATTTTTGGTCTGCATAGACGAGCACGGGCTTCTGGGCTGCTGCAGTCGCTTCACTGGTTGCCGATCCGGAAGCGGATTATGTTTAAATCCCTGACGCTTGTGCATAAAGCTTTGTTTGGATCAGGCGTGGGATATCTGCAGAAGAGATTGGCTTTCTATCGCCCTGCTCGCTCACTGCGTTCAGAATCCCTTTTTACTGCTATGGTTCCACGTGTGAGGAAGGCCCACATGGGAGGGCGTTCTTTCAGCCTTAAGGCCTCCCAGTTGTGGAATTCGCTCCCACTGGCACTCCGTAGCACTCCCAATTTGTTTCAATTCAGAAAGAATTTGAAAACTTGGCTTTTTAATCTTTCTGTTTAGGTGGGTTTTCTTGTTTCTTCTCCTGGGATCTGTCTTTCTTGTTATGTTGTTGTACATTGTAGCTGATTGTGGAAAGCGCCGGGACACTCTTTTAGAGTAGCCGAGCGCTATATAAACGTTTTTTAACATAACATAACATAACATATTCTAAAGATGAGGAATCTATGGTTAAACAGGTTATCCGCCTGAAAGAGTACAACTGAAGGTAAACAACTTGTTCAGCTGGTAGTGGGAGAAGTAATAAGGAAGGGGGAAAAAGGGAGTAGAGGCCAACAAAAGCAGACTAGAGGGAGGAGAAACAGGGTAAAAGATATTAAAGCAAAGAAGGGTTTGGGGGCGAATTGACCCTTTTTTCCAAACAATTAAATTCCACATCTCAAAAATAGGGAAGAAAGTGTTGCAGTATGTACACAATAAAACAAAAATTGAGGCACAATAGAAGCAAAAGGGAAAAAAAACAGGCCACCAAGTTATTTAACAAAAGGGCATTCATCAGATTGGGTTTGTGAGCCTGGTGAATGCCTTTATGATGAAAGTAATACACTCATATGACTTCATACACCCGGTAGTCATCGGACAGCCGGACACCAGACCAACTTGAGCGGCTACTCGCACCTAACCCCGGCCAGCCTGTAGTCTTAAATTGTTGCTGGTAACTGCTATTACCTATGTAGCGACTTTGTGTATTCAGTCCTCACTACATTTAACTAAACCCTCCCCTTTTAAAGTCCAGTCTGGGCAGCGCATGCTCTGCTCTGCGAGGCGTGCTGGATTCAGGTATGGACTTGAAGCTCTGCCCGCTCTCCGCCCATATTTTTCATCGGCTTATGTCATTGTCCTTTGTAAACTATGGCTTTTCATTTGTCAATAGGCTTAGTAGTCCCTCCTAAGTACCGCCTTGTTTCATCTTGTAACCTCTCATAATGACTGGCCCTCTTACGTGTGTTGTTACTTGGCAGGCTTTAACCCCTTAAGTGCTGCGCACGTTCAACGGCCGACGGCACCACTACCTCCGTAGTGCTGCCGTCGGCCGTTGAATGTTCGAACTGCACCTGCGCAATGGAACGTCCAGCACTGGAGCTGGACGTTCCCTAGCAGCTATGAGGTTACTTATAGCCTTCAAGCACTATTTCAATAAATGGTTTTCACCTGCCTGCTGTTGCAGGCAAGACATGCTCTCCCCTAAAACTTTATTTATATTTTATAGCACGTCACAGTGGCGGCTGCGCCTTTGAATTATTTGCGCCACCGAACGCGGGTGCATGTTTTTTTTCTATTTATTTATTTTCTTTTTTTGTTTTTGTTTACATGCGCCTCATGCCGCACTTTCAGTTTAATGGAGGGTACGCACCTTTCTTTAGACGAGCCACAGCATTGGATGCTTTTACAAAAAAAAGCATTTGTTTGTCAACTTGGCAAACAAATGCTTTTTTTTGTAATAGGGCCCCATACTGCGCTTTCACTTTAATGGCGGCCGCACCTCTATCTTTAGATGTGGCTTGTCTAAAGAAAGGGGCGCAACCGCCATTAATGTGAAAGCATGGCATGATGCGCTTTTACAAAAGAAAGTATTTACAATGCAATAGGTCTCCCATTTGCGAGAGTTTAAGCTTTTGGCATTGTGAATGAAAACGCCTTTTATTGATCTGTTTTTAAAACAACACATAAATAACAAGCATTTACAATGCAATGGTCTCGGCATTATTAAAGGTAGAGCTATTGGCAATGCTCATGATTTTTTTTTTTAGTTTTTAAATCATAAAAAAATGGCATTGTCATTTATATTATTAAAGGTAGAGCTATTGGCATTGCTCGTGACATTTTTTTGTTTCTTTGCTTTTAAATCCTAAATAAATGGCATTGTCATTTATAATGCCAATAGCTTAATCGCTCGCAAATGCGAGACCTATTGCATTTGCACCCACACACAGAGTAAGTAGTAGAGTAGTAGAGTGAGTAGTTGATAGTGAGTAGGAGAGAGTGATTAGGAAAGAGAGTATTAGAGAGCGAGTAGTAAAAAGTGAAAGAGTGAGTATTAAAGAGTAAACGAGTGAGTAGTAAAGTATTGGCATTGCTCATGACATTATTTTTATTGATGTTTTTGTTTTTAAAACATAAATAAATGGCATTGTCATTTACAATGCCAATAGCTTAATCGCTCGCAAATGCGAGACCTATTGCATTTGCACCCACACAGAGCCACACATACAAAGCCACCCACACACACATACAGAGCCACCCACAGAGTCTTTCACATAGAGCCACCCACACAGAGCCACCCACACAGAGCCACCCACACAGAGCCACCCACACAGAGCCACCCACACAGAGCCACCCACACAGAGCCACCCACACAGAGCCGCCCACACAGAGCCACCTACCAAAAAAGTTACACACACACAGACAGATAGAGCCACCCACACAGAGCCACCTACCAAAAAAGCTACACACAGAGCGACAGAGCCCAACACACACACACAGATCCACACACACAGAGCCACAAACACACACACAGATCCACACACACACACACAGAGCCACAAACACACACACAGAGCCACACACACACACACAGAGCCACACACACAGAGCCCCCCACACACAGAGAGCCACACACACACACACACACACACACAGAGCCACACACACACACACACAGAGCCACATGCACACACAGAGCCACACATACACACACAGACACACAAAGCCACACACACAGAGCCACACACACAAACACACACAGCCACACATACACACACACACAGCCACACACACACACAGAGCCACACATACACAGAGCCACACACACAGAGCGACACACACACACAGAGCCACACACACAGAGCCACACACAGAGCCACACACACAGAGCCACACACACACACAGAGCCACACACACACAGAGCCACACACACACACACACAGAGCCAGAGCCAGACACACACAGAGCCACACACACACACAGAGCCACACACACACAGAGCCACACACACACACAGAGCCACACACAGAGCCACACACACAGAGTCACGCACACACAGAGCCACACACGCAGAGCTACACACACACAGAGCCACACACACAGCCGCACACACAGAGCCACACACACAGGGCCACACACACAGAGCCACACACACAGAGCCACACACACAGCCACACACACACACACACAGCCACACACACACACTGCCACACACACACACACACACACAGAGCCACACACACAGAGCCACACACACACACACAGAGCCGCACACACAGAGCCATACACACAGAGACACACACACACAGAGCCACACACACACACAGAGCCACACACACACACAGAGCCACACACACACACACACACACACACACACACAGAGCCACACACACAGAGCCACACACACATAGAGCCACACACACACACAGAGCCACACACACACACACGCACAACACACACACACACACACACAGCCACACACACACACTTCCACACACACACACACACAGAGCCACACACACACAGTCACCCAGGTGGTACATACGCTATGGCAAAAGGGACAGTCAGCTGCCAGTGCATGAGGTGTTACAATTTGTCCTTACCTTTGGGGAGAGCCGCTGGATAGTTTCCTGGCTCTATAAATTGACTTTTTATAGACCAAGAACACCTGAGCCTTCATTGCATATTGTTTCAAATAGGTCATGGAGGACAGGTGTAGAAATGATAAGCAAGAGAAGCAGAGATAAGAGTCATAGGGTCACCATGAGTTTCACCATGAGAGTACGGATGCAGTGCAACTGAAGGCTGATGCAGAGTGAAGTGTAGTGATATTTGTGCAGCAGGAGCGCCTACATGTAGATAATGCATACCTAAATCATGCCTGATATTTAATGTGTCTCTGCCTTCAAGGATTCCATTGAAGAATTACATTATTTTACAAAACTGAGAAAAAACGCTCACAACGAGGGAACAGGGGGCAGGAAAGCAAGCACAATGAGGGAACAGGGGGCAGGAGAGCAAGCACAACGAGGGAACAGGGGGCAGGAGAGCAAGCACAGCCAGGGGGCAGGAGAGAAAGCACAACCAGGGGGCAGGAGAGCAAGCACAACCAGGGGAGAGGTGAGCATGCACAACCAGGGAGCAGGAGAGCAAGCACAACTAGGGGGCAGGAGAGCAAGCACAACGAGGGGGCAGGAGAGCAAGCACAACCAGCGGTCAGGAGAGCAAGCACAACCAGGGGTCAGGAGAGCAATCACAACCAGGGGGGGCCAGAAAGCAAGCACAACCGGGGGGGGGGAAAGCAAGCACAACGAGGGGGGGCCGGAAAGCAAGTACAACGAGGGGGGGCAGGAAAGCAAGCACAACGGGGGGCAGGAGAGGAAGCACAACAAGGGGGCAGGAGTGGCAGGAGAGCAAGCACAATGAGGGGGCAGGAGAGCAAGCACAACCGGGGGGCGTGGAAAGCAAGCACAACCGGGGGGGGGCGGAAAGCAAGCACAACGAGGGGGGGCGGAAAGCAAGTACAACGAGGGGGGGCAGAAAAGCAAGCACAACTGGTGGCAGGAGAGCAAGCACAACGAAGGGGCAGGAGAGCAAGCACAACAAGGGGGCAGGAGAGCAAGCACAATGAGGGGGCAGGAGAGCAAGCACAACCAGTGGGGGCCGGAAAGCAAGCACAACGAGGGGGGGGCTGGAAAGCAAGCACAACGGGGGGGTCAGGAAAGCAAGCACAACGAGGGGGGGGCAGAAAGCAAGCACAAGGAGGGGGGGCAGAAAGCAAGCACAAGGAGGGGGGGCGGAAAGCAAGCACAACCCGCAAGCGGACATCCCTCCAGCCCTGGTGATGGAAGGGTTTCTGCTGGCGAAATGACTGAATGAAGTGAATGAAATATACCGCGGCCGCCATGTTCAGCAGGTCCGAGGTATCGTCACTTCCGGTGCAACCTTGATGAAAAACGGAAGGGCTTCCCTCCGTATGAGGTTCGATAATGGAGTGCAGCCGCTGGTGATTTTGGAGCCTAATACAATGATAGGACACTTTAATTGGAAATCGGGCTCGCTAACTTAAAAACACGAGATGCAAAAGCTGCGTTTTCATGAACCATGCAATGGTAAAAAGTTTGACCGCCTTATCAAAAATACAAACAAGGCATCAATCTGCGGTGCGCTGCGATCACCAGGGGGTCTTCTCCCTGTACCCTCCTCACCGCCGCTCAAGCTGGATAGGGAGCCTCGGGACTGGCCGCTGTTGACTGTTGGCTGGCCCGCGCCCCTGCATCGGAGGATTTGTTCACCCCACGTCTGGCGCCAGATCAGTCCTGCACCCTCCGATCAGTAGAGTGGTTCGAGGGGGAGCCGCCGCCGCACTGTGAGTGAATTGTGCACCTCCCGCCCAGAAACATTAGCGGGAGGCTCTGCCAGGAATCAGTGAGCGTTTGCCAGCCCTACCTCCCGGGAGCAGCTTCATACCGCCGAGTCTCCGGCGCGGCTGGAGACACGGCGTCTTGCAGAAAGCGGTCCAGCGACTGCTAGGGTAATCAACTAACACTAACTAGTTCACCTGGCACGTTAATGAACATGTTTTATTTTTTATTATAGTTTTGGTATGTTATTGAACGAGAGGTATAAGATAAGGATGTTTATCTGGACTGTAAGCAATAGCACATATGCTGGCAAATATGTGACAATAAAAGCAGTGCACGCCATGACACCACCATGTTTCTCCGAGGCGAAGCAGAAATGCCTCGGAGAAACGCATGTTCATTTTCTGATTCGGGGGCGTGGTTTTCTGTCTCTCCTCTTCCCATTGGCTGGAAGGTAAAATTCCAGCCAATGGGAAGAGGAGAGAAAGAAAACAAGAAAGAAGCGGAAAAAAGACGCCCCCGAATCGGAAAAAGACGGGGCTTGAACAGAGTGACGCCCCTCTCCTCCAATGGCTGGCCTTCGTTTAGGAAGCCAGCCAATGGAGAAGAGGGGCGGGTTCAAGCCCCACTCTAGAAAACATTAAATCTCGGAGCGAGACTGCGCAAGCGCAGCCTACGGTCCGAGACCTAAAAAGCATTGTCATGTACAAAGCCAATAGCTCAAACACTCATACATGTGAGATCTATTCCATTACAAATGCTTGTGTTTATTCTTTGCTCTTCTGCGTTTTGGCACGTTGCCTGGAGGCCATGCACAATGTAACTGTGTCCCTCTTCTTCGACTTTCAACTCCACCCCTCTTGTCAAGAGACTGCTAGTGCCAGGCTTCTTCCGTCACACAGTGCTCTCGCCAGAGATCTCTCTCTTCAATGGCTGCAGTCCGGAGACCGGTGCCGCCAAGCTTACTTTCGCTTTCTCTTCCAACCTCTTCTAGGAGTGTGAGTTCACTTTCCCGTCTCCTTCTCGGCCAGACCATGCACCCCCTTTTACCTCACATCATTCAGAAAGACAGTTTATGGTGGAAAAAAGGCTGCAGTTTATTATTTCAAAACATGGCTCATACATTTCACAACTTACTTGTTGGTCATTTGAAAACCCATGTTTTCTTGTTATACTTCACATTTGTCAGTAACATTGTCCCCTTCTGTTTTCTTTTCCATTTCTGGCTGACAGACAGCACTAACCTTGCGCGGTGGCCCCTTCTGCAGGTATATCAGTGTTTGCGGTTCTAGGCTTCCCTTGCTACCGACCTTGTGGGCGGCCATCAGCCCTGGCCCGGGCTGCAAGTGCCGTTCTGCTTGCCGTGGAACCTTGCTGATCTCTCACCTGCTCACCGTGCCCCTGCCTTGTGGCATTCCAATGGACACTGTCTGAGCAGCCCTTCTATTCTGTCTGTCTTTGTATGCTGTCGCCTGCTACCCTGTGTCCCTGCAGTGAGGCATCCCAAAGACACTGTTTGAGCAGCTCTTCTACCTAGGTTACTCTTTTCCGTGGGTACATTTCTGTGCTGCCTCTGCCTTGCCCTCTTCCGTGTCCTGTACGTCTGCTACTACCGTCCTTTTTAGGGTGGGTGGGTTTCCATGATGAGGTCAATTGTGAACAAGGGGGGCCTGTGCCCTCCCTTTTGATCTTTCCTTTCTTGCCCCGCCCTCGCTCTCCTATTGGTCGGCTCGCTAATTTGAAACCCACGCCCAATCGCTGCACGACACTTTTCGCAGGTTTTCCGCCTCACAACCTTTGTGTGTGTTCTTGCCATTGGAAGGGGTTCCCTGTGGTCCCTAACTGGTCCAGCTTCGCCTCCCTGGCCCACGCCACTTCTTCCCCAACCTGTTGTGTTTTCACATTTCATGACGAAACAGGAGCTGGGCAACCTGGAGAGAACTGCGGCTGTCAGGAAAACACTTGTTGAAAGATATCCATTTAATATCTATTTTTACAAAAATTACCAATCAAGTCTCAGATGTCTCTTTGAGATACTTACCTATCATTAATGTTTGCCACAAAGTTAAGTCGGCGTTGCTGCCTTTAAAAGAAATCCATTAAATAAAGTGCATGTGTATATGTAAGTACGGTAGTTGTGCAACACATACGTCACAAACTCAATGGGAGGTGAGTGCGGTGAACAGCGTAGAGACTCCTGCACTCCAAACGTAGCTTAAAGTTTTAAATTAATTTGAGCAGCTCTTCTGGTTCCGTTTTAAGAAAAATTTCTTTCCATTATGATATTTGTAGTCCCAAATTTAAATATGGATGGACAAAACTGCAACTTCTTGTATGTAAAGAAACACCCCATGTGGAAAAAAAATCGCAAAAAGACTCTGGAAGGGCTGTGCAGGACAGGGGGGGACAAAAATTGCCTCCCTGCTAGTGCTTACAGGCGCTTTTCCTTTGCTGTTTTTTGTGAAATAGCCTAATGCATTATGGCTGTTGGTATCTTGGTTTGCTTCCTTCGAACTAATTAGTGTAACGCGCCTGGCTGGACTCAATGATTTGTAGGTGAGAAGTTCAGGACTGAAGACAGTGTCCACAATGACTAGGAGTAAGGTGGTTACCCTAATTAAGGGTGGTGGAAGATGAACTGAGAGTTCAATTTAAGGGACTTCCACATACTGTGAGACAGGAGCCCATATAGTGTGTATCCTACGATGACTTTGACTGAGTCTGCTCTTATTGAGGCCTTTCTTCAATGCGGGTTCTGCTCACTTTTGATTCTCTCAGTTGGTTTTCAATCTAACCAGGTTAAGTTATCCAGCACCCTATGGATTTTATGAGGACATAATATTTGAGTGGGTCGGCTCTGGTGTGCAAAGGTATAACTTCTAAAGGACAGTCTCAAGTGAACATAAGTGTTCCTTACTTAGTTCTTAGCCCTCACCTGCCAGTGATTGCATTGTTTTAAAGGTGTATTCATATGTCTATATATGTGTGTGTGTGTATATATATATATATATTCACTGAAAAAACCATAGGTTAGAGACCATATATAGTTAGCTAGACATTTTATTGACATAAAACCAATGAAATTCCATATATAGTTAGTTGCACTAACTATATATCGCGCACCCGCAATCCACTGCTGATGATGTCACATATTACATCATTCATGACATGGTCAGTGACATCACTGATGACATCACTGATGACATCTCAAATGACATCACTGATGACATCACTGATGACATCTCAAATGACATCACTGATGACATCATCTAGTGTCTGTGTGTTTTTGTAAAGTTTAAATATGTTTTACATATTGAAGAATGACTGGATGTATGGAAGACTGAGTGTGTGTGTGGCTGGCTGGGAGGTGTGTGACTCTGTGCATATCAATGTGTACTTGTATCAGTGATTGTATAAGAGAGTAAGTATGTGTTAGTATATGTGTGAAAAAGTATGGTGTTCTGTGTTTAACTGTATAGATGAGGAAATCGAAGTGTGATTGATTCTTCACAGGACTGACTAGGTGTATGAGTGCATATGATAGTGTTGTAATAATGAGTGACTGTATGTATGAGTGATTGTATGGGTGAATGAGTGAATGTGTGTGTAGACGTAGGAATCAGTGAGTGCGTATGTAGTAACTGGTATTGGTGTGTCATGATGTCATCAGTGATGTCATTTGAGATGTCATCAGTGATGTCATTTGAGATATCATCAGTGATGTCATCAGTGATGTCACTGAAGTATGGTGTTCTGTGTTTAACTGTATAGATGAGGAAATGGAAGTGTGATTGATTCTTTACAGGACTGACTAGGTGTGTGAGTAACTCCATGGATGAGTGGCAGTGTGTGAGTGTCTGCATAGGTGTATGAGTGCATATG
This sequence comes from Lissotriton helveticus, assembly GCF_964261635.1. Taxonomy (NCBI): domain Eukaryota; kingdom Metazoa; phylum Chordata; class Amphibia; order Caudata; family Salamandridae; genus Lissotriton; species Lissotriton helveticus. The sequence continues at coordinate 1,899,715,699 of NC_136065.1, forward strand.
ATAGTGTTGTAATAATGAGTGACTGTATGTATGAGTGATTGTATGGGTGAATGAGTGAATGTGTGTGTAGACGTAGGAATCAGTGAGTGCGTATGTAGTAACTGGTATTGGTGTGTCATGATGTCATCAGTGATGTCATTTGAGATGTCATCAGTGATGTCATCAGTGATGTCATTTGAGATGTCATCAGTGATGTCATCAGTGATGTCACTGACCATGTCATGAATGATGTAATATGTGACATCATCAGCAGTGGATTGCGGGTGCGCGATATATAGTTAGTGCAACTAACTATATATGGAATTTCATTGGTTTTATGTCAATAAAATGTCCAGCTAACTATATATGGTCTCTAACCTATGGTTTTTTCAGTGAATTTTCAAGGTTTTGTAAATGCAAATTCCTAACTATATATGGTCTATAACCTATGGTTTTTTCAGTGAATTTCATTGGTTTTTTAAAAGCTAATATCTATAGCTGTAAAATATATTCTTTATTACGTGACGTATCACGTAGCCACGTGAGACGCCTCATGACGCATCGCATAACCGTGACGTATCGGCTCTGCAGTGCAAACAAAACCCATAACGTAAGGGTGCCGGAGCACGCTTACAGATATATATATTTTTTTTAACCTTAATTAGACAAAATCCACACGTGCACATATCTTGAGGCCTTGCAAAGGCACATCAAACAAACAGTCCCTACAATTTTGCCAAGTTTGCTGGAAATCTATTCCCTTCATTTCTTTTTTTACTGTTTCTCTTGGTTTTCCCCTTGTTACGCTTACCGGGACGCTACCCGGTACGCGAACCGGACGCTCCAAAAACACAAGATGGCGGACTCCCGTTACGCTGCCGGTTAGCTGCCCGGTTCGCGTACCGGGAAGCGCCTCTACCGCGAAAAATCACGGGGGACTTTAATATCCCCCTCATCAATCCTAGGGGGTCAGGAGGGGTTTACCTTGCCCCCTTTCCTTCATTTCCCCCTTCTTTTTTCACCACATCTTGTCTCTCGAACCTACCGAGAGACAAGATGGCAGCCGCTCCGGACTGTTTACAATGTTGACAGCTACGCTGCCGGTTAGCTGCCCGGTGAGCTGCCCGGTGAGCGTACCGGGACGCGCCTCTACGGCGTAAAATCGCAAAAAAAAAATGTTTTTTAATTTTTTGCCCCACGGGGCACTTTAATATCCCCCTCATCAATCCTAGTCAGGAGGGGTCTACCTTGCCCCCTTTCCTTCATTTCCCCCACATCTTGTCTCTCGATCCTACCGAGAGACAAGATGGCGGCCGCTCCGGACTGTTTAGAATGTTGACAGACAGCGGAGAGCCAATCAGCTTCGCTTCGCGAAGTTGCGTTACGCGTCAGGTACGCGAACCGGGGCGCTAACCGGAGCGCTGTCACAGATATATATTTTTTAAACATTAATTTCTCAAAATCCACTGGAGCACATATATTGAGACATAGCAAAGGCACGTCGGGCAAACCATATCTACAATTTTGCCAAGTTTCATGTAAATCTATTCAGCCGTTCGAGCTAAAAGTGAGTCCAACCGCCCTATGGAAAAATGAATGTGAAAAACGCGTTTTGGGACCCCCCTTTTTTCTCGGCCCCCCCTTGACGAAACCCCCCCAAATTTTCAGGGGCTGCTCAGAAACAAAATGTGCCATTTTCCTGAAAATTTCAGCCAATTTCGTCCACAAACGCCAAAGTTATTAGACATAGAATTTTCAGAAATCCCATAGAGAAAAAATCCTAACTATATATGCCCACTGGCTATCGCCAGTAGGTAATATACATATATAAACATATATAATCTGCATATCTATATAAATATAAATGCATGCATACATATACATATATGCATATTTATGCATGTTATTTACATGAAAGTTTTAAAAACACTAATAAAAGCAAAGCTAAGAAAGCCACCTCATTACAAACAGAATGGCTTTAACTTAAACGAGGGCGAGATCTATTGCATTTTCAATGCTTGTTTACTTTGGTTCTATCAAGAAGGCATTCAGATGTGTCACACATTTGCCATAAATTCTGAATGTTAGCACTCTAGTTGCTCATTAGATCACTGTAGTAAAGCTAGTGCTCACCAGGGAAGTCTGCTGCTAATCATGGTTTGCAGCCATTTTCCCGCATTTTTTATCCCGCAGACTTTCAGTCCGCATACCATTATCCCGCAAGGTCATTGACCTCGCATACCATTATCCCGCATTTTTTCAAAACGCATGTGCATTTATCGCGCATGCCTTTACAAAGAATTACGTTTTAAAGGCATGTATGGTAAATGCATTTGCGTTGTGAAAACCACGATGACGAGAGAGGTAAGTGGGTTTGTGTTAATTTTTTCGTGGGTTAGTGATTGTGTAGTGTAGTGTTGTGTAGTGTAGTGTTGTGTTAGTGTAGTGTAGAGTTGTGGTGGTTGTTTAGTGTAGGGTCATGCTGGGGGTAGTGTTTTAGGGTTTAGGGTTGTGTTGTAGTGTTTGCGTAGTGTAGGGTCATGCTGGGGCTAGTGTTTTAGGGTTTAGGGTAGTGTTGTAGTGTTTGCGTAGTGTAGGGTCATGCTGGGGGTAGTGTTTTAGGGTGTAGGGTAGTGTTGTAGTGTTTGCGTAGTGTAGGGTCATGCTGGGGGTAGTGTTTTAGGGTTTAGGGTAGTGTTGTAGTGTTTGCGTAGTGTAGGGTCATGCTGGGGGTTGTGTTTTAGGGTTTAGGGTAGTGTTGTAGTGTTTGCGTAGTGTAGGGTCATGCTGGGGGTAGTGTTTTAGGGTTTAGGGTAGTGTTGTAGTGTTTGCGTAGTGTAGGGTCATGCTGGGGGTAGTGTTTTAGGGTTTAGGGTAGTGTTGTAGTGTTTGCGTAGTGTAGGGTCATGCTGGGGTGTAGTGTTTTAGGGTTTAGGGTAGTGTTGTAGTGTTTGCGTAGTGTAGGGTCATGCTGGGGGTAGTGTTTTAGGGTTTAGGGTAGTGTTGTAGTGTTTGCGTAGTGTAGGGTCATGCTGGGGTGTAGTGTTTTAGGGTTTTGCGTAGTGTTGTAGTGTTTGCGTAGTGTAGGGTCATGCTGGGGGTAGTGTTTTAGGGTTTAGGGTAGTGTTGTAGTGTTTGCGTAGTGTAGGGTCATGCTGGGGTAGTGTTTTAGGGTTTAGGGTTGTGTTGTAGTGTTTTTGTAGTGTAGGGTCATGCTGGGGGTAGTGTTTTAGGGTTTAGGGTAGTGTTGTAGTGTTTGCGTAGTGTAGGGTCATGCTGGGGTGTAGTGTTTTAGGGTTTTGGGTAGTGTTGTAGTGTTTGCATAGTGTAGGGTCATGCTGGGGGTGGTGTTTTAGGGTTTAGGGTAGTGTTGTAGTGTTTGTGTAGTGTAGGGTCATGCTGGGGGTAGTGTTTTAGGGTTTAGGGTAGTGTTGTACTGTTTGTGTAGTGTAGGGTCATGCTGGGGGTAGTGTTTTAGGGTTTAGGGTAGTTTAGTTGTTTAGTGTATGCTAAAGGCATATTCGTTCTAAAAGTTTTCGTTATTTTAATTTGCGGCCTAATAGTACATGCAGGATTTTTTTTGCGGACTGATGGTATGCGGGATTTCGTCATATATTCGCTAATCATACTTTCTATGGCAAAATGAACCCCCTCATTTTGTTCCTTTTTAAATTAAATGTTTTAAGAGTTACCACTTTATTCCAATCAAGATGGCTTCAGGTGTGCCATACCTTTGTAATAAGTAGGACTGTTAGCACTCTAGTTGTTCTTTAGAACACTCTGGGACATTCTGTCATTGGGCTATAGTTGGGCTACATCTGGCTGATATTTGGGCTACATTTGTTTTTTTTTGTCTCTGGTGGCCATCTTTGGGCAACATTGGGCTACATTGGGCTACATTGGGCTACATTTGGGCTCCAACATATATATAGCCCAATGTAGCCCAATATATATTTTTCAAAGTTAATTTTCGTAAAAACCACTGGAGCCTATATCTTGAGACATAGCAAAGGCACATTGGGCTACCAGTCCCTACAATTTTGCCAAGTTTGGTGTAAATCCATTCAGCCGACCGGGCTAAAAGTGAGGCCAACCGCCCTATGGAAAATTGCATGGGAAAAACACGTTTTGGGACCCCCCTTTTTTCTCGGCCCCCCCTTGACGAAACCCCCCCAAATTTTCAGGGGCTGCTCAGAAACAAAATGTTCCATTTTCCTGAAAATGTCAGCCAATTCTGTCCTCAAACGCCAAAGTTATTCGACATAGAATTTTCAAAAATCCCATACGAAAAAAATCCTAACTATATATACCTACTGGCTATCGCCAGTAGGTAATATATATATGTATATATCTATGTGTGTGTGTGTGTATGTATATATATATATATATATATATATATATATATATATATATATATATATATATATATATATATGTGTGTGCGTGTAAATACATATATATGTGTTTGTGTATATATATATATGTGTGTGTATATCTATATATTTATATGTGTGTATATATATGTGTGTGTGTAGATATATATATATATGTGTTTGTATATATATATATATATATATGTGTGTGTGTGTGTATATATATATGTGTGTGTATATATTACCTACTGGCGGTCGCCAGTAGGTATATATAGTTAGGATTTTTTCCCTATGGGATTTTTGAAAATTCTATGTCTAATAACTTTGGCGTTTGTGGACGGAATTGGCTGAAATTTTCTGGAAAATGGAACATTTTGTTTCTGAGCAGCCCCTGGAAATTTGGGGGGGGGTCGTCATGGAGGGGCCGAGAAAAAAGGGGGGTCCCAAAACGTGTTTTTAACATTGAGTTTTCCATAGGGCGGTTGGCCTCACTTTTAGCCCGAACGGCTGAATGGATTTGCACGAAACTTGGCAAAATTGTAGGGACTGGTAGCCCGATGTGCCTTTTGTAGGTCTCAATATATGTGCTCCAGTGGATTTTGAGAAATTAACGTTTAAAAAAAGATATATATCTGTAACAGCGGACTGGGCAGCGGCCCAGGACGCGTACTTGTCGCGCAACGGAGCTTTGTGAAGCGAAGCTGATTGGTTCTCCGGCGTCTGTCAACATTCCAAACAGTCCGTAGCGGCCGCCATCTTGTCTCTCAGTAGGATCGAGAGACAAGAGGAGGTCAAAACAAAGGGGGAAATAACTATAAGGGGGCATAGTAGATCCTCGCTGACCCCCTAGGTTTGATGTGGAGGTTTTAAAAGGGCCCCGCGGGGCAAAAAAAAATAATAATAATAATAATCGAACGGCTGAATGGATTTGCACGAAACTTGGCAAAATATTAGGGACTGGTAGCCCGATGTGCCTTTGCTAGGTCTCAATATATGTGCTCCAGTGGATTTTAAGAAATTAACGTTCAAAAAAAGATATATATCTGTAACAGCGCTCCGCTTCGCGTAACGGAGGTTTGCGAAGCTGATTGGTCATTCTGTCACTGGGCTATAGTTGGGCTACATCTGGCTGATATTTGGGCTACATTTGTTTTTTTGTGTGTCTGGCGGCCATCTTTGGGCTACATTGGGCTACATTGGGCTTCATTGGGCTACATTCGGCTAATTAGCAAATAGCTCATCGCAAACTAGGAATGGTAAAGAATCGCTATTTATTCCTTAAAGTTCGCTATTTAGGAAATGCAAAAAACTTTGATGATACATATGGCGGTTCATCTCTAACAAGATAAGAAGCATAGGGATACATTTATGATGACTGGCGCATCACCAGGGATGTGTTAGTCATTCTGTGCCGCTGTTCCGTCACCTATGGTGTGCTGCATTTACAATGCGGCGCATCATGGGGCAAAAACAGCACAGATGCGTGATGTATCTGTGCCGTAAAGGTGGCGCATTGCTGGAGTTGTATCGCAAGTGTGATGAAGCTCCAGCAAGGGTCGGGGGGCCCCTGTCGCAGGGTTTCTGTTCTCACACAGAACTGTGGACAGAGGATTGGAACCTCGGCGAATGCATTGCTGGAGTTGTATCGCAAGTGTGATGAAGCTCCAGCAAGGGTCGGGGGTGCCCCTGTCGCAGGGTTTCTGTTCTCACACAGAACTGTGGACAGAGGATTGGAACCTCGGCGAATTAGGGTGTCCCAAAACTCACGTTAGTAATGAAAAACTCCTTAGCAAGCTAGGTACAGTGTCACATTGGATATAACAAACTCTCAATGTTTAGACAATCCAGAATATGAACTTATAGTACCTCAGGATACGTGGAACTCATGAACAGTCGGTCGTTATAGATTTCTTAGAAACCAGAACATGGAGTTAAGAAGAACAGATGTGTATTTGAAATGTTTATTTACTAATGCCGTCTTCTCAGGCGTAGTACCTTAGATAATAAAAGTACACATATTATCAGTAGCAAAATTACCAGCATAGTTACTAGTACATAAAAAGTGAATGGTGATAGTATGTTAACATGCTGTAAATGAATAAGAGTTAGCAACACTTATAAGCAGCATCGGGCCGTGGAGGGAGTTACGGTGAGGCAGGGAGGCGGGGAGGGGGAGAAGCAGGGTGGAGAATACAAGTACACATATTATCAGTAGCAAAATTACCAGCATAGTTACTAGTACATAAAAAGCGAATGGTGACAGTATGTTAACATGCTGTAAATGAATAAGAGTTAGCAACACTTATAAGCAGCCGCGGGCCGTGGAGGGATTACGGTGGGGCAGGGAGGCCGGGAGGGGGAGGGGCAAGGTAGAGAGGGCTCCACCCTGCTTCTCCCCCTCCCCGCCTCCCTGCCCCATCGTAACTCCCTCCACGGCCCGCGGCTGCTTATATCTCACCCTCCCTAATACACATATTATATTATTTGCTAAGAAGGTCTCTTTGTGTTGGTTTAGGGCGTGCCCATACTTTAGTGTCTTAGATTTGAAGGAATCACATCAGCATACACCAGCTCTCTCTTCATGTGAACCGCATCAACTGTTGTGTATGTGTGTTCGGCAAAGCAATATAAAACCCGCCTCATGCCCAGAATTGGCAGAAGTTGCACTTATGTTATGAGTATGAAGTCGTGGAGATCAGACCTCATAACAATTCTGTATCGTGTTGTTCTTGAAACTTTAGCACTCGCTGTACAGATATAGTTTAACAAGTAAAGCAGATAGTAGACCAATAACATATTATTCTCATGTAAACCACGAGGGAGGCGGGGAGGGGGAGGGGCAAGGTAGAGAGGGCTCCACCCTGCTTCTCCCCCTCCCCGCCTCCCTGCCCCATCGTAACTCCCTCCACGGCCCGCGGCTGCTTATATCTCACCCTCCCTAATACACATATTATATTATTTGCTAAGAAGGTCTCTTTGTGTTGGTTTAGGGCGTGCCCATACTTTAGTGTCTTAGATTTGAAGGAATCACATCAGCATACACCAGCTCTCTCTTCATGTGAACTGCATCAACTGTTGTGTATGTGTGTTCGGCAAAGCAATATAAAACCCGCCTCATGCCCAGAATTGGCAGAAGTTGCACTTATGTTATGAGTATGAAGTCGTGGAGATCAGACCTCATAACAATTCTGTATCGTGTTGTTCTTGAAACTTTAGCACTCGCTGTACAGATATAGTTTAACAAGTAAAGCAGATAGTAGACCAATAACATATTATTCTCATGTAAACCACGATGAACTACTAGGTGGAAAGCTAAAGCAACAACTAAGTGTCGTGTGCAGAAGTTGCAAAAAAGGAAAAATGGCGTTTAAACCGGTAATGAGCCCATGCTAACTTAACACAGTGTAAAGATATCCAGGACCTAGATGACACCTCCCCATGATCCGGAAACGAACTGAATAAGATAATAGAAGTGCCATCTCATGAGAGCAGATTGCAAGTTTATATGTGGACGGTCCGCAAGGTAAAGCATTAAAAACTAGGAAAATTTAATGCTAAAGAAAAATAAAACAGCCAAGTACTTTATCGAGTCTTAAGCCAATAGGCAAGGTAAATAATAAAAACTTGACAAATAAGTCAATGAATTGTCAATGAAATGCTAGTACTCAGCATATCAAACATGAAAAAGGTCTATGACTGTGTATGCAAAATAAGCTGCAACAGCCTCCAATAGGAAGTCACCGTCTTCATCCGAAAACAGTTCAGCCATCCAATTTAAAAGCGGAAAAGAACATACGTGCTCTCCCAGCACCGGATCCTCTATCACCATCAGAGGACAGCTCGGTGGGTTTTCAAGAAAGCTCTGTTCCAAGAAAGACTGTGCTGCCGCCAGTAAATTCCAGGGACCAAGTAGTCCATGCATCAATGCCACAGCCATAATCCTTTCGCCAGGACAAACCAACTCGTGAGTAATGATAGGAGTCATCAGCTGATTAAAGTCGACGTCAGGAGAAACCGGTCCGCAGAGACACAAATCAATGGCCCAATCGAAATCACAGGTCAGGCAGTGAAATACAGGCTGGACACAGGTGAAGTAGGAGAATCGAAAAGATAATCCATATGCCGTGCTTAATATCGCCAACGGCATTGTGCCATAATATTCTAGCATGCGATTGCGGAACAGTGTCAGCAGCTGCAGGGTGGGAGGTTGCATAGGAGGGACATCCATATTTAAAAATGTAAAAAAGCACAAGAGCGTCCGCTGGTAATGCAAGTAAAAATGCCAATCCACGAACCAGAGTGGAGAAAATAGAATGAAAGGAAGCAGGGATGACTCCAAAGATTTTCTCAAATGAAGTCACGAGACCACTGGTAACAACTTTAAAAAAGTGCGCCAGGGACTTTGTGGAGGATGCGTTAAAGATAGTCGGAAACATGTTGCTGAAATTGAAAGGCAAATCTTAATTGAAAAGGGTGTGCACCTCTGTACGGGTGTTCGCTATGTGAAGTACGAAAGTTTCACGGGCCGAACTCAAGGCCACCTCTCTCTGAGACAAAAGAGCTCTTATTCTTGCCATGCCGTTGAAACGTGTCCCAAGGTTGGTATTTGTGGCCAGATTGAAAACTCCCTATGTTCATGTGTGGGAGGAAATAGAACATTTCTGCAGCAAATAACCCGTTCACTTACTGTTACGATAAAAGGAATACTTTTAATTAACTCAGAACAATCTTCATTATTGAGCATCAAATAACTACCATTTTCCAACAACTTGAACGTGGGGATGATAGCAGGAACTGGCGTGCCTTGCAACACGCAAGCCATATTTGGTCGGTGTTTGTTGCATGAACCGTGTAACTGTATGTGCCTACACATTAGTGAATGATCTGGCGTCTCAGTGCATTCCTCTCCATTCAGATAAACTTCTTGATCATCTTTGAAACATCTGTATGTGTATGGAAGCGACCAGACCTCATGAAGAAAAGCACTACCTAAAGGTTCATAACGACCTATTGGTATATATTTCATACAATTTGAAAACTTATATAAAGCAAAAGGCAGCGTTATTAAACCGTGGATAAGGCACGTTGCCAAAAAACCCGCAATCCTCTGCTGATGATGTCACTGAGCATGTCATGAATGATGTAATATGTGACATCATCAGCAGTGGATTACGGGTAATAGTATCTCTAGTTTACTCCCCTATAGCTGTCTTTCTTTTAACATAAGTGTCTGTTTCCTTCCCTTATACTTACTGTTTTTGGTTCGCTTCCGGTTCGCGTACCGGGGAGCGAACTGGGAAGCGAACTAAGAGAAATAGAGGTTGGCAGAGTTCCAAATATTGTACCAATTTTTTAATAACGGGGAGGTAGTTCTGAAAAGAACTTTTTTTTTTATTTTTCAGAACATTTTTTTACTTTTTTTGCATTTTTCTGAACAGTTTTATATTTTTTTGGGTTTTTCTTGGAGGGGGCAATGAAAACGATTCATTGTAAAGGGCTCAACAGGAGCAACAAAACAAAAAAAAGAAGTATTTATTATTTTGGGCGTTTCGTACAAACTTGCATATGATAGTCAATAGCTCTGTTGATCAGAGTGATGCTTTTTTCTCCGTAGGAAATGAATCCATCGCAAAATACGCAGATGTGTTTTACATCACCAAATCTCATTTGTATATTTGGCACCATCTCCCTGCCCTCTGGTCCCGTTACTTCCGGTACAACAGATCTTCTGGCCATAATAGGGAGATTATCTAGGTCGTTCCGAAACTGTGCAGCACTGTAGTTGTTAGGATGCCACCTAGTCAAATGGCGATGCATTGTGTAGTTTCCGAAACTGTATTTTTTGTCGGTCCCTCTGGACAGTCTATCTTGACATATAAGGCAAGTTACGTATCTTGCATTTACTTTTTTCTGACCTTTGGGAATTTTAAAAAATTGCCAAATGAAGTTTTCTTTCCGGTGAGACGTCCTGGGCTGCTCAGGCAAAAACTGCCTCTCTTCGTGCTCGTCCTCCTGTTCCTCTTCTTCCTCTCCTTGTTGAATTATAACTTGAGCAGGTGGTCCACTCTTCCTTGGATGTGGTGGAGGTGGTGGGGAAGCACCAGCTGAGGCTACTAAAGAAGCCATTGCTCAGTGATCACAAAGGGTCTTTCTCTCACAATGATGAAAGTCAGAGTGAGGAAAGAAGGAGGGATTTTCATCATTTGGGAAAAACAAGAGTTCTCAACCAATCAAAAGTGTTCATTTTAGATTATATGACCTAGTCTTACATCATTAGGAAACCAAAAGTGAAATGAACCAATGAAAAGTGTTATTACCAAGTCACATGACTTGCTGTGTTTACGTTAAGCGCTTTGCAGGGCCTCCCGGTTTGCTTCCAGAAACCTGCGCTTTGCGACTCGCTTCGCGTACCAGTTCGCTAACGTTGTACGTCATATGACGTATCACGCGACAACGTGAAACGTCATGCGGACGGGAGGCGTCACGATGTTGTTTTCTAACGCGGCACTTGCGGTAAAGAAACGTTTACCGGCTCGCGGTCTATTTCGCGGCATCAAGGTCAGCTAACGGGAAGCTTCCCGATTCGCGAAGCGGGAACGAAGAAAAAAAAATATTTAAAAAAAAAATTATTCATAAACATATAAAATATATTTTTGGATTTAAAGAAGAATACATTTTACAGCTACAGATATTAGCTGTTAAAAAACCAATGAAATTCACAGAAAAAACCATAGGTTATAGACCATATATAGTTAGGAATTAGCATTTACAAAACCTTGAAAATTCACTGAAAAAACCATAGGTTATAGACCATATATAGTTAGGAATTAGCATTTAGAAAACCTTATTTTACTCACACAAAACCATTGAAATTCCATATATAGTTAGTTGCACTAACTATATATCGCGCACCCGCAATCCACTGCTGATGATGTCACATATTACATCATTCATGACATGGTCAGTGACATCACTGATGACATCACTGATGACATCTCAAATGACATCACTGATGACATCACTGATGACATCTCAAATGACATCACTGATGACATCATGACACACCAATACCAGTTACTACATAAGCACTCACTGATTCCTACGTCTACACACACATTCACTCATTCACCCATACAATCACTCATACATACAGTCACTTATTATTACAACACTATCATATGCACTCATACACCTATGCAGACAGTCACACACTGCCACTCATCCATGGAGTTACTCACACACCAAGCCAGTCCTGTAAAGAATCAATCACACTTCCATTTCTTCATCTATACAGTTAAACACAGAACACCATACTTCAGTGACATCACTGATGACATCACTAATGACATCTGAAATGACATCACTGATGACATCTCAAATGACATCACTGATGACATCATGACACACCAATACCAGTTACTACATACACACTCACTGATTCGTACGTCTACACACACATTCACTCATTCACCCATACAATTACTCATACATACAGTCACTTATTATTAGAACACTATCATATGCACTCATACACCTAGTCAGTCCTGTGAAGAATCAATCACACTTCGATTTCCTCATCTATAGTTAAACACAGAACACCATACTTTTCACACATATACTAACACATACTTACTCTCTTATACAATCACTGATACAAGTACACATTGATATGCACAGAGTCACACACCTCCCAGCCAGCCACACACACACTCAGTCTTCCATACATCCAGTCATTCTTCAATATGTAAAACGTATTTAAACTTTACAAAAACACACAGACACTAGATGATGTCATCAGTGATGTCATTTGAGATGTCATCAGTGATGTCACTGACCATGTCATGAATGATGTAATATGTGACATCATCAGCAGTGGATTGCGGGTGCGCGATATATAGTTAGTGCAACTAACTATATATGGAATTTCAATGGTTTTGTGTGAGTAAAATAAGGTTTTCTAAATGCTAATTCCTAACTATATATGGTCTATAACCTATGCTTTTTTCAGTGAATTTTCAAGGTTTTGTAAATGCTAATTCCTAACTATATATGGTCTATAACCTATGGTTTTTTCTGTGAATATATATATGTGTGTGTATATATATATGTGTGTGTATATATATATATCTGTGTGCATATATATGTGTGTGTGTATATATATGTGGGTGGGTGTATATATATATGTGTGTGTATATATATGTGTGTGTGTAAATATATATGTGTGTGTATATATATATGTGTGTGTGTATATATATATATGAGTGTGTGTGTGTGTATATATATATATATATATATATATATATATATATATATATATATGTATGTATATATATATATATGTGTGTGTGTGTGTGTATGTATATAGATATATATATATATATGTGTCTTACAGTTGTTCCCATGAACACCCCGGAAAGCTGTAATTGGCACACCCAAACTGAAACTGTGTCCTTTAATCGTTGCAGCAATACACTGTCACGATTCCCTATGAAACCTCCACTGGAAGCTCTGATGTCATTTTTGCGCTATTCGCCTAAAAAAACCACCCCTTTCCCGTGCACCTGCACTCCATTATTATGTGTCATGAGGGTGTAAGTGTTCTTACTACTGTATTTGTACACTTCGTAGTTCTGATTTATAATGTAAACTTCGTAACTCTGATTGTACTTTCGACCAAGCATCTCAAAGGCTCGTTTAGAGATTTCGTTCAGTTCAAACATGTCTGGTAAGCTTTTTTCTTTAGGTTTAGTTCAAGCAAAAGCGTTCAAGTAAAAGCGCTTCAGGACAAAGACAGGAAAGCAGTTCTCTCGCGTGTGCTTCAGCCCGTTTTGGCTGAGAGCACGCATACGTGGGGTGCGGCTGGGTGCGGTCGAGTATTTAAACCGCACTCAGCCTTCTGGAAAGCGCTTTGCCTTCCGCCTCCTCAGAGGAAGGTCGTGTTGTGATCCCTCCCTCAAGAAGACGGCCGCTTACCTGAATAACGATCCTGGAACTTCAGTCTTCAATCCTCGGCGTCTTCCTGAATAATTAACAGCTCAGCACTTTCGTTTCAGCACCGGTATCTGGAAAGACAAAAGAGATAAGTGGTATTTCTTTTTAGTTTAAGGCGCCCTTCGCAAGAAAGAAATTTTTGGAACATTCAAGCAAGAGAATACTCAAGGATCTTGGACTTGGTGATTTATATTAGGTATTTAGGAGTGTGAATTGTTTTGTAAAAGAAAAGTCAAGAGGTGATCCCTGTAATCAGAAAGAAGTGATTTCTGTATGTCATACCTGTTATTTTTCCTCGCGTTGTGTAACCTCTAATTTTAGATTGCAAGTCGCAGAAGTAAAAGACACAGATTCATACTCTGAGTAAGTGAAGAGGGGAGAGAAGCTTTTTTTCTTTAAAGAAGGATTAAACACTGAAAGGGGGTATTTGTATCAGTTACGGTCAGAAGGGTTTTTTTAACAACTGTTTTCAGTGACTCTCTTCAAAGACCACGCTAACAAAAGGACAACAATACAGGAGACAGAAAAATCACCTGACTCAACTGACAGGAAAGACATACTGGACGAAAGTCAGACAACAGCTGTACGCAGGTAGGCGACAGATTGAACGTCTAGAAAGAGAACAATAGATAGAAAGTTGTAAATAACAAAGGAAGTGAGTACAGAGTAAACTCAAGGTTCTTGTTGTTTCGCAGGTCGTCAGCAAGAACACTTACGTCCAGTACCGGCCCTCCTCCCCATTGTCTAGCTAATATCTTGTAGTGTATAATACTTCCTCAAGGTAGGGGTTAGTCTCTAGGGAGGTGGGTCCCTTGCGTCTCTGCGAATCTGCTACTCGTCTCAAGGAATACATATCAAGACCAGGTAAGAGACGACATAGTTTTTGTCTTGACAGAAGGCAAAGCCCAAGTAGAATAAATTTGCCTGGACGCAATGGACCAAGTATCCCTACAAGACATAGCAGCCATGTTAAACGAGTTAAAACAGGAAAATAAAACCTTGCGTAGAGACATGGCTTCTCTCCAAACTTCAGTTCAAGAACAGCAAAAGCCAATTCTAAATCCAGCTACCTTCCAGGGAGGAGCCTCCCCTTCCGAAGCTCAGACTCAGATACAAGTAGTCACACCTGTTCCTACACCTTTAGCTCAACCCGAGAGGTTTTATGGAGACCCTAACAAATTTACCATCTTTCTAAATCAGTGTCATTTACATTTTTGGCTAAAACCACAGCTTTCCCAGATGATTCTTCCAAGGTGGCTTTTATGCTATCCTATTTAGGAGGGGACGCAGCTTTATGGTCCGTCCCCTTGGTAGAAAGAGACAATCAAATTTTATATAATTTTAGGGCTTTTGAACGGTCCTTAAAAAAGATTTTTGCAAAGCATGTCTTTGTACAATCGGCGGACAGTGAACTCTTGAATCTAAAGCAGGTTTAATCAGATTTGCTTCACTATATGTCTGTTTTTAATCGCTTGGTTCTAGAAGCTGATTGGCCAAATGAAAAAAGAGTGTCTTTATTCTATCGCGGCTTAAGAGACGAGCTTAAGGACATGGTGACCCAAATCTTGGAACCTCCGGAAGAGATCAGTGAATTTATTGACCTTGTAGTGAAACTGAATCATAGGCTATCTGAAAGAAAAGGAGAAAGAGGAAGATTGGCTCACAAGATTTTATTTCAAAAAGAAAGGGGCTTGACCCCTCGCGAAACAACCCAAAAATTAGATCCGGTAGAACCTATGCAAATAGGATCTATTCGGGGACCTTTAACAAGAGAGGAAAAGGAAAAAAGATGGAAAATGAACCAATGTCTATATTGTGGAAAAGCTGGACATTTCGTGAAAGAATGTCCTTCTAGGAAACCCAAGTCCTCAGAAGTAGCTTTAACTTCTGAAGGGGCGGAAAACTAGAACGTTCGATGAAAGAAGAGGTCAGTTTGTCGAGTGTTTGTTCCAGTTCGGCCTCTACTGTCCCACCCAAGCGGTGTCGATATTTCTGTATTTTTGTGGAATTAAAAAGTTTAGCCACTCCAGTAAGTTCTTTGAAAGTAGGAGAAATAATTGATTCAGGGGCTACTGGAAATTTCATTGACACACATTTCTTGAAACATTTAGGGTTTACCTTTATTCAAAAGATTCACCCAGAAACAGTGAGGGCAGTAGATGGTAAGGAGCTGACTTCTGGATTCATTAATAAGCAAACAGAGGTCTTACAAATGGACTGTTCTCCTATACACAGAGAAAAAATCCAGTTTGATGTGATTGACGCTCCTCAATTCAAACTAATTTTGGGAATCCCTTGGCTTGTTTTACACAATCCAAATATCGATTGGCAAGCAAGAACTTTAACTTTTAAATCACACCATTGTATGAGTCAATGTTTTTTGGTAGACAGGTCAGAAGACACTATTCAAGGTTTTGACTTTTCTGCAGACTCTTCTAGTATCCTGCTCCTTGAGGGAGTGCCTACAGTATATTCAGACTTACAGGACGTTTTTGATAAAAAAAAGGCTAACACTCTTCCTCCCCATAGGGATTTGGTTTGCAGGATAGATCTTGTGCCTGGGGCTACTTTGCCTTGCAGCAGAATCTATGCCTTGACTGAGAAAGAGAATGAGCATTTAAGAGAATACCTGGACGAATACCTAGCTAATGGCTTTATCAGGCACTCTAAGTCTCCTGTATCATCTTCTCTTTTTTTCATTCCAAAACGAGGAGGGGAATTAAGAACATGCATAGATTATAGAGCTCTGAACAATGTTACAATAAAGAACAGATACCCCTTGCCTCTCATTCCGACTCTTTTAGACCAAGTAAAGAAAGCAACCATTTATACAAAATTGGATTTGCGCGGAGCTTACCATCTTGTCAGAGTCCGAAAAGGCGATGAGTGGAAGACAGCATTCCGTACCAAATTTGGTCTCTTCGAATATCAAGTCATGCCTTTTGGACTCTGTAACGCTCCTGCAGCTTTCCAATTTTTTATAAATGAAGTTTTGCACGAATTCATTGATGTTTGTTATGTGGTCTATATAGACGATATCTTGATTTACTCGCATTCAGAGGAAGAACATGTACAACAAGTTCGCGCCATTCTTCAGAAACTGCTTTCTAATTCTTTGTACGTGAAATTAGAAAAACGTCTCTTCCATGTGTCCAAAGTAGATTTTTGGGGATACATTATTAGTCCCTCAGGAATTGAAATGGACCCTAAGAAAGTGGAAGCTGTAAGCTCTTGGCCCAGACCCTCTTCTGTGAAACAGATACAAAGCTTTCTAGGGTTTGCAAATTATTATCGTCGTTTATCCAGGATTTCTCCCAGACGATAACCCTCATTACCAAATTACTTCGAAAAGGAGTAAAATTTGTTTGGACAGAATCCGCCGACCAAGCCTTCCATGACTTAAAGGAAAAGTTTACATCAGCCCCCATTTTGTGCCATCCAGATGCTAAACAACCATTCATAGTTGAGGCGGATGCTTCTCAGTTTGCTTTGGGAGGAATTTTGTCACAACGAAATTTGGAAACAGGTGAAATGCATCCCATCGCCTATTACTCCAGAAAGTTGTCCCCAGCAGAACTAAATTACGCAATTGCTGATAAGGAACTATTGGCGATAAAAGCAGTTTTCGAGGAATGGCGTCACTACTTGTTAGGGGCGCTTCACCCAATCACTTTATATACAGATCATAGAAATTTGCAGGCTTTACAAAAGGTGAAGACCTTATCAGCCAGACAATTAAGATAGTCTCTATTCTTTAATGACTACAATTTTGTAATTACTTACCGTCCTGGAAAGGAAAATCTAAAGGCGGATGCATTGTCTCGCATAGGAGAAAGTAGTGCAGAACAAGAAACAGTGGTCCATCCGGTATTGCCTACTACTTGTTTTCAAGCATGTTTATCTGTCAAGAACATTACAGATGATATAAAGATGGAACTAAAGAAAAAAAGTTTTGAAGAATGGTAAAAGGAGTACCCATATCTTCAGGAGGGAGACAAGCTTCTTTATGTACATGATCTAGTCATGGTCCCTACAAAAGCTCTACAGCAGGGGTACTCAAAGTACGGCCCGCGGGCAAGTAGCGGCCCGGCAATCCTTCAGTGGCGGCCCGCGGAGCTTTAGACATCGCACCTGTGTGTGTGTGTTTTTTTTTAACTTCAGCAAACACCTCGGGGAGCAGTGTGAGTCAGAGACACTGCTCTGTGGGGGCCCTGGCGATTCCAGCCACAGTCAAGTGTGGAGCTGCAGGGGCGCTAAGAGGTGAACAAAGCCTTATTAACAAACAAATGGTCGTTTAAAGACCTGTTAAGTACTGGGGTGCCCGGGAGGCTGTGTCAGCCAGGCTGACGCACAGGGGAGAGGGGGTGGGAGGGGGAGGACAGCAGGAACTGAGAGTGTGGTGAGGTGGGAGGGCAGAGCAGGGAGTGAGAGCCAGGTGAGGGAGGTGGAGGGCAGAGCAGGAACTGAGAGCTGGGTGAGGTGGGAGGGCAGAGCAGGGAGTGAGAGCCAGGTGAGGGAGGTGGAGGGCAGAGCAGGAACTGAGAGCCGGGTGAGGTGGGAGGGCAGAGCAGGGAGTGAGAGCCGGGTGAGGGAGGTGGAGGGTAGAGCAGGGAGTGAGAGCCGGGTGAGGGAGGTGGAGGGCAGAGCAGGGAGTGAGAGCCCGGGTGAGGGAGGTGGAGGGCAGCAGGGAGTGAGAGCCTGGGTGAGGGAGGTGGAGGGCAGCAGGGAGTGAGAGCCTGGGTGAGGGAGGTGGAGGGCAGAGCAGGAACTGAGAGCCGGGTGAGGCGGGAGGGCAGAGCAGGGAGTGAGAGCCGGGTGAGGGAGGTGGAGGGCAGAGCAGGGAGTGAGAGCCGGGTGAGGGAGGTGGAGGGCAGAGCAGGGAGTGAGAGCCCGGGTGAGGGAGGTGGAGGGCAGCAGGGAGTGAGAGCCTGGGTGAGGGAGGTGGAGGGCAGAGCAGGAACTGAGAGCTGGGTGAGGTGGGAGGGCAGAGCAGGGAGTGAGAGCCGGGTGAGGGAGGTGGAGGGCAACAGGGAGTGAGAGCCCGGGTGAGGGAGGTGGAGGGCAGAGCAGGGAGCAAGAGCCTGGGTGAGGGAGGTGGAGGGCAGAGCAGGGAGTGAGAGCTGGGTGAGGGAGGTGGAGGGCAGAGCAGGGAGTGAGAGCCCGGGTGAGGGAGGTGGAGGGCAGGGCAGGGAGTGAGAGCCCGGGTGAGGGAGGTGGAGGGCAGAGCAGGGAGTGAAAGCCCGGGTGAGGGAGGTGGAGGGCAGAGCAGGGAGTGAAAGCCCGGGTGAGGGAGGTGGAGGGCAGAGCAGGGAGTGAAAGCCCGGGTGAGGGAGGTGGAGGGCAGAGCAGGGAGTGAAAGCCCGGGTGAGGGAGGTGGAGGGCAGAGCAGGGAGTGAAAGCCTGGGTGTGGGAGGTTGGAGGGCAGAGCAGGGAGTGAGAGCCCGGGTGAGGGAGGTGGAGGGCAGAGCAGGGAGTGAAAGCCCGGGTGAGGGAGGTGGAGGGCAGAGCAGGGAGTGAGAGCCCTGTGAGGTGGGAGGGCAGAGCAGGGAGTGAGAGCCCGGGTGAGGGAGGTGGAGGGCAGAGCAGGGAGAGAGAGCCGGGTGAGGGAGGTGGAGGGCAGCAGGGAATGAGAGCCCGGGTGAGGGAGGTGGAGGGCAGAGCAGGGAGTGAAAGCCCCGGGTTAGGGAGGTGAAGGGCAGAGCAGGGAGTAAGAGCCCTGTGAGGTGGGAGGGCAGAGCAGGGAGTGAGAGCCCGGGTGAGGTGGGAGGGCAGAGCACGGAGTGAGAGCCCGGGTGAGGGAGGTGGAGGGCAGAGCAGGGAGTGAGAGCCCGGGTGAGAGAGATGGAGGGCAGAGCAGGGAGTGAGAGCCCGGGTGTGGGAGGTTGGAGGGCAGAGCAGGGAGTGAGAGCCCGGGTGAGAGAGATGGAGGGCAGAGCAGGGAGTGAGAGCCCGGGAGAGGGAGGTGGAGGGCAGAGCAGGGAGTGAGAGCCCGGGTGAGGGAGGTGGAGGGCAGAGCAGGGAGTGAGAGCCCGGGTGAGGGAGGTGGAGGGCAGAGCAGGGAGTGAAAGCCCGGGTGAGGGAGGTGGAGGGCCTAGCAGGGAGTGAGAGCCCTGTGAGGTGGGAGGGCAGAGCAGGGAGTGAGAGCCCGGGTGAGGGAGGTGGAGGGCAGAGCAGGGAGTGAGAGCCGGGTGAGGGAGTTGGAGGGCAGCAGGGAATGAGAGCCCGGGTGAGAGAGGTGGAGGGCAGAGCAGGGAGTGAAAGCCCCGGGTGAGGGAGGTGGAGGGCAGAGCAGGGAGTAAGAGCCCTGTGAGGTGGGAGGGCAGTGCAGGGAGTGAGAGCCCGGGTGAGGGAGGTGGAGGGCAGAGCAGGGAGTGAGAGCCCGGGTGAGGGAGGTGGAGGGCAGCAGGGAGTGAGAGCCCTGTGAGGTGGGAGGGCAGAGCAGGGAGTGAGAGCCCTGTGAGGTGGGAGGGCAGAGCAGGGAGTGAGAGCCCGGGTGAGGGAGGTGGAGGGCAGAGCAGGGAGTGAGAGCTGGGTGAGGGAGGTGGAGGGCAGAGCAGGGAGTGAGAGCCGGGTGAGGGAGGTGAAGGGCAGAGCAGGGAGTGAGAGCCGGGTGTGGGAGGTTGGAGGGCAGAGCAGGGAGTGAGAGCCGGGTGTGGGAGGTTGGAGGGCAGAGCAGGGAGTGAGAGCCCGGGTGAGGGAGGTGGGAGGGCAGAGCAGGGAGTGAGAGCCCGGGTGAGGGAGGTGGAGGGCAGCAGGGAGTGAGAGCTGGGTGAGGTGGGAGGGCAGCAGGGAATGAGAGCCGGGTGAGGTGACAGAGGGCAGCAGGGAGTGAGAGCTGGGTGAGGTGAGACAGATAGAGATAGAGACAGATAAAGACATATAGAGACAGATAGAGGCAGAGACAGATAGAGACCGGGACAGACGGAGCTAGATAGGGTCAGAGACAGGGGCAGCCAGAGACAGATAGAGGCAGAGACAGACAGAGGGAGGGAGGCAGACAGAGGGAGGGAGGGAGGCAGACAGAGGGAGGAAGGGAGACAGAGGGAGGGAGGGAGGGAGGGAGGGAGACAGAGGGAGGGAGGGATGGAGACAGAGGGAGGGAGGGAGACAGACAGAGGGCAGACGGAGGGAGGGAGACAGAGGGAGATGGACAGTGGGACACAGATAGAGGGAGACAGATGGAGGGAGACGGAGAGAGGGAAGGAAAGAGAGGGAGGGAGACAGAGAGAGAAAGAGAGGTAAGACAGAGAGAGACAGAGCCAGAGAGACAGAGGGAAACAGAGAGAGAGGGAAAGAGGGAGCGAGAGAGAGAGATAGAAGGAGGGAGACAGAGGGAGGGAGAGTTAGGGAGAGAGAGAGAGAGAGAGAGAGAGAGAGAGAAAGAGAGATGTGTGTGTATGCTGGTCTGTTGGCTCAGTGGATGAACGCGTCAGCGGCAGGGGCCTGACTTCAACTTCATGGTCACAGTTTTTTCTTTCTAGCCCCTTCCCCCTCCCCCACTGACCCCGTCTCCACCGGTGCGGCCCTCGGCCACAAACCACACTGTAAATGTGGCCCCTGAGAGAAAGTTTGTGAGTACCCATGCTCTACAGGATACCATAATCCACCTTCTCCATGACACCCCTCTCTCAGCTCATCCGGGTGTGGCCAAAACCTACGAATTAATCAAGAGACATTTTTGGTGGCCTGCAATGTTTAAAGATGTTCAATTTTATGTAACCACCTGTAGTGTTTGCATCCAAAATAAGGCCTCCCATCAGCCTCCTAGTGGTTTGTTAACACCTCTTCCTATTCCACCTCACCCTTGGCATTCCATATCTCTAGATTGTATTGTTGAGCTTCCTTTAACACAAGAAGGGTACACTACTATTCTCACAGTCGTAGATCAGTTTTCACGAATGGCTCATTTCATTCCGTTGAAAAAACTTCCTACCTCCATGGAATTAGCAAACTTATTGATTAAGCATGTCATCAGATTACATGGAATTCCATCAGTAGTGATTTCTGACAGGGGGTCCCAATTCATATCTCATGTTTGGAAGAGTTTAAGTTCTCTTCTTCAAATGGATATTCGTTTATCATCTAGTTACCACCCCCAAACTGATGGTTTAACCGAACGCACTAACCAAACCATCAAACAATTCCTTCGTTGCATGTTGACTACAGTTTCAGGAGATTGGTCTGATCTTTTAAGCACATTGGAATTTGCATACAATAACGTAGAACATACATCCACTAACATGTCTCCTTTTTTCTATAATTATGGCTTCCACCCTAAGAATTTTCCAATAGACATTAAGACTCATAATTCTGTACCTGTAATCTATAATTATATATCTGGTTTGTCTTCTATTCATGAGGAAGCACGTTACACTTTGGCCAAAACTAAAGAATATCAAAAGAAGGCTGCTGATAAACATAGAAGAGAACAACCCCAGTACAGTCCTGGAGACAAGGTTTGGTTAAGTACAAAAAATTTGGCTATAAGAGGAAGTAAAAAATTTAACCCCAGGTTTATTGGTCCATTTCCTATTGAAAAGGATATCAACCCAGTTTGTGTGAAACTACTCCTTCCTCAGAAGTATCAGATCCATCCTGTATTGCATGTGTCCTTAATTAAGCCTTTTGATCCTCAAACCCGGTTGATTCGACCTCCATCTGCCATCTTTATCGATGGACATCCTGAATTTGAAGTCAAAAAAGTTCTGGACTCCAAAAGAATTCGAGGCAAACTTTTCTACTTAGTAGATTGGAAGGGGTACGGTCCTGAGGAAAGATCATGGGAACCAATTGCTCATTTACAAAATGCTCCAAAGGTTTAAAGGTCATTTCATATGCAAAACCCCTCCAAACCAAGACCTATTGCTACAGTCTTAGGGGGGATCTTGAGGAGGGAGTACTGTCACGATTCCCTATGAAACCTCCACTGGAAGCTCTGATGTCATTTTTGCGGACTTCGCCTAAAAAAAACGATTCCTTTCCCGTGCACCTGCACTCCATTATTATGTGTCATGAGGGTGTATGTGTTCTTACTACTGTATTTGTACACTTCGTAGTTCTGATTTATAATGTAAACTTCGTAACTCTAATTGTACTTTCGACCAAGCATGTCAAAGGCTCGTTTAGAGATTTCGTTCAGTTTAAACATGTCTGGTAAGCTTTTTTCTTTAGGTTTAGTTCAAGCAAAAGCGTTCAAGCAAAAGCGCTTCAGGACAAAGACAGGAAAGCAGTTCTCTCGCGTGCGCTTCAGCCCGTTTTGGCTGAGCGCGCGCATACGTGGGGTGCGGCTGGGTGCGGTCGAGTATTTAAACCGCACCCAGCCTTCTGGAAAGCGCTTTGCCTTCCGCCTGCTCAGAGGAAGGTCGTGTTGTGATCCCTCGCTCAAGAAGACGGCCGCTTACCTGAATAACGATCCTGGAACTTCAGTCTTCAATCCTCTGCGTCTTCCTGAATTATTAACAGCTCAGCACTTTCGTTTCAGCACCGGTATCTGCAAAGACAAAAGAGATAAGTGGTATTTCTTTTTAGTTTAAGGCGCCCTTCGCAAGAAAGGAATTTTTGGAACATTCAAGCAAGAGAATACTCAAGGATCTTGGACTTGGTGATTTATATTAGGTATTTAGGAGTGTGAATTGTTTTGTAAAAGAAAAGTCAAGAGGTGATCCCTGTAATCAGAAAGAAGTGATTTCTGTATGTCATACCTGTTATTTTTCCTCGCGTTGTGTAACCTCTAATTTTAGATTGCAAGTCACAGAAGTAAAAGACACAGATTCATACTCTGAGTAAGTGAAGAGGGGAGAGAAGCTTTTTTCTTAAAAGAAGGATTAAACACTGAAAGGGGGGATTTGTATCAGTTACGGTCAGAAGGTTTTTTTTAACAACTGTTTGTTTATTTCAGTGACTCTCTTCAAAGACCACGCTAACAAAAGGACAACAATACAGGAGACAGTAAAATCACCCGACTCAAGTGACAAGAAAGACATACTGGACGAAAGACAGACAACAGCTGTACGCAGGTAGATAACAAAGGAAGTGAGTACAGAATAAACTCAAGGTTCTTGTTGTTTCGCAGGTCATCAGCAAGAACACTTACGTCCAGTACCGGCCTTCCTCCCCATTGTCTAGCTAATATCTTGAAGTGTATAATACTTCCTCAAGGTAGGGGTTAGTCTCTAGGGAGGTTGGTCCCTTGCGTCTCTGCGAATCGGCTACTCGTCTCAAGGAATACATATCAAGACCAGGTAAGAGACGACGTAGTTTTTGTCTTGACATACACTCCCTTCATATTCCCAATGCATTTCGACAGTTCGTCTTGATCACAGGAATGGCAAATACAGGAACTCCTCAATCCCACAGGTGACCTAAATATATACATAAAAAAAATGTGTGTCATCTCCTCATTGCATCTTGGGCAAGGTAGTTTCAGAAATGTCACAATCATAGGGGTCAATATCCTGCAACCAACATAATCCAAGGGTTCAGCTTGTTCCACCCCGAGCCCACAATCATAATGGCCCAGGTAGACCCTGGAACTTGGCAATCCACAATGACTCACACCACCCGTTTGAGAATATGCGGGAGATATGATGTCATTTTAGAGGTGGGGCACGCTTCTACCGGCACTGGGCTGTGCCGTGAAATATGTCTTACAGTTGCTCCCACGAATACCCCGGAAAGCAGTAAGTTGCACACCCAAACTGAATTTGTGTCCTTTAATCGTTGCAGCAATACACTCCCTTCATCTTCCCAACGCGTTTCAACAGTCCGACTTGATCACAGGAATGGCAAATACAGGAACTCCTCAATCCCACAGGCGACCTAAATATATAAATAAAAAAATATGTGCTTCATGTTCGCAATGCATCCTAGGCAAGGTAGTTTCAGAAATGTCACAATCATAGGGGTCAATATGCTGCAACCAACATAATCCAAGGGTTCAGCTTGTTCCACCACGGGCCCACAATCATAATGGCCCAGGCAGACCCTCGAACGCACCAATCCGTGGTAACTCACACCACCCGTTTGAGAATCTGTGGGTGGTATGATGTCATGTTCGAGGTGGTGCACGCTTCTACCGGCACTGAGTTGTGCCGTGAAATATGTCTTACAGTTGCTCCCACGAAGACCCCGGAAAGCAATAAGTGGCACACCCAAACCGAAACGGTGTCCTTTAATCATTGCAGCAGTACACTCCCTTCATCTTCCTAATGCGTTTTGACAGTTCGTCTTGATCACGGGAATGGCAAATACAGAAACTCCTCAATACCACAGGTGACCTAAATATATACATTTAAAAAATGTGTGTCATCTCTGCAATGCATCCTGGGCAAAGTAGTTTCAGAAATGTCACAATCATAGGGGTCAAAATGCTGCAAACAACATAATCTAAGGGTTCAGCTTGTTCCAACACGGACCCACAATCATAATGGCACAGGTAGACCCTCTAACGTGGAAATCCGCAGTGACTCACACAACCTGTTTGAGAATCTGCGGGCGGTATGATGTCATATTAGAGGTGTTGCACGCTTCTACCGGCACTGGCCTGTGCCGTGAAATATGTCTTACAGTTGCCCCCACGATGACCCCGGAAAGCAGTAAGTGGCTCACCCAAACTGAAACTGTGTCCTTTAATCATTGCAGCAGTACACTCCCTTCATCTTCCTAACGCGTTTCGACAGTTCGTCTTGATCACGGGAATGACAAATACAGGAACTCCTCAATCCCACAGGGGACCTAAATATATACATAAAAAAATATGTGTGTCATCTCCTCATTGCATCTTGGGCAAGGTAGTTTCAGAAATGTCACAATCATAGGGGTCAATATCCTGCAACCAACATAATCCAAGGGTTCAGCTTGTTCCACCCCGAGCCCACAATCATAATGGCCCAGGTAGACCCTGGAACTTGGCAATCCACAATGACTCACACCACCCGTTTGAGAATATGCGGGAGATATGATGTCATTTTAGAGGTGGGGCACGCTTCTACCGGCACTGGGCTGTGCCGTGAAATATGTCTTACAGTTGCTCCCACGAATACCCCGGAAAGCAGTAAGTTGCACACCCAAACTGAATTTGTGTCCTTTAATCGTTGCAGCAATACACTCCCTTCATCTTCCCAACGCGTTTCAACAGTCCGTCTTGATCACAGGAATGGCAAATACAGGAACTCCTCAATCCCAGAGGCGACCTAAATATATACATAAAAAAATATGTGCTGCATGTCCGCAATGCATCCTAGGCAAGGTAGTTTCAGAAATGTCACAATCATAGGGGTCAATATGCTGCCACCAACATAATCCAAGGGTTCAGCTTCTTCCACCACGGGCCCACAATCATAATGGCCCAGGTAGACCCTCGAACGCACCAATCCGTGGTAATTCACACCACCCGTTTGAGAATCTGTGGTTGGTATGATGTCATGTTCGAGGTGGTGCACGCTTCTACCGGCACTGAGTTGTGCCGTGAAATATGTCTTACAGTTGCTCCCACGAAGACCCCGGAAAGCAATAAGTGGCACACCCAAACTGAAACTGTGTCCTGTAATCATTGCAGCAGTACACACACTTCATCTTCCTAACGCGTTTTGACAGTTCGTCTTGATCACGGGAATGGCAAATACAGAAACTCCTCAATACCACAGGTGACCTAAATATATACATTTAATAAATGTGTGTCATCTCTGCAATGCATCCTGGGCAAAGTAGTTTCAGAAATGTCACAATCATAGGGGTCAATATGCTGCAACCAACATAATCAAAGTGTTCAGCTTGTTCCACCACAGGCCCACAATCATAATGGCCCAGGTAGACCCTCGAACGCGGCAATCCGCAGTGACGCACACCACCCGTTTGAGAATCTGCGGGTGGTATGATGTCATTTTAGAGGTGGTGCACGCTTCTAACGGCACTGGGCTGTTCCTTGAAATATCTCATACAGTTACTCCCACGAAGACCCCGAAAGCAGTAAGTGGCACACCCAAACTGAAAACTGTATCCTTTAATCGTTGCAGCACAAATCCAGAGCCCATTCAAAACAGCAATCCAGGCAATGGAAGGCAGGCTGCACACATGCAAAGTAGGAGAACCGGAAAGATAATCCATACGCTGCACTTAAAGTGGCTGGAGGCAGCATTCCATAGTATTCAAGCATCCGGTTGCGAAGCTGAAGCAGCCGGGGCAGATCGTTTTGTGACACAGACTGTGCAGCCATTTTTGAGCAAGCAAATTAACAGCAGAACACCGGCAGCCAATGCGAGAATTAACAGTAAACCACTAAAGAGGCTGGAAAAGTAGAATGATAAAATGCCGGTATCACACCAAATATAGTTTGGAATGAAGTCACAAGGCCAGAACTTACTACTTGGAAAAATGTGGCAAGCCTGTGGTCGACGAGGCATTGAATATAGTGTGAATCAAAGCACCGAAATGCAGGGGGAGATCAGTATTGAAAAGGGCATGTACTTCAGTGCGGGTGTTTGCATCTTGAAGGACAAATGTTTCACTAGAAGAAGTAAGGGCAACTTCTTTTTGTGACAATAGAGCCCTTATTTGACTCATCTTGTTGAACTCTGCTTTCAAGGTCGGAATGGAGGGCCAGATGGACACATCGAGCTTCCCATGCGGAGGCGGGAACAGCACATTCTTACAGCAGACTACACGTTGGGAGACAGTTACAATGTACGGAATCCCTGCCAGCATACCACAGCAATCTTTATTATTTAAAAGCAAATAGCTACTGTTAGCTAGCAACGTGAAAGTTGGTGTTATAGCCAGGGCGAGAGTACCCTTTAAAATGCTGGCCAAATTCGGCGCGTTCGAATTACAAAAGCCGTGCAATTGTATGTTCTTGCAAATTAGTGAGTGATCAGGTGTGGAAGTGCACTCTTCACCATTTAAATAAGCTTCTTTACCCTCCCTCAGGCACCTATAAGTAAATGGCAGAGACCACACTTCATGGACATAGGCACTACCCAGTGGTTCATATCTGCCTATGGCATAGTGTTTCATGTATGAACTGAATTTGAACAGGGAAAAGGGCAGCGTTATTAACCCATGAATAAGCCAAACTGCTGAATTGGATTCGGCAACAGAAAAGGGTAAACGTCCCAAGTTTACAATATACAAAAGTGAATATGCAGCATCCTTCATAGACATAAATTGTTGTTTTTACGTCAAATTAAACGGTAAAAATAAAGATGACGTGTTCTTGTAGTCCCATGGAACTTTACCAGCTTTTTAAAGTTTGCAAAGTCCAGGCAAACTGCATAATGGAACGTAATTGATTTTGACCATGGTACAATACAGACACTTCATCCTGGACAATATCAACAACAGATGAAACAATATTATCTAATGTGTTAATTCAGGAAGAAAGTGTAATAATGCTATTATCAACAACTGCAAACACTTTCTCTAAATTAGCCTGATCTATAGCTCCAATGCGGGTAGCCGCCTCAATCTGGGAAGTTTTCCAGACTTTGTTGTAAATAGCATATATCCATCTTTTAGATCTGCCGTTAGCCGGGCCCTTTATAAAAGCATTCAGATCAACATCGTCAGTCAGTTTAGATAAATTCAGATTAACTGACGCCAGTGGAATTTTTGAGCCAATTCTGACATAAGTTGCCTACAGAATAGGTAGTCACAGAATGGCCACTGTCAAAACGGCCTGATCAATAGCCCTTAATCTAGAAGCAGCTTTGATTTGAGACAGTTTCCAAACTTCGTTGTAAATAGCATATATCCATATTTTTGACCTGCCTCCCACCGGGCCCTTAACAAAGTCATTCAAATCAACATCGTCAGTCAATTTGGACAAATGAAGTTTAACTGACGCTAAAGTGGAATGTTTGAGCCAGTTCTGACATAATTTGCCTACTAAATAGGTAGTAACAGAATGGTTGCTTTCAAAACTAGAATCCACCCTAAACTCTGTGTAGCCAGGGGCCAGACCCAGAAAATGATGTTGGCATGAATCTGAACTTTTCTGCCATATTAATCAACCTTGGGTATCCAAGCTGGACACCTTAAATGAGGAATTTATTATCAGGGACTATAAATCATCAATGGACCTATCGGTGTGATTGTACCATGTAGGGTATTTTCCCAAATCGGGAATGGAGGGGGCATTAAATGTTTTAGACGTAGCCAATCCAAAGCAGGTAGTTTGAGACATAGTCGAATTCAAAAACAACATATGGTTCGGGATGAGACATGCACAATGCAAAGCCTCGGTGCCTTGCACTTGCCAGCTTTTAGAACCCCAAACAGATTTAAGATCTATAGTATCTTTCCACAGCTCATAGCCCCCTGTAGCTAATTGATCGATAAAGGACTTCGAATACAGTAATTTAGTGTGGGTGACTCTAACTATGGAATAGGACAGCCGTCATCTTAAAATAAAATGCGTCAGGATTAGATTGATTAAAATCAGTAAAGTAAGTAAACTTTTTTTAAAGAGTTTTTGAGCTGCCTTCAACGGGAGCTGGACAATGTTCCCATTCTGTGTAATTAACCACATATCTAAACGTGTTTGCTTTATGCAGAAAATGATTGCCATAATGTTGGTAGCACAATAAGTCTGCATAATTGGCCGAGTCTAAATACAAATCTTCAGCATCAAAAGCAGCATATTTAAAATCAGAAAAAAGAGCCTCTACGGCTTAGACATCCCAATCATCAGAGCGTATGTTTTGTTTCACTACATCCCCCATTGAAATACAAAGTACATTGGGAACATTTATAACCTCTGTAGGGCCGTGGATTAGAAATTTGACAGCATCCCACATAATCCCATCTAAGACATGCCAAGCTGTGATATTTACAAAAGTCTGGTCCCTCCTCATGATGTGGGACGAGGAGTGGGGTGCCAAAGTTCCATCAATTAATCTAATTGAAGTTCTTTCTTTAACATAATGTCCATGTACTAGACGAAAAACATAACTACAAATCCAATTGTCATGAACAAAAAAATCGAAAAAAGCACTCACAAAATGTAAGTCCATGGGGGTATCAAAAAATGTTTTTTAAACCAAACAGCAAAAATAGAAACTTTCGATGGGGTCTTTGATGTTGTTGAGTCAGTGTCAAATAAAAAGCGTGACTGGTTAATTGCACTTGTTTGCACACCAGGCAACGACACATCTGTGGGGTAATTATAATCAGTATCATCAAGGGGATCACCAGCCGGTGGATTCAATAAAGGATTAGTAACTGTATGCATCTCGATGGCAACGTCAGGCCTGTTGGGAGTTGCCGGAGCCAAACTGAATTTCTCAGCATTGACGGACAAGAGACCGCAGGTGTCAAACTAAGAAGAATCGGCCACTTGCTGCAGTTTGACATTGTCAATGGAGATGTACCTGTTATCCTCCCGATCAGGAAGTGGTGGTAAAATGACTTATATAAGTATGGGCTGAAAATCCGTTCCGTTCGCGGAATTTGTGGATTTTTGGCAATTTTGCGGTCCACGAATCACGCGAATTTGTCAAAAAATCCACAATTCGCAAGCTGGTAGATTGTTTTGCTTGGTCACGCTTCAAAAATACAATCTTGCGTGCGCGTTGTAGACTTACCGTGATTCTGAGTTCGCCGCGTTGTTTTTCCTCCCGGTTTGCGTGTGCTGCGCCATTTTGGATCTTGCTGTGTGATCGCGCAAGACTTTTTCGACCGTGAGTACGTCATCGCGACCCGCCATCTTGCACAGCGAGAGTTTGACAACGCGAGTACGTCATAAGGGCCCGCGATCACGCATCGCGGGAGTAAACAATTGCAAACACGTAGATGCGGCGCGCAGCTGACTTCCGGCGGTAGATTTGAACAGCTCGCTTTCCCGAACTTGCAGAAATTGCAATTCTGCACAAGAAATCCACCGCAGGCAGCATAAACCTTCTGAAAATTATGGCTTTGATCGAAATAACTCCTCAGATTGACATTTGGCTGCACTTTTTTTGTGCAAGAAGTCCATTTTGGGGGGGGGGGTGGGAGGAAGGAAGTGCCCCAGAGTCTCCAACTTCCTGTTCCTGTCCAGCAGGCTCCTCCCAGTGCTTTGTCCATGTCCTGGTCACTTTTCATTTGGATCTGGAGCTGGAAGGATTACTTTTTGATGCTGCTGCTGGATATTTGTATTTGAGGACTTTTTGGACTTTGGATCACTTTTGGATTTGAGATTTTACTAGTAAGTTGGTGTTGTTTGTTTGGGGCATTGCAGTTGCTGCAACTACAATTTTAAAACTTTTTTTTACAACTTAAAAAAATATATATTGTGGGTAGCCACAGTATCCAGCAGACCCAGGGTTAGTCATGGGTGCATGATACTACTGTTTCTGTGAGTTTTGTTGAATTTACATCTCATTTATGTCATGGAATTTTAGCTCACTGTTATATGTGGAATATTTTTTTTATTTTGGGGTGCCTGTAAAGCCACACTAGCCAGTAGACCCAGGGGTAGTGAGTGGTGCATGGACCAAGTCTTTCTGTGGGGTGTCTTGAATGTAAACATCATTGAGAGCATGGATGGCATTGGATTGCGGTGATTTTTGTGTGTTTTTTGACTTTTTGGGGTGTTGTTGGGGCCTGGCCATGTGGGTGGGGGCCATTTTGAGGCCTGGTACAGGCAGGGCCTGGCCATGTGGGTGGGGGTCAAGGGGCCATTTTGAAGCCAGGCAGTGTGCTCAGGCCTGCACCCAGTTTGCCTTGCTTTCATCCATTATGCCCAGGGGTACTCAGTGGTGCATGGACCAAGTCTTTTCGTGAGGTGTCTTGAATTTAAACATCCTTGAGGGCATGGATGGCATTGGATTGTGGTGATTTTTGTGTGTTTTTCGACTTTTTGGGGTGTTGTTGGGGCCTGGCCATGTGGGTGGGGGGCATTTTGAGGCCTGGTACAGGCAGGGCCTGGCCATGTGGGTGGGGGTCAAGGGGCCATTGTGAAGCCAGGCAGTGTGCTCAGGCCTGCACCCAGTTTGCCTTGCTTTCATCCATTATGCCCAGGGGTACTCAGTGGTGCATGGACCAAGTCTTTCTGTGGAGTGTCTTGAATTTAAACATCATTGAGGGCATGGATGGCATTGGATTGGGGTGATTTTTGTGTGTTTTTCGACTTTTTGGGGTGTTGTTGGGGCCTGGCCATGAGGGTGGGGGCCATTGTGAGGCCTGGTACAGGCAGGGCCTGGCCATGTGGGTGGGGGTCAAGGGGCCAGTTTGAAGCCAGGCAGTGTGCTCAGGCCTGCACCCAGTTTGCCTTGCTTTCATCCATTATGCTCAGGGGTACTCAGTGGTGCATGGACCAAGTCTTTCCGTGAGGTGTCTTGAATTTAAACATCATTGAGGACATGGATGGCATTGGATTGTGGTGATTTCTGTGTGTTTTTCGACTTTTCGGGGTGTTATTGGGGCTTGGCCATGTTGGTGGGGGCCATTTTGAGGCCTGGTACAGACAGGGCCTGGCCATGTGGGTGGGGGTCAAGGGGCCATTGTGAAGCCAGGCAGTGTGATCAGGCCTGCACCCAGTTTGCCTTGCTTTCATCCATTTTGCCCAGGGGTACTCAGTGGTGCATGGACCAAGTCTTTCTGTGGGGTGTCTTGAATTTAAACATCATTGAGGGCATGGATGGCATTGGATTGGGGTGATTTCTGTGTGTTTTTCGACTTTTCGGGGTGTTGTTGGGGCTTGGCCATGTTGGTGGGGGCCATTTTGAGGCCTGGTACAGACAGGGCCTGGCCATGTGGGTGGGGGTCAAGGGGCCATTTTGAAGCCAGGCAGTGTGCTCAGGCCTGCACCCAGTTTGCCTTGCTTTCATCCATTATGCCCAGGGGTACTCAGTGGTGCATGGACCAAGTCTTTCTGTGGGGTGTCTCTTCTATTAATGTAAACATCCATTTTTGATTAGAATTGCAATTTTTATTTTGGGTCTTTCCATTTTTGGGTGTGTTGTAAAAATAAATGCCTAGTTGCAAATATTAATTGAAGCACGACATATGCAACATTTATTTAACTGATGTTCCTCTGGCTTCCTTTGCTTTTAGGTGCACAAGAGAACCACAAATCAGTCATCGTTCATCATCAGTGCCAGGAAGAAGTCCTGCTGCGGTGTGTGGAGCACAACGTCACGTGACGTCACGTGTGGCCACAGAAAACACTGCAACTCATGCAACTGCGGCCTGCTGTTCTGACATCTGAAGAAGATGGGCCCAAAGAAAGGTGGTCGTAGCTCCTCTACCAAGAAAGTTGCCAGTGCCACTGCCACTAAGAAGGAGCAGAATAAGCAAGTGGCGCCACTTACCAAGGAGACTGGTGTGCCCACAGACACTTTTTTGGGTAAAAAAAACCTACGCCTGCAGCAGCGGGGTCCGCCGGGGACCAAGCTGGGAGCAGCACCTCCGCTTCATTGGGCTCAGTGCCACCACGCCAAGTTATTAGGTCCAAGGCCATGAGTGCTGCAGAGGCAGCCACTTTAATTGTTCAATCACCATCGACCAGTGATGTTGGCTCATCGCAAAAAAGTAGCATCCAATCAACACAGGGTGTAACTCATCTGACGAGTGTTCAACAACCACAGCCGCAACGACAACCACAGGTGCAACTAGTATAAGCGCAAGTACATGCACAAGGAGAGGCGCAAGGGAGGCCCAAGTAGAGGCGCAAGGAGAGGCGCATGGAGAGGCGCGAGGAGAGGCGCATGGGGAGGCGCATGGAGAGGCGCAACTTGAGGAGCATGGAGCGGCACAACTGCCCACAAAGCTTGTTCCTCCAGAAGTAGGGGTACATCAGGAAATCGAGATTCAAGC
Organism: Lissotriton helveticus; assembly: GCF_964261635.1. Taxonomy (NCBI): domain Eukaryota; kingdom Metazoa; phylum Chordata; class Amphibia; order Caudata; family Salamandridae; genus Lissotriton; species Lissotriton helveticus. Next base: position 1,899,748,833 of record NC_136065.1, read on the forward strand.
GAAGTTATCATCCAAGGAAGCCACTCCTCCTGATGATGATCCATTGTCTTCCAGATCCCCAGCAAGAAAAAGGTCAAGGAGGGCTAGTACAAGTTCTTCTTCAAGCCACCTTCCTTCTGATGATTTTGTTGTTGATTGGAATCCACCAATGCAGTCTGAGAGTGAGGCACGCCATGAGCCGACAAAGGTAGCTAAGCCTAAAAGGAAGGTTCCCGCAAGGCTTCCACTTATGGGTGATGACGACGAACAAGAAGTGGTGTATTCTGCTGCTGATGAACAGTCTGACGACGACCCAGTCATCACAGTCGTCACTCCAGCCCCAGCGGGCATGCAGCAGACATACATTTTGACCCTATCCCGAATTGCTGCTGAGTGGGATGTGGGCGGCGAGGCACTGGTACCACCACCAACGCAGTTAACTATTACACCAACACGACCTACAGCTTCCATATTTTCTCATCAGAAGGGACCTCCATCCAGCTCGACCTCCATTACGTCAAGTAGTGGTGCTGAAAGTGCACAACAGAGTCAATTTCAGCCACGCCCATCCTCCACTTCATCTGGCATTAAAAGTAGCACCTCCACCACCAGCAGACATCTCCAGTCCCCAGTTTGGGACCTCTTTAGTGTTAGCAAAAAGGCGGAAAACATGGTCATTTGTTCGATTTGTAAAACTGTAGTTAGTCGGGGTAAGCTTGGTACCAACTATGGTACCGGAGGCCAGAGAGGTCATCTCCAAAAACAACACACTATCATTTGGGAGGCGCACCTAAGGAAGATCCGGGAAGCCAAAAGTACAACAAATCCAAATGTATCCATTGATATTGCATCTGATGATGACAAGGGGCTGATCGTGCAGGGGGAAGTGAAGAAGCGACAGGCATTTTTTCTGGTACACCCAGTACCCCTGGCAGCAGCACTGCAGTGGTAGCGCCCACACCCTCTACCCCAGCAACATGTATGAGGCACACTAAGAGTCTGGGAGAGATACCAATGCGAAAAAGTACATCAATGAGCCTAACTGGTTTGAAGAAGTCTGATCATCATCATCACATATGAAAACGGTCCAGACCACCATTAAAAGCATGTTTTGGTTGGAGGCGCCATTTGAACGCAACCACCCAATGGCACGTCTGTATAACGCAAAGCTGGCTAAAATGCTAGTGCTGGACCAACTCCCTTTTTCTTTTGTGGAAGGGGTGGGTTTTCTAGAATTTTGCCCTAAATGGAAGGTTCCTAGCCGGTCCTATTTTGCCAGAGTTGCGGTTCCAGCACTACATGAAGATGTGCTGGAAGTGATTGGGTCAGCTTTGCAGAAGAGTGCTGTTCACACTATCCACCTGACAACCAGACATGTGGACCAGTTGCCAAGCCGTGGATTACATGTGCATCACTGCACACTGAGTCTCTTTTGCAGGGGTTAGAGAAAAGATGTCTACAGGTGTTGACCCTGCCACAATTTTTCAAGCTAGTCGGAAACATGCAACAGTAGCCATGTTTGCCATGGAGAAATCGCATACTGCAGTAAACATTTTGGATGAGTTTAAGAGTAAGGTCTCTAAATGGCTGGTGCCAAGAAGTTGCATGATTGGTTATGTTTCCACGGACAATGGCAGTAATATAGCTAAGGCCATTCATGATGGTGGCTACTTCAGAGTGCTATGCTTGGCGCACTGCATTAACATTATTGTTCAAGATTTCTTGAAAAGAGAAAACACAGTCAGCAAGTTACTGACCACCTGCCGAAGAATCTGCACACATTTCAGCCATTCTTTTAAGGCCCGGAAGGAGATGAGGATCATTCAATGTGGCCGTGGAGTGCCAGTCAAAGGACTCATCCAGGAGGTGGCAACACGTTGGAACTCAACCTTCTACATGCTTGAACGTCTGTTTGAGCAGTACTTGGTAATCAATGAGTATGTCAATAGCATTAACATACAGTCTGCTATGAAAGACATGAGGCAAGAGCCGGAGGAATGGGACCTAGTTAAAAGCCTGACAGACATGCTTCGTCTTTTTTTTTTTTTTTTTTTTAAACTTTTATTGTACCTTACGTTAATACACAGCCATTGGCCTACAACCCTTCGGGCCGGCCGCAATCATGCACTGATAAATAATCTGCCCCCGAGAGGGCCTCTTACGGAGTACAGCAGTGATCAGCCAAAATGGTAAGTCAAAGGTAAATTGAAAGGCACATTACGAAAGATAAAAAACGGATCAGTAGAGGTTTTTGTTTTCAAAATAACAAAATGGCAAACAACAAGGAAATCACATTGCGGTCATCCTGAAACAAGTAGCGTTACGTTTAGCTGAGTATTTGGACTGTCCCCTGTGTCCATAGTTGTCAACATCTGCTGAGTAAAGTAAGTATAATTGGTTTCGGAATTGCCTGGACTTTCTTACACGTGGCCGTCCACGGGTCCCGCCCTTATCCTGCCTCAATTCCCGGTTCCCTGATCCTGGTCCTCTTCCCCACTTCATTTCCGGACATGCCCTCATCCCGTTCCCAAGACCTATCAGTCTTCCTCCCCTTCTTCATAAGACTCTATGGGGTCCTCCTCTGGCAGTGGTTCACAGATTTCTCCCCGGTACGCATTCCAGGGGGTCCATATTTTGTTCCATTTCCTTGGGCACGCTCAGCCTAAGTATACTGCCCTCTCTGTCACCATCGCCCTGTCCATATTCTTGCACCATTGTGTTTTTGTTGGCAGGTCCGCCACCCCCCAGCGCTGCGCTACATCACGTTTGGCCACCATCATGCCCAACGTGACCCAAAGTTGGCCATATCTGGACAAGTCGTTTGGTCCCCATATGTTTAGCAGGCATGTTCGCGGCTCAGGGAGAAGTGAGGTCCCTAGGGTCTGTGACACTGTGCGCATTATTTGCCTCCAGTACTCCTGGATGCATGGGCAGTCCCATATCGTGTGGTAAAATGAACCCTCTTCCCCACAGCCTCGAAGACAATAAGGGTGCTGTGACTTGTGAATGCGGTGTAACGTTGTTCTTGTGTAGTATACTCTATGTAAAATTTTGAGTTGCACAAGCCTCAGTCGAGCAGAGATGGCCACCTCCCGCGGGGACGCAAGTGCCTCATTCCATTCATGTTCGTCCATCTCGCATATCTCTCCCTCCCATTTATCTTTCAACGGAGTCATTGGGTCAGGCAAGTTATTAATGAGCTTGCGGTATGTCAACGACGTCGCTCGCTCAACCATGAAGTCTGTGAGGAGACGATCCTCAATCGGGGATGCCTCCGGTATGTCTTCCCCGGGGGGTACGGCAGCGAGCAATGCATGCCGTATCTGTACGTATCGGTACGATTCCTGCGGTCCCATCTCGTACAGTTCCCTCAAGCGGTCGAACGCTATAACCTCTCCTCTTTCCCATAGGTCCCCCACCGTTGATATCCCGATGGCGTCCCATTGGGAGAAACCCTTACTGTTTCTCAAGTTTCCCAAGGCTCGAGAGTCCCAAACCGGGGTGAGCTTTGTTATTTTCCCTTTCCAGCCCAGCGTCGCCAGTGCCGTATGCCACAACGCTGCGGTGAGTCTCGTGGGTCCTACTAATTTTCGCACTTGCCGTTGGTCATAAAGCGGGGCTAACATACTATCAGTGCCCAGTTGTGCCCAATCTGCCTGGAAGGCCGGGTCGGTCCGTGAGACGTGGATCCACTAATTAATGGGCTTGAGATGGGCCACCCAGTAATAGAGCCTGAGATTCGGCAGCGCTATCCCACCGTCATACCATCCCCTGTGCATTTTGGCCTGCGCAATTCGCGCCGGGTGGTTACTCCACAGCAACCCGGATACCAAGGCTGCCACCTTCTTAAAGTATTACAGAGTCACCGGGTATGGCGTATTCTCCAGTATATATAAAAAACGGGGAAGGGACATCGTCTTATAAAGCTCCGCTTTACATAGCATCGTCAAAGGCAATCCCGCCCAGAATTTGACGTCCTGTTTCAATCGTTCCAAAGGTGGTGCCAGATTCACGCGTGTGAACTCCGTTGGATCCATTGTAACGTGGATCCCCAAATATTTAAAGGAGGAGCCAGCCACCCTCAGTGGGCAGTCTACGCCCAACTCTGGGACCGGGCCTTTCAAAACATATATTTCTGATTTATTCCAGTTTATCGTGTACCCCGATACCTTACCATGATCGTTACAGAGGTCTAGAAGAGCCGGCACCCCATGTTCAGGGTCAGTTAAATACACCAGCATATCGTCAGCATAGAGGGAGAGTCGGTCCTCCCACCCCTCCTTCCACTTTATTCCTGTAAGTAACGGAGTCTGCCTTATCAAGATCGCCAGAGGCTCCAGGGCGAGCGCAAAGAGCAAAGGTGAGAGGGGGCAACCCTGACGGGTGACCCTCCCCAAGGGGAACGTCCGCGAGATATGTCCGTTCGCGACCACGTGAGCCATAACATTCCATTCCTTGACCGTCTTTGTGAATTCCTAACAAACAACCCAAAACCCTCCTCCCCTCCCCCTCCCTGCCTCCCTGCTTAACGGACCTTCAACTGCCCGCCTCCCCAACTGAGCAGAGCGCTTTACCCATCCCAAAACTTGAATACTTGCACGTTGGGGGAGAGTGTCTCCCCGGGCAGGCGGCATCCCTGCTCTCTTCAGGGTCACTCCGGCCAGCGTCCACCCACCACTCTTATGTAATGGTAGTTAAGAAAAGGAGTCAGCGTCTATTGTTCAGGCAGGCTTTCCGAACTAGGCCCCTCATTCAGTCTCTGGTAGGTCATGTGACGGTGATCTGTTTGTGTCGCCTCTGCCAGATGATTTTGACCCAGCCCGGCTATCCTCGCGATGTCCGTGGTTCGTTCTGTTGGACCTACGCGGAGGTCCCGCGTTGCGCCATCCTTCGAGCCAGTCTCTGGCCGCCTCCGGGGAGTCGAAGAACCAGACTTTTTTGTCGGCGACCACTCGAAGCCGGGCTGGAAACAACATGGAGTAGGGAAGTTCCTTCTCTCGCAGTGTCCTCTTTACTTCCAGAAATGTCCTCCTCCGACGCGAAACTTCGGCCGTATAGTCCGGAAAGAAAGATATTCTTGAGTTCTGGATTTGGATGGCCGGAGCCACCCTCGCCGCTTGCAAAATGGCGTCCCGATCGTGAAAATTGAAAAGTCTCGCCAAGATCGGTCTCGGTGGGGCCCCTGGTTTCGGCTGGCCTCCTGGTACCCTGTGGGCCCTTTCCACAGAAAAAAAGTTCGAGAGGCCCTTGGGATTAAGCTGGTTCTTGATCAAGTCTTCCACATACAAATCCATGGCGCCTTTTGTTTCCGATTCCGGAACTCCTAGGATGCGAACGTTGTTCCTCCTGGAGCGTCCTTCATGGTCATCCAGCTTCTCCTTAAGTACAGCCAAATAGGAGATTCTGTATCAACAAGACACAAAAACAAAACAAAACATGATGTTGTTTTCTTACACACTGGTGTAGACCCCACGCTTGGGGATCTGTGTATTCTTTCTTGTGATTTTCAAAAAATGGTCACACGTAATTGTAAATATGTTTTTTGAAACAGTGATGTCTAACTAGCAAGAAATGTTAAATTTTTTTTTTTTTTCCCCCTTGCACTTCCCTCTCCCTCTCCCCTTCTTTGGGCTTATTGAAATTGTGTTTAATATGTGTTTATTCATGTTATGAGTAATGAGCTAATGAATGTTTAGCACAGGTGCTGTGAAAATTAAAACACTTTGCACCTTGACTCGACCTTTTGTGAAATAATCCCACGTATTATACCTTGAATTGTGGAATTTGTTGTGTTTTGTCTGGGACCCCTTTTTCCTATACCGAATAAATACCCAGGTCCCACTGACTATATGGGTTCAACCCCAATACTTACTAAACAGTAGTAAGATAAATCCACCAAATAGGCTGTAAAAGATCGAATGAAAGAAAGCAGGGAAGACCCCGAATATAGTTTGAAACGAAGTCACAAGGCCACTGCTAACAACTTTAAAAAAGTGCGCCAGCCCCATTGTGGAGGATGCATTAAAGATTGTGTGAATTAATTCACCGAAATGCAAGGGCAAGTCAGTATTTAATAAAGCATGCACCTCTATGCGGGTGTTAGCCACGTGAAGGACAAATGTCTCACGAGCAGATGCGAGGGCAACTTCTTTCTGGGACAATAGAGCTCTTATGCGACTCATCTTGTTGAACTCTGATTTCAAGGTCGGCATCATGGGCCAGATGGAAACATTAAGCTTCCTATGCGGGGGTGGATACATTACATTCTTACAGCAAACCACACACTCACTGACGGTAACTACATAAGCAATGCCTTTTAATAGCCCACAGCAATCCTCGTTGTTTAAAAGTAAATAACTCCTGTTTGTCAGTAATGTGAATGTGGGCACGATTGCCGGCACAGGTGTACCTTTCAAAATACAAGCCAAATCCGGCTCATTCTGGTTACAAGAGCCATGCAATTGGATATGTCTGCACATCAATGAGTGATCTGGTGTTTCAGTGCAATCTTCACCATTCAAATAAACTTCTTTACCGTCCCTAAGGCATCTATAGGTAAATGGAAGCGACCAAGCTTCATGGAGATAAGCACTTCCAAGAGGTTCATATCTACCAATCGCAAAGTACTTTACACACCCATCGAACTTGAACAGCGGGAATGGGAGAGTTATTAACCCGTGGATAAGCCACGTTGCTGAATTGGCCTCTGCCACAGAAAACGGTAATGGTTCTAACCTTTCAATGTGTAACATAGAAAAGGAGGCATCTTTCATTGACAGTAAACGCTGCTTGTCAGTCAAATTAAACGTGGCAAACAATGATGAGGTGTTCATGCAATGCCATGGCACTTTGCCAGCTTTCAAGGTTTGCAAAGTCCATGCAAACTGCATAATGGAACGCAATTGATTTTGACCATGGTACAAAACAGACACTTCATCTTGCACAATATCAACAACAAACGATACAATATTGTCCAACGTGTAAATGCGGGAAGAAAGCGTATTAATGCTGTTATCTACAACTGCCAGCACTTTCTCTAAATTAACCTGATCTATAGCTCTAATGCGGGTAGCCGCCTCAATCTGGGAAGTTTTCCAGACTTCGTTGTAAAAAGCATATATCCATCATTTAGATCTGCCGTTAGCCGGGCCCTTTATAAAATCATTCAGATCAACATCGTCAGTCAGCTTGGATAAATGCAGCTTAACTGACGCCAAAGTGGAATGTTTGAGACAATTCTGACATAATTTGCCTACAGAATAGGTAGTAACAGAATGGCCACTGTCAAAACGGGGATCCACCCTGACCTGTGTAAAACCTTGAGCTAAACCCAGAAAACGATGCTGGCAAGAATCAGCACTTCTGTGCCAGAGCAACCAACCCTTAGGATCCAAGCTGGATATGTTAAAGGAAGAATTTAGCAACATAGTTTGTAACGCTCTGATCGAAAATTTAGTGATATTATTCCAACCGGAATATTCCTCTAATTCGTGAAAAGAAGGAGCATTTAATTTTTTTGTAGTAGCCAATCCAAAGCATGTTGTCTATGAAATTGTAGAATTCAAGAACAACATATGGTTCAGGATGAGGCATGCTCGGTGCAAAGCCTCAGTGCCTTGCACTTGCCAGCTTTTAGAACCCCAAACTGATTTAAGGTCAATTGTATCCTTCAACAACTCGGAGCCTCCTACAGCCAACTGGTCGAGAAAGGACTTCGAGTACAACAATTTAGTATTGGGAAGTCTAACTTTGGATGTGGATTTTTTGGTCATTTTAAAATAAAATGCATTGGGATTTGACTGATTAAAGTCAGTACAAAAAGAGAACCTTTTCAAAAAGGAAGCAGAACAGCCTTGTATAGGAGCTGGACAATGCTCCCATTGTGTATAATTTACTGTGTTCCTCCTGGTATTAGTTTTATGCAGGTAGTGATTGCCAAAATGTTGGTAACAATATAAATCACCGTAATTAGCAGGTTCTAAATAAAAATCTTCAGCATCGGAGGAGGAGCTACGCTCGTGACCAAGATGGCCGCATAAGCTCCCGGCTCCGTCGACCTCCGCCAGAAGCTCATGAATCCTGAACTTTATCCTGAACTCGCGCCGGACCCCCGTGCTGATGAATAGTGCCTGACTCGAAAGGTGCAATCCCGAAATCTCTGGCGGCCCGGACGGCGAAGTTATGTCATGCGCCATTCTTGGCCTGCTTCCGATCTGCCGCCGGGGCCTTGAGTTTCAACTTGGCCGGGTTGGAGTCGAACAACATCGGCTGTGAGAAGTGGGTGGATCCGGTCTCCCGGAGCGGCTTTTTGGTTTCTCCCTTCTTGGATGGTGCTCCGGTGGCGGCTTTATCCTGCGACTACAGTGGCCTGTTAATATCGTCTACTTGTTCGGGGATCTGTTTCCCGGAGACCCCGTTGAGCTCCCGGTGGTTCTCTGGGCTCGGTTCCTCGTTGGCGGCGACGGTGCATCTACTGTGCTGTGGACGTGCTTTATAGTGGTTTCTACAACGATTCTGCCCTGTGCCCCGGAGAAGTCGACCTCTGGGGTTCGGATACCCGCTCGGTCGCTTATTGAGGGGCCATGGAGCAGACTGCAACTACACCGTCGCTACGCACTGTAATGGCCGCCATTTTGCAGCTTCACGAACGGTTCACCGCCAACATCCGAGGGATGGTCGTAACTGCAGACCGTATTAGCTCGAGACCGGATTCTGACCCCTTGTCCTTGGACAGCCGAGATACTCCACCCAAGGATACCGTCATTATTGGCACCGAGGTCCCCGTGCAGAATATGGATTTGGACCCTCCCAGCAACCCTAAGATGGCGGCTATCGAGCCGAGAGGACTGGATGTGAGTTAAGCCCTACATTGAAGCCGCCCGAGTTGGATGTGACTGCCATTGTGGAACACTGTGCCTTCTACTACGACTGCCAACTTCGACCTTCGCCTCTTCCTGTGATTGATCATCACCGCCTTGCTGCTTTCCCACCGTTGGATAGTGGACTGGCTCTGACTTTTGAACTTTGCCTACGTTTATCCTGTTTATCCTCTCCTTGCATTAACTTTGACACTCTACAGTTTTTTGGTATTCCTGTTGTGATGGCGGCTCGAATGGATATCCTCAACGTGAAGAATCATGGCGATCTATGTGTGTTGAAGGGGCTTTTCGTGATGGATCGTGAGGGTTTGGGCTGAACTTGATTACGCTTCAATGCAATGTTTCCTTTTGTTTTTGCTGGGTTGTATTTGTGGGAGCGGGACCGGCTGTACATTTGATTGGCCTGGTTACTGTTTTTCTGATGTGTCTAGACGGGGTTTGCTATTACTGTTGAGCCGGGGTCGGACGGGATGTTCTCTTCTTCTTTGTTTGCGGCTCCCCTATGGACTATCTCTTGATCTGCAGCGAATTGCTATTCTGCCGGTAGGGGGTGTCTGCTTTTGGCGGGGGGATGGGAGTCTGGGAGCTCGTATCGTATTGTACCATTCTCCTCCTCCATCTTTTCCCCATCCTTGGGGTGTAGTTTAGGGGGCGACAGGCACACTGCTAGTGGGGTTGGGTCGTAGCCATAAGCAGGGGTGTAGGGTGGTGGGTTGTGGGGGGGGGGGGGTTATTTTTCCTTTGTTGTTTTCTATGACCTTTCTATTTCCCTTTTCCCACTCCGCAAGAGCTGTGGCTTATTCTCCTGTTCTTTCCTTGCATATCTGGGTGTCACGTGTTTCTATCGTATATCCTGTATTTTGGTGGGTGGATGATGTGGGGGGATGCCTGCGGTCATTGACGTTTAACTGCTTGCTCCAGCCTTTGCTAGTACTGATTTTTCTCCTACTCATGACTGTATGGTGTTTCATTACTTCTTTCGCACATCCACAGCTGCGATGTGTTTCGATTGGTGGCGCCCGATGTGTGTTTTATTTCTCTTGTGTTAAAATAATAAAAATATATTTAAAAAAAAAAAAAATCTTCAGCATCAAAGGAAGCATAATATTTCAAATGAGAAAACAGAGCTTCTACGTCCTGAATATCCCAATCATCAGAACGTATATTTTGTTTAACTACATCCCCCATTGAAACTCTAAGCACATTTGGGACATTTATAACCTCAGTGGGCCCATGAATTTGAAAATGAACAGCATCCCATACAATCCCATCTAAAACAGGCCAAGCAGTAATGTTAACAAAAGCCAAGTCCCTCTTCAATCTGTGTGATGAGGAATGGGGAGCCAATGTTCCATTGATATGTCGAATGCATGTTCTCTCCTCGACATAGTGTCCATTGACAAGTTGAAAAAAATACACCACAAAGCCAATTGACATGAAAAGGTAAATTGAAAAAAGCACCAACCAAATGTAGGTCCAAGGGGGAATCAAAAAATGTTTTTTTTAATTTAGCCAAAACAGAGACCTTTGAAGGTTTCTTCGTTGTTTGTGAGTCAGTGTCAAATGAAAATCTGGATTCTATAGCCAAGCGAGTTTGCCAGTCAGGCATTGATAAGTCAGTTGGGTAAGTGTAGTCAGTTTCATCATGTTGAGCACCAGGCAGTTTACTCAATAAAGGACTACAAATTGCAGGCTTCTCGAGGGCAACATCAGGCACTGGATCAGAAGCCGGGGCCAAAACAGAATTTCTCAAAATCGAAGGACATGAGACTGCCGGTGTCATACTAAGAAGAATCGGCCACTCTGTGTATCTTGACATTGTCAATGAGATAAACCTGTTTTCCTTATGACCTGGAAGTGGTGGTAAAATGACTGATCTTGTGCCCTTCACACCAAGCACTGGGACTGGAGCTCGATAAGAGGGACCAAATTCTTTCTTGTTTTTGATCTTCTCTCAAACCAGTTCTCCAACTTGGGATAGCCAGCCAACTACCGGGATCTGCAACGCATCATCCGAGGCGGAGGGCAAATGTTCCTTTGCAAGGCTGTCTCTCGTCTCTTGTAGATTCTGTAAAACATTGCAATGTTCATCCACGTCAAAGGAGGCAGCAACAGCCGCCTGGTCTAGACCGTCAAGGTCCGGTACAAACATCTTGATACCAAAGAGCATTTCGTATGGGGTCCGCCCACCCAGAGACCTTCTAGGGAGATTATTTAGAGCATGCTACACGCTATTGAGGTGGGCCAGCCAGTTCCTGCCACAGCCTATAACGCTAGCTGTCAAAGACTGCTTTAAATCTCGGTTCATCCGTTCCACAACACTATTATCCTCAGGTCTGTATGGAGACGAAAACTTGACTTGGACCCCCAACGAAGTCATGGCATCCTTATACGCCTTAGTGGCGAAAGCCGGACCCTGATCCGAATGGAAGGTACCACAGGCAAAAATCCCTACAAAGACACGCAAGTTCGTGAATCAGCGCTGCGGTGTGGGCACACCCACACAAAGCGTGTGCATGAATCAACTGCTACTAAGATATACTTATACGCAGTATCAGAAGAAAAAGGACCGCAGTGATCTAAATAAACACAACCAAGTGGTGTATTAGAAATGCACAACGGTGTCTGGGGCGGACGCGCAGCAGTTGAAGGCTTAATCCCTTCTCAGTTGCAGCAACAGCTGCCAAGATATCATCATCAGTCTTAGTTTTGGAGCGAGTAACTGCTGCAACAAAATATGTCGATACTGCTGATTTTGCGGCCTCATCGGCCAAAGAATTGCCAACAGCGTGGACTCCTACGCGCTGATGACTGAGAGTATGAATTACAAACACGAGTGGCAACTGCTCTTTAAGCTCAGCCACTCAGACCCAGATCATTTTATGTTTTATTGTGCTACCCTTGGAATCACGAAAATCATTCTGAATCCAAAAGAACAGGTATTCATTGTAAGACTGGACACAGTAGTAGGATCTAGGATCAGCGTACTCCAATGCAAGCATCAGAGCACGAAGCTCTGCCAATTGTGCAGTGCAGTCCCCTAAAGTCTGCGTGTGCACGACCCTGGACTTGAACTCATCGTTCACCATGGCACCTACCACAATGGCGCAAGCTGAAACGTATGCATGCTTAGACCCATGCGCAACTTGCGCTGAACCATCAGTGTATACGATGCAATGGAAATCCTCCAAAGGCCACATAGCCAAAGGCGCAGGATGAACAAATTCATACTGCAAAAATTCCTGTGACTGTAGGGAGGCATCAAAAATAAATGTGACATCCGGAGATGTCAATGATGCTGCCCATTGTATCCACCGTGGGTACAAAGCTTTAGAATTCGGTACACTGGCTCTCGTCACTGCCTCTAATGCAGGATACGGGGTAACAACCAACGTGCGTTTTCCCTGCGACAGTGCACGTTCTTTAAGAATCGCCATCTGCACTGCTGTCAAAACTTTTTCCACAGTGGAAAACTGCATTTCCGCCGAAGTGTACAAGTGTGACTTGTAAGCAATAGGTACTGTATCTCCTTTGTTAAAAGTAAGGTAAGTTAAGCCCACCGCCCCAGGGATGATTCTTATCACCAGATTGGTGTGGTTATCACAAGTCAGTAAGAATTTAGATTCTAAAAGATCAGCCTGCAAAGATTGCAAAATGGCTGAATGTTCCGGCAGCCAGCAAGATTTGGAAAAAGTAGGTTGTATTAAAGCATACAAAGGCTTGATTCGCTGGGCATATTCAGGAATATATGTACGCCCGAAATTCAAAAATCCCAGCAAGCACTGTATTTTTTTCAGAGTTGTAGGAGCGCGCAGTTGTCCGCATTTCTCCAAGAAGTGAGGAGCCAATCCTCAACCTTCATTGTCGAGCTCATAGCCCAGGAACAACACTGTGTACTCTGCAATGTGAGACTTTGCAAAGTTGAATTTGTAACCGAAGTCCGCAAAGTTACAAATTATGCGGTCAACACGACACAGATGCGCCCAAAGCTCGTCGTCTGTGAGATATATGTCATCCACATACGAGCACCCATCCATGGCCACTCTCTCTAGGAGAGAGACAATGCGGGCAGCAAACACGCCTGGACTATTCTTGTAGCCCATTGGTAAATGTTTGTATTGGCGCTGTTTGCCGCCACTTGTAAAACTGCTCCATTGGGATCTAAGACCATCTAAATTATGGGCAAAAAAACATTGGAAATGTCAAGTGTGGTTTTAAACAGTTTACGCACAAGACCATCCACTAAAGCAGAGCCGTGGGTATTCTGTACTGCACAGGTAAGGCAATGCGAGTTCAAATGCCGGTAATCCAATACCAAACGGAACGAGCCGTCTGGCTTGGTCACAGTAAAAAGAGGGTTATTCATCGGTGACACACAAGTTTCAATTACACCTTGATATTCCAATTGTTCAAGGATTTCCGCAACGGAAGCCTTAGCTTCGCGTCGGATGGGATATTGAGGTTGAGGCTGTGGCATAGACCATAAGGGAATCTCATGGTGTGGTGAAAATGTATCCCAACCACAGTGTGTACGGTAGAGAGCCGGCGCAAAGGCTCTAGCCCACTCTTCTGCAAAATTCAGCGCATGCTCCTTCGAGACAGTGTGCGCAAAACTAGGGAGGATCACCTCCTCCCCTCTCGGAGCTGCGAGAACAAAAGGTGGGGGCCAGTCAGCCACCGCTAACAAAATGTCATAGGTAGTCGTAAGATTTTCCCAAAATACCCCTTTTATGGTAAGTTGTATGCCACCTTCAATTAAAAGGACTATGTTATAAAGTCTATCAGGGGGAGCTACTCTGGTATCAGCTGCCTCCACAACAACATACTGGTCAGTCGCTGTCACCTTCAGTAGTGGACGCAGGGCCTCTCGCACTATGGTAATCTCCACCGCGCTGTCCAGCAAGGTCAGAGCCCATGTCAGATTCCGAAGCTGCGTTCTCACTATCTGTGGCATATCTCGCTGTTAAAGCGGCAAGTTTCTTTTCTGAAACTGGGGTCTTTTCGGTGTTGAATCGTCCTGCTTGCCTTTACCTTCTTTCGGGTGGGGCTGGTCGCGTTCCTGCTGGCCACCCCGACCTCTGCCGCCTCCTCCACCACCAGTCGATGAGGCCCAAGAGTCTTGAAAAGAACGAGGAGAGCGTTGTTCAGAAACCTGAAAACGATCAGGAGATTTTATCGTCGCGCAATCGCGCAGGTCATAAATACGTTCTGTAGGTGCAGGCACTGGAGATGCAGGACGTGACCCCTGCTTCTGTCGCTGTTGTTTACCCTGTTTCTGTTTTTACTGCCACTTTTGTTTCTTAGCCTTGGGCTGGTCATCTGTTTCCGACTTCTGCCCTTGGGGTTATTTTATCTCTTTTGTTGAGAAAGGCTTGACACCCAAACTGTTACGGCCCACGGTTTTATAAGCCGCTGTAATAATTCTCGGTAACTGACAGGGTTTATCAGCATCGGGAACCGCCTGCAAGGCATTAGACACCTGATAGCTTACCGCATCTCCTTTGACATTCGCAAGTACGAGATCGGAAACTACGTCAAAACTGCCGCATAGCTGCATACCCAATTCAACCGCTGCCTCTGATCCGTGCTCAACTTGAACACGCTTTATGACCGAGGGAAGGACGGTCACTGACGGAGTGCAGAAGCACCTCGTGTACACCACCGCAAAAATCTTACCCCAAGACTCACAGTCACCTCCCTCTGGTATCAAGTCTTTAGGTAAACTAATTGTCAGAATCCTGTGTTTTTCAACAGGAGTCGTGTTAGGAAATACTGCTTCCAGTTGGTCAAATTTCTCGGCAAGCCAGAAAGGCATATCATCCTTATCCTGGGGGCGCTTGCCCATCACTGTATTAACCATAACAGGACTAAGCTTCCCGCTGGAAGTGCCGCAGCACCTGGGGCCCCGCCCGGGAGATTGCGGGTAATGTATTGCACTAACGACCAAATTACACTAATTGTGACTGCATGTAGCGGCCGCAAGTCTGCAACAGGAACCGCTCCATGTCAAGGATGCGGTGTAAATCCAGCTAAAACAGGCCAGGTAGCGCCTGGAATGGACAAAGGACCTAATCGTGAGATTAACAAAGAGTCGGGTAGAGCGCCATTAAACCAAACTCGATGCTGCCAAGCATTAATCGGAACCTCCTGTGTTCTATATGGAACATATTCCTGAGGCACGGCAGTAGCAGTTTAAGTGTCGAACACATTCGTATTTGCGTTCACAGCCGGGAAGGTCACCCACGAATAGAAAATTTCGTAAGGGTAAGCTACTTCCACACTCACAACCAAATTAACTGACATGCCCTCCAACCCGACGTTATAAGCCTGCAAATGATTGCGAACCGCAATTCGACTATGCTGCGGTATGTCAACGTCAGCCATAGTGACACAGGGAGAAAGAGGTACAACAAAAACTACGTAGCACAACTGGGTAGTAATTCAAAAGGAAACCGTTTGAAAAGATTCAAGCTTGAAAAGACCTATGTAACTATAGGTAGGTTTATCCGACACCACTGTCTTCCGGAAACTATAGTGAAGGTGGTTAAGGACTGATAGAAACACTACTCAAGTGTCATGTAATAAGACCACCAACGATTGGGCGCCATGTCGCAGGGATCCTGCTCCTACACAGAACTGTGCATAGAGACCTAGAACCTCAGTGAATTAGGGTGTACCAAAACTCACCTCAGTATCCAAAATCCCCTACTAGCAATCAGTGTTTAATTGGTTCTTCCATACCCCCAATGATTAGACAACCCAGAACATGGACTTAGAACACCTCAGGTAACGTGGAACACATGAACACTCTTTCGTTATACTAACATACCAATCCAGAACGAGGAGTAAATGAAGGCACGTGCAAATTTGAAATGTTTATTTCTAATGCCGTGTTCTCAGGTGCAGTATCTTAGCTAATACACGCAAACATATTATAAGCAACAAGGTTATCAGCATAGTTAATAGTACATAGAATACAAAGGGAGAAAGCATGTTAAAATGCTAAAGGGAAGAAGGCTAAATGACACCTAAGTCTTACCCTCCCTTGCTAGTATAATATATTATATCTAAAGAAGGTCTCTTTGGGTTTTAGAAGGGCGGCCCAATACCACTGATCTTAGTGGAAAGGGATCACATCATCTTCCACCAGCTCTCTGCATGCGAATATTCATCAAGTGTGTGTGCATGCTCTGCGCAGTGCATTATTAAACGCGCCTAAAGCCAGAGTTGACTGCAGCTGCATATGTGTTATGTCTAGAACGTGCGCAGATCAGACCTCACAACAACCACTGTGTTGAAATAACCTTGAAGGCCTCGGCACTCACTGTTCAGACATAGCTTACCAAGCAAAACTGATAGAATAGGAAACATATTATTCTCGTGTGAAGCAAAACATTCTACTAGGCTCAAAGCTCTAATAACAATATGTGACGTGTGCAAAAGCAGCAGAAAGGTAAAATGGTGTTTAAACTCCTAATAAGCTCCTGCTAACTTAACACAGTGTGAAGGCAAAGCATACCTACATGACAGTTTAATACAAATTGTACTTCTACTGCAGGGGCCAGCCACTACGTTGCATTTTTCAATATGGAAAATGTCCTTGGACTCAGTGTGTAGACATCATTGAGTTTGCCATTAACATACCATGATGATGATGAGTCTTGATGATTAAAGTTACATAATATCTTTATTCTTTACACAGTCACTCACTGGGATGGATGGATCATCCTCATTGTCGGTTTAAGGAAGAAATAAGGCCGTTTCGTGAGTGGCAAACAACAGGTAAACAAGTCAACAACAACCACAGCAGACCTACATGTCTGTCTAGTCGTGGTATGGGAGTGGTCGAACCAGTGTAGTGTATGCCAAAGACCAGACAGCAGTTCATGTAAAATTGTGGCTACGTGGCTTGCTGCATAAAATTAGATATGCTTTGTCTGTCTGTGTCAAAGAGGTATGCTACATCATCAGATTGGTTCACTCAGTGGTGCCTGCCTTGACCGTCTGCATGGCCCTGGCTTGCTGTGTGCAATTACTATCCTTGAAAAGGAGACTCAGAGTACGCACTTTAGAAATGATGCCTGTATGCAATACTGTCGCCTCTGAAAGTGTTATTTTTGCACTACACACCGTACCTTATATTTTTTCTCAGTGCTGTTTTAATATCCTTTCCTGTTTTTCCATCAACAATTGCAGGCCGGCTTTTACCTTGTGCCATGGGAACAACATCAATCCGCAATTCCGCATCCGCCAGGCAGGCAGTGGACAGTGTGTCTGGTCACCAAGATTGATCGACGGAGCGTCAGATGGAATGGAGGAGTACCGCGAATAAGAAGATTGGCTGGATGCATGCAACTTTCCAAATTGAACAGGACAACAACAACATACAGTTACAGTATCCTCTTCACTTCTTATCTTTTAAATAACTTATTGTTGTGAACTTCTATGAGTGCGACTCTCTGCTTCAAATTCATCCCTACAGCTATTTCATAACTTTCTTTGCTATTTTTAAAACTAATGTAATGTACTACTAAGTCATTCTCTCTGAGTGAAATTGCGTAATTACAGCAGCCCTGTATTGTCTAATAGTTTAGTACTATTTAGTAAGTTGTAGTTAGTACTACTTTTCAGTAACCGAACCATCCATTTAGCAAACAACTTCCTGCATGCACTTCCTTTATGTCCCTTAAAAGATTTATGGATATCTTCGTATCCAAAGATTTGTTTTTCTTTATTTGTTGTTTGTCCATGCTGTGTTTTTTTTCCTCTCTCCACAAAACTTTCCCAAAAAACCCCATTCCCATCCAATTTTCAAACCCTAACCCTCTTCCCCCGGGCTGTGTGGTTTTCATTGAGGTGTGACTAAATGACAGCAATAATTCCACACACTTGCTGGGAAGGATAAGGTGCAAGCAACCTCCTCAAATCAATTTTAAGGCAGCTAGATGAATCCTAGGATATTGTAATTCTGCTTCTTTTCAAATCAATTCTGAATTTCATGCCCACCATCGATTGGATCCATCGTCAACATCATCCTCCTACATGTCAAGACTTGTTACGCTGCTGTGTCACTGTTCTTGTTGTAGCCATAATCATCCATGCAAATGTTTTTTTCCCATACTTATCTTCAGCATTGCTTAGGCTACAAATATACTGTTCCTTCTAATACTCCTCTCAGGCCACTCAATGTCTCATTTTTTTCCTTTGTTTTTCATGTGCTCCTACTGCTAGTGTAGTACCATTCCTACTACCACCACAATAATGGAATTTCTGTCCTGGATGGATTTCATGGGGAACCGTAATCGCCATTTGCCATGCAGCCAGCGCTGTGCCTAGCTCTATTCTCAAACACGAATCACAGGTAAGATAAGCATTTTGGGGAGGCAGAATAATGGGCTAGGACTCGGAGGAGAGGAGAGACTGACAGTAGTACTAGTAAAGTACTAGTAGGCCAATTGAATTCACTAACTCTGTTAGTGGCACTTTTGTACATTTTTGGATGTTTTAGATAATTCATGCTGGTAAGTTTGAGGAAGCCAAACGTGCAGTAACCCCCGCCCACCACCCCACAAAGTAATATGAACGCGTACACTATGTTGAAGTATGTAAAATAAATAATTATATATTAACCCTAACAAAAATAAACCAGACCCAAACCACCCCGCCCTAACCCCAACAAATGTCCATTTCAATGTCTCGCAAAAAGTCCCTTAGAATCCCCAACTCCCAATTCCCACCCCCCCAACAGTCTTTAAAAAAGGCACAAGGGACACAGTCACTACTGGACAGGTGGTCCCGCAGCTCTTTGCGGAGGCCCTGGAGCTGGTGCTTCTGCTTCCCCACCGTGCGCTCCAGGTAGTCCATTCAGCGGCGTAGCCGGCGCAAACGTGCCATCCAGGCTCTGGAGGGGGGGGGGCAGCTGCTGGTTTTGTTGCAGCTGAGCGGCGGGAGTCTGTCAGACCACGACGCCGTACTGGAGGCTGCTGGCTGTTGGACCCGGGGGCACTGGAGGAGGATTCAGCTGTTGCCACCTCCTCCTCCTGTTCCCGAGCCCACAGCCGGCGATATTCTGCACAAATGGCCTCCAGCTTCCGGGCCATGTCCTTTCTGGTGAGCTTTTGTGGAGCATCTATATGAAGAAAGAAAGAAAAATACTGTAACCAATACTCTTTAACAATAACACAAAATAATTCAACAGAAAGTTGTCTCACAGTAACACTAGCATTTTGCAAGCACAGTATAACATTTTGGCATGTATCTTTCCGCCGTCTTTGTAGGCCTGTAACATTAGTGGGAGTTTCAGGAATTCTACCAGCAGCATTATGGACTCACTACATAGTTAGAGAGTCAGAGAGTACACCAGTCTTCTTCTTTTTTTCTCTAGTTTTGCGAAAGAAATTACTTGTACGTGAACTTGTGGTAGCCGGCATAATGCCAGCTCAGTCAGCTTGCACCCAAGAAAAACAGACACAAGCCATGATGACGCAGACTCGCATTACTTTAAGCAGTACATGCAGGTGGGGATAGAGAAGCTCTTACTTTTCTATAGGCGTGGCACTGGCCATACTCGGTTACATCAAGGGCTACTGCTCAATGTAATTTATATTTCGCACTGCCCCCCCCCCCCCCGGGCCTTCAGTACTACAAAAGGAAAATTAAGATTATTCATTTCTGCTCATGTATCCAGCCGATCACATGATCTTTGCTTATATGATGGATGACTTTAGGTGCTTTGTTGTGATAGATTGAGTGAACATAAGCGATAGTCCACCCATCATAGACACAGCTGAAAGAAAATTATTAACATAGGGAGTGAGTATGGAACCCATAATTGCTGGAGGAAGGGACTCGACTTGGTATAATGTCAACTATACAATACACACACAATATATGCTGTGCTTGCAAAGTAAAATACTGTACTGTTAGTCAAGGGAGAATTTCTGAACAATCACAACTTCTAGTATTTGGATTTTCTCTGCTTTGCTACTCTGGCATGGACATGCTGTTCAAACAAAGTAACACTCTTCATCCACTGAGCGTCTGCTCTACATACACCTCTGCTATCTATGAGGAAGAAGATACCATCCAGGCTTCCAAAGTAAACGTCTATCATTCTTCTTAATGTCTCAACTGTACCAACTTTAATTTTTCTCAACAACCAACTAACACCCTTTTCATTTTATTTGGTAAACCACCGTCTTGACTTGCATTTCAGTTTCACCCAAATGATATATTGCAATGCACACCACACAAGCATTTTCTGATTCACCCACACAGGCAGTCATCTTTTCTTTCTCCTCCAACCATCCTTGCTTCAAGCAGCCATGCATCTGATTCCTTCCTATCAGCCACCTCTGCATGCATTCAAAAACAAGTATCATTCTTTACAGTCATAAATGTTACGACTCGCTCGTCCTTCCTTACACCCTTCTTTCCCTTTTAGTTCATCACATCCCTCAAGTTCATCTGATCTGACTTGGCTTCACGATAAAAGTTTCACAGCTGAGTTGAAGTCAAATAGAGGGGGCCATTGCTTACTCGAGAACTACAGCCGCTAATGCTATGGCTAAGTCAAGGGTGACTGTCTTCTCCGTGATTGGCAAAAATGTAGTTCTAAATTAGTAACTGTTCATAACAGTACAGTGTACTTCTACTAGTGTACTGTCTACTGTACAGTACATCATACACCCCTTTGCGAGCCTACTCTAAAATGTCAATAAGTAAGGAGTATAATAATTTACCACCGTCTGCCACTGCTGAGCCATCCCCCGCAGCAGCTCCTCCTGGTGGCACTTGTGGCGCCGCCGCATCCGCCCCTGGAGTGGACCCCTCCGCGCTGCTGGCCCCGGCACTGGTGTGGGAAGTGCTGCATCCGATGTTGTGATGACGCCTAGAAAAAACGTCATATTTTTAGATGCCATACACCACCCCCTATTTTGTCTCGTAATGGAAGAGAAAATGTTAATACATAAACAATTTTTAATTATTGGGACTGAAAAAAGTCACGGTTTTGGGGAGGGTGTTAACTTATATGCTTAGCCATAACATGCAACACTTTTTGGCAAAACTGAAGAATGCTTGTTTTTTAACGTGCAACATTTTTCTAATTACAGACAGAACCACCTACTCCTCATCACCACCAGGAGGACTTGAAGTTCCAACAAGGTGAGGGCTCCCGAGTCCCGCACAGTTACTATTAATAATTAGATGTGTTAAGTTGAAGTATATACTAGGGAAGGGTGTTTAAACTTTAACGTCATCTATCACCACTGCTCGCTGGGAATACTGCGCTATTAAAAATAAAGAAATAGTTTTTTTATTTCTTATTTGAAAATAAAACTTTAAAACTAAAAAACACTGTGTGGTTTTTGTTCACGAGTGAGAGAGCGGAAATGGTTGCAGTTGCACTACTGCACTTTGCAAGCATGCTTCCGTGACTCTGATAGGTCGGGACTCTGTAGTCTTCTTCTGTTCTTCTGGGTCGTAGAATCATTGGTCAGACACACTAGATAGTCGGATTGGGGGTTCAACTTCTGTTCTGACTGAGGTATGTGGAAAGTCAAACTGCACCTATCATCAACAATGTCCTATTTCTCTTGTCCATACTTCTGTATGTGCAGAATAGTCCCTGAAACACTAGCAGTATGGTATGTGCTACTATCAAATCAAAAAGCCAACTACTAGCTTATTCTTGGTGGACATTGACATTTTGTTGTTGGAAATTGTCAAAGCACTAACATTAAGAAGACTGGAATAGACAGCAAGGGCAACCTAGAGGACTGCACTCAGTGCCTCTAGAGCACAGTTCCTCAAACTGTGGGGCGTGCCCCCCTGGGGGGGCGTGGATGGGTTCCCAGGGGGGCGCAAAGGCCTCTGCCAGCACATGTAAATGAAGACGCCTGGAAGTGCAGCGATGTTTATTTGCTGCATTTCCAGGCTGTCTTCATTTACTCCGAAGGCCTCAGAGTGCCGTGGGGCCAGAGGTCAGTGGGTGTGCTGCTGGGGGCTCGGCTGGGCAGTGTCTGGAGTCTTATTAAGACACCAGCACAGCCTAGTTTTTCACAGGTCTTTAAAGACCATTTGCATACATTTGGAAACTGGTTACCTAAGCTTACATTTGCATTTTAAACTTACTGCTGTAGTGTGAAAATGCATTTCATGAAAAGGAATACAAAAAAGAGTTGCCAATAGAAAAAATGCCAGCCATGTATGTTTAAAGAGCCTGCAAAGACCTTGCTTTGACACTAAATAGGGTCTTAAATAAAAAAGTATGTATTCATTTGTAATGTGACTTTATGTCTGTTCCTTTTATTTTCAGTCATGAATCATTCAGGCAGCCCTAGAACACATTTAAAAGTACTTTAGATTTGCTCTTCGAAGTACGCACGGATAAGTGCTGAAAATAGGGCTTTAGGTGACTGTTTATTTTTGTGGCGTCTGCAACATCAAAATAATGAGCTGGCAACCCTAATCTTAAGACTGGAAGTTTGATGCAGGATCAGCACATTATTTATTTATTTCACCCTTGATTCCCTGATTAATTCCATAATAGCAATAGTTTAACTTATATCTGAAACCCTGCGTCCCGCCAATGACATGCTGGTTAACTTCAAGTGTCTGGGAATTCACCCTGCATTCAGACAACTCATTCCTCATTCTCACCCTTCACTTTTACGCTCACCCTGCACTCACAGCGCATAGTTATGGTTTTCCCGCATTTGCCACATAATCAATCGTCTGCTGCATAATTTGCAGATTAAAAAATGCAGCAACACATGTTACCTCACAGTGGAAGGCCCTTTCTAAAGGTTGACTGGTCACCTTTCTGTTGCTTATTGCTATATGTGGGTGTTAAAGTGGTACTTATGAGGGGCAATAAAGGCCAGGACAATGTTAACAAGTGTAAAAATAGCAAAATAGTGCAGTAATGTTATCACAAATTATGCTGCATAATTTGCATTTGCTTCCTGCAGAATTTAGTCAACCATGCTGCATAATTTGGCCTTCTCCTGCCGCATAATTCCAATGGGCCTGTTTATAGTGCTATGAGGTCTCAGCCTGTAGCAGAAAGCACTGTGAATATGTAAGTCATTATTTTAAAACAGTATTTAAATACTCTAAGCTAGGCTGCTGCAAAATGATGCAGTGATTGAGATAAAACAAGGTCTTACAAAATATACTTTTTATTAATAAGTAATCAAACTGTATCTAATGCAGACATTTTTGGAAGTGTCTCCACTATTCCAGATCCCAGCTGATAACTCTGTTACATTACAACTTAAAAAGAATAGATATTTGCCACCATAAAACTTTAAGCAGATCCACTGGAATTATTCAGCAGAAAAGAACAAAATTATGCGGAAGGTTTGACTAAATTATTCAACAAGAAAAGGTAAGTTATGCGGCACAATGCGCCACATTTTGTAGTAAGATTACTTTATTATTTTGTCATTTTAACTCACAGTAACGCTGTCAGGGGAAATATTTCACCTCATTAGTACCAGTTTAACACCCAAATACAACAGTAAGCAACTACAAGATTACCAGTCTTTGCAGGGCCTTCCACTGCTCCGGAACACTTTGTCACGCTTTAAGTAACTTTTGTTCCGTTTGAGCTAGAATCAAGTTTTTGTCATTGAAATCGGTAGATTATGTAGCAAATGCAGTAAACTGATAATTATGTGGAAAGCGCTGCTGCTGCAGAAACTCATAATTCCGGTGGCCCTGGCTTTAAGTGACTCAATCAATTAATGGCTGGTAAGAAGGCCGGTTTCTTTTTTAACTTTTTGCACTACCACCACCCACTTCAATTTCAGGCACAGGCATGTCAAAGTCAGTATTAACCATTCAGGGGAAGTTTTTTGTGTGAAAGCTGAGTCCCTTGTGTGGCTGGTAGAAGGCCAGCAGGGATGCATTCAGATTTGATTTGATTTGATTTGTGGTTTTATAAAGCACACATATGCCCAAAGGCGTCTTAGCGCTGGAGAGCCCTAATCCTCTCGATCCTTGGGGCCTCACAGAAATGGTCTAGGTGACAGAGGAAAGGATCGAGATTCATAGACAGTGTCAAAGAGAAGGCCCAGAATAGTGAGCACTCTATGCAAACTCATTTTTAGGTTTACAAATGGCCAGAAATCGCTTCTTTAGAGAGCTACCCCAAAGAAGGGTATGATATAAGTGTTTTTTTTAAAGGGACATTCATGAAGCTGGTACTGATGCCAAGTGTGTAAGTGGCCACTGCTGATTATCATAAAGGAGTAGATGCAGATGCAGAAGGACTTGGGCCCAGGAATTTGGGGGGTCCACTGCATCACAATTATGACTGTCTACCTTTAAAAAAAAAAGGGGCATCCGAGTGTTTTGTCCTTTCAAGCATTAGGATAGAGGTGATGATCCATCATGGTGGGGAAGAGGTAAAAGAGGCAGAGGAGATAACCTGCTACTCGGGACTGCAGTTCTCATTAGTGCAGCAAGTATAGTTGCATTGGGGTCAAAGAGTATGAAGGGCTCACAACACCCCAATTATGGGGAGCAGTTTGTTTGGGATATCTGTTTTTGCTTGATGCATTTGCTGTTTTATAAGTTTCGTATGTGGTGCGGTTCATAAGCTATAGAAAGAGTATTCCTGAAATCACCTCATAAGCCCCGCTCCCTGCACGCAGCCATGTCCCTCCCGCTCCCCCAATCCTAGCCATAAAGTTTTGGAGGGGGGCCCAACCTCCAAACATTTTGCTTAGGGGGGGCTCAGAGTAAAAAAGTTTGAAGACCTCTGCTCTAGAGCTATTGCTGGATCAGAGTTTTGTTTAGCACCGTTTGCCGACTGGGCAAGCTTAGCTACCTACACAGACCGACTCATAATAATAGTAAATAGTAGTAGCACAGAGAGTGATGGTAGAGGCAGGATAAGAATGTAGAAACAGTCTACAAGAAGATCAAAGACTATTTTGTAAAAAATAGAATTAGGAAACAGTTTGGAATGAATAGGAGCTGTAAAAGTTAGGGAAGTATAATTATTAATATTAACAACAGAACAACTTACTGGGGCCAGCAGAAGAGCCTGCAGAGGACCGATCCTGCCCACCTTGTTCCGCCGGAGTCTCAGATGTGGTCTTCTTGCCTCTGGGAGGTGCTGATGATCATGAAATAAACACAAACATGGATGATTGTTTTTTTGAAATATTTGATTTCTTTGACCACAATCTAAAATTATCTCGGGGAAACAAATTACCAACAATTGCACTACATGTATTGATTGACCTATCTGATCTGGTCAACTAGGATAGATAGTACAGTATTGCTGGATTCGCAGACCGTCTACTTGGAAAGTTATGTAAATCACTAACTAAGCCAACAACAAAAAGGTTCTACTACGACTGCCAGCACTCAGCAGCACGCAATGTGGCAGACACAGTCCGTCATCATGATTGCAGACCACTAAAAAATGTCCTACTACTAAATAACAAGTCATAATATACTCAACCTATCAATCCACCACTATCTCTTCTTAGTGGCAGCAGGAGTACAAAGGAAGGACTAGACTTCAGTCTCTAGTCTCTCTAGCATTACGCAGTTCTGCTCAAATGAGCACAAAGTTGCAAACAAGTAAGCATAGTAGCAACGCCACTGAGCAGGCGAGCACCTGCAATCACAGAAGCTATTTAAACATTAATTTACCTGCAATGTAATCGAATCGGCAGCATTCTTGCTCTTCGGGAAAAACATATATTGGCAATATAACACAGAGCAGAAGAAAACAAAGTAGTTATTAAATAGCTACTCACCAAGGCCAGAGATCTCTACGCCTAGCAAGTGGAGCAGGTCCTGCTCCCGGTCAAGGACGTCCAACCACAGGTGCGTCGCCTGGTTATAGGTGCGCCGGACCCCCGACTCCCTAAACATGGCCCGGCACACCTTAGCCCACAGCCGGAGACGCCCCCGGAGGCCATACCCTGAACCCTGGCCTGCCCCCTGCTGCGACGGTCTTTGGGAGGTGGCGCTGGACGTAGAAAATCAGTGCGGCCACCTCCACCGCGCTGAAGATCTCCCTGGCTTGCGTATTCTCCCCCCTTAAGCGCCCGCATGGGAGCCGGGTACGGGGTGCGGGACCCTTCCCCTTCTGGTTCTTCCCGGCTCCCTTTGCCATGGTCCTGGACAGGAAAGTTAAATAAAAAATAGGAAAGAATAGGGAAAAACTAATTAAAATAAAAGAGGTAAAAAAAGTAGTTTTTAAAGTAACGAAAAGTTGAAAAAAACACAAAATATAGATGTAGAAAAATAGAGGGATAGATAATGAGTAAAAAAGATTTTAAAAAAAGTTCAAAGAAACAAAGGATTGCAAAGATTGAGGAAGGATTGAATACCCAGAACCATAGCAATGAATGTAAAACAAGATGGCCGCGCCCATTGAGGACCGCGTGGATAAGTTTGCGTGATATTCCTCCCGCGAACACGCACAAATGAACGCGAACACGTAATTGCGGCCCGCACGTAGGAAATGCACAATGCGAGCATGCAACTGGCGCCCGGAACCGGAAATACGCAACGCAAACACGTGAAACAAAATAGCCGCGCCCATCTACGACCACATGGGTAACTTCGCGGTCGTTGCGCTGAAAATAATCCCGCAAACACGCAAAGCGCCCTGCAAACACGCAAAAAAAATCTGCAAATTCACATGAATTCGCGGATTTTGCGGATCGCAAATTCAATTTCGTGCTAATTAGCGTACCGCGAATTCGCAAATTTCGCCCATACTTTGTGCCCTGCACTCCAAGCACAGGTACTGGTGCACGATATGAGGGGTCGAACTCCTTCTTGTTCTCCATCTTCTCACGGACCAGGTCACTGACTCTGGGTAGCCAGCCAACTACTGGAATCTGAAGCGCAACATCAGTTGTGGAGGGCAAGTGTCTTTTGTAGGTTCTGTAACACAGCAGAATGATCATCTATGTCAAAGGGTGCAGCAGACAGCGCCAGGTCTAGACCATCAAGGTCCGGAATAAACATTTTGATGCTAAAGAGCATTTTGTATGGGGTCCGCCCACCCAGAGACCTTCCAGGGAGATTATTAAGTGCACGTTGGACGCTATAGAGCTGGGCCAGCAAGTTCCTGCCAGTACCTAAAGGATTGCTTTAAGTTACGGTTCATCCGCTCCACAATGCTATTACCCTCAGGTCTGTATGGAGACGAAAATTTGACTTGGACCCCCAATAAACCCATGGCATCCTTGTACGCCTTAGAGGCGAACGCTGGACCCTGGTCCGAATGAAGGGTGCCACATGCAAAAATTCCCACATAGACACGCAAATCCATGATGACAGTTCGGGCATCAGCACTTCGATATGACCAGAGCCAAATAAAGCGTGTGCATGAATCCACTGCAACTAAGATGTACTTATACGCAGTATCTGAGGAGAAAGGACCGCAGTGATCTAAATAAACACACCCAAGTGGTTTATTAGATATGTACAACTGCTTCTGGGGCAGGAGCGCAGCAGTTGAAGGTTTTATCTGCTGGCAAATGTCACAATGAAGGACATAATCACGCGTTTGTTTGTACAATCCACGCCACCAGTAACGCTGCTGTAAAAGAGATAAGTCGCTGAAACGCCGGCATGCGCAGAGGCCATGCCCTTGTGAGCTGCTGTTATCAAGGTTTGTCTGCAGTCCGCGTTGGGAATCAATCTGTCATCAACGTCATTCATTCTAACATAGGGAACTTTATCAGGACTTAAATGATAAGAGTATTTAGAAGGGAAACCTCTTGGGTATTTACCTCCCTTCTCTGTTGCAGCAGGGGCTGCCAAGATGTCATCATCAATCTTACTTTTGGAATGTGTAACTGCTGCTACTACATATGTTGCTACTGCTATCTTCTCTGCTTTATCAGCAAGACCGTTACCAACAGCGTGTACCCCCACGCGTTGGTGACCAAGAGTATGAATT
Source organism: Lissotriton helveticus (assembly GCF_964261635.1). Classification (NCBI taxonomy): domain Eukaryota; kingdom Metazoa; phylum Chordata; class Amphibia; order Caudata; family Salamandridae; genus Lissotriton; species Lissotriton helveticus. Next base: position 1,899,776,637 of record NC_136065.1, read on the forward strand.
AAAAAACACGAGCGGCAGCTGTTCTTTAAGCTTTGCCACTCGAACCCATAGCATTTTGTATTTGATTGTGCTACCTTTGGAATCACAAAATTCATTTTGAGTCCAAAAGAATTAATTGTCATTGTACGACTGAACACAGTAGTAAGAGTCACTTACAACAAGAGTAGTCACACAAGCATCAGCGTACTCCAGTGCAAGCACCAGAGCATGTAGCTCTGCCAATTGGGCGGTACAATCCCCTAATGTCTGTGTATGCACAACATCGGACTTGAACTCTCCATTCACCAATATACCCACCACTATTGCACAGGCTGCTGAATAAGCATGCTTTGAAACCGTCACCGGCTGCGCCGATCCGTCAGTGTAAATGATACAATGGAAATTCTTCAGCGGGCTCAAGGTCAGAGGAGCTGGATGAACAAATTCATACTGCAAGAACTCCTGAGTTTGTAAAGAGGAATCAAAAATAAACGTGACATCCGGAGACGTCAAGGGTGTGGCCCATTGTCTCCAACGGAGATGGAAAGCTTTTGAATTAGGTACACTGGCTTTCGTCACTGCCTCCCGTGCAGGATACGGTGTAACAACCAACATGCGTTTCCCCTGCAACATCGGTCGTTCCTTTAGAATCGCCATCTGCACTGCAGTCAAAACTTTTTCGACAGTAGAAAATCGCATTTCAGCCGAAGTGTACAAGTGTGACTTAGAAGCAATAGGCACTGTATCACCCTCATTAAAAGTCAGGTACGTGAAACCCACTTGTTGTGTGCTGTCCACTAGTCACAGGTGAGCCTGTGGTGTTCATGTTATGTACTGTCCACTAGTCACAGGTGAGCCCTGGTGTTCCTGTTGTGTGCTGTCCACTAGTCACTGGTGAGCCTGTGGTGTTCCTGTTGTGTGTTGCTCACTAGCACAATTCTTATTACCAGGTTGGTGTGGCTGCCACTAGTCAGTAAGAACTTAGATTCAAGAAGATCAGCCTGCAGAGTTTGCAAGATAGCTGAATGTTCAGGCAGCCAGCAAGACTTGGTAAAAGTAGGTTGTATCAAGGCATAAAGCGGCTTGATACGCTCGGCATAATCAGGAATGTATGTATGCCTGAAATTTAAAAAAACCCAGTAAAGATTGTAGTTTTTTCAGAGTTGTAGGAGCGAGTAACTGTGCGCATTTCTCCAAGAAGTGAGGTGCTAAACCTCAACCTTCATTGTTGAACTCATAGCCCAAGAACAACACTGTGTACTCTGCAATGTGTGATTTTGCATAGTTACATTTGTAACTGAAGTCCGCAAACAGGCAAATGATGCGGTCAACGCGACACAGATGCAGCCATAATTCGACGTCCGTGAGATAAATGTCATCAACATACGAGCACGCATCCGGGTCGAGTCCCTCCAAAAGAGAGACTATGCGAGCGGCAAACACGCCTGGACTGTTTTTATAGCCCATGGCTAATCTGCTGAACTGTTTTTGTTTGCCGCCACAGATGAACGCTGTCCATTGACTATTAAGTGAGGGCAGGTTATGGCTAAAAAAGCCATTGAATATGTTGAGCGTGGTTTTAAACCGTTTACGCACGAGACTATACACAAGGGCAGAACTGTGAGTATTCTGTACCACGCAGGTCCGACAAGGAGAGTTCAAGTGCCGATAATCCAATACCAAACGGTACGAGCCATCAGGCTTGGTCACAGTAAAAAGAGGATTATTCATTGGTGACACACATGTCTCAATCACACCTTGATATTCCAATTGTTCAAGGATTTCTGCAACTGGAGCTTTTGCCTCACATCGCATGGGGTATTGGGGTTGAGGCTGTGGCATAGACTGTAATGGAATCTCATGTCTGGGTGAAAGCTTGTCCCATCCACATTGAGTAGGTACAAAGCAGGTGTAAGCTCCTTAGCCCACTCTTCTGCAAAATACATCGCCTGCTCTTTCGGCACAGTATGCGTGAAACTAGGGAGGACTACCTCCTCCCCTCTCGGAGCGGCCAGAACAAAGGGTGGGGCCAGTCTGCCTCTGCTAACCATATGTCATAGGTAGAAGTTAGATTGTCCCAAAAAATCCCTTTTATTTTACGTTGTATGTCACCTTCAATTAAAAGGACTATTCCATAGAGTCTGTCAGAGGGAGCCACTCTAGTGTCAGCTGTCTCAACAGCAACAATCGTGTCAGTTGCTGTCACCTTCAGATATGGACTCAATGCTTCCTGCACTACTGCAATTTCTGCCGCACTGCCTAGCAGCGTCAGTGCCCATGTCAGGTTCCGAAGCTGGGTTCTCACTATCCGTGGCATACCATGCAGTTAAGGCGGCAACTTTCTTTTTCTGAAACTGAGGTTGTTGACGTTGAAAGTCGTCCTGCTTGCCTTTACTTTCCGTCTGGCGGGGGCTGCTGACGTCCTTGGGGGGTACCCCGGCCTCTGCTGCAGTCTCCTCCACCGGCTTGTGAGACCGATGTTTCCTGCAAAGAGCGAGGAGAACGCTGATCAGGAACCTGAAATCGATCAGGTGACTTAATATTAGCGCAGTCGCGCAAATCATATCTGCGCTCAGTAGACACAGGTATTGGCGAAGTAGGATGTGACCCCTGTTTCTGTTGCTGTTTCCCCTGTTTTTTATTATTCCAATTCTTATTTGGAACATTGGGGCGATCATCTTTAGAAGACTTCGCCGTCTGAGTTTGCGGTTAAGCTGTTATTTTAGCAAAAGGCTTAACACCCAAACTATTGCGGCCAATGGTCTTATATGCCTCCACAATGATTTTCGGTAACTGCCGGGGCTTATTGGCATCCGGGACATCGCGTAAAGCAATAGACACTTGAAAGCTTACCCCATCCCCCTTGACATTAGCAAGGATGAGATCGGAAACTACGTCAAACACTCCAATGAGTCTCATTCCCAATTCAACAGCCGCCTCTGGACAGTGTTGATCCTGAACACGCTTGATCACAGAGGGCAGGACAGCCATGGACACGGTGCCGAAGCACTTATCATAAACTACCCCATATATTTTACCCCAGGTCTCATAATCTATTACCTCTGGTATTAGGTTTTTCTGCAAACTAATGGTTAGAATCCTGTGTTTCTCAACAGGAGTCGTGTTAGGAAAAACTGCTTCCAGCAGGTCAAATTTCTCGTCCAGCTAAAAAGGCATATCATCCTTATCCTGGGGGCACTTGCCCATAACCAAATTTACCATGACGGGATTAATTTTCATCCCGGCCGGTCCAACTGGATGTGCCGCAGCACCAAGTGCCTCCACCTGGATGTTGCAGGATACGTATTGCACTAAAGCCTGATGCACTCCAACCAAGGAACCGTAGAGTACACGTAACTCAGCTATAGTGACTGACATATAACGCGGATGCAGTGTGTACCCGGCCAAAAGCGGCCACATGGCCCCAGGAATAGACAAAGTACCTAACCGAACCGCTGTTACAGTGTGGGGAAGGGCGCCATTAAAACAAACTCGATGCTGCCAAGCAGAAATCGGAATTTCCAGTGTCCTATTTGGAGTGTAGTCCATAGGCACGACAGTGGGAGAGTAAACATGAAACGTACAACTCGCCGCATTTACTGCAGGAAAAGTAACCCATGAGTAGTAGAGCTCAAACGGGTATGCAGCTTCAGCACTCACCACAAAAAGAACCGCCACGCCTGCCAATGTGACGCCAAAGGCCTGCAAATTATTGCAGACGGCCACCCTACTATGCTGTGAGATCTCACCGTCAGCCATAAGGACACAGAATTGAAAACACAATTTAAATGAAATGTAGCACAAACGGGTTGTAATCCAAGCTACAAACCTTTTTTAAAATATCAAGCTTGAATAAACCTATACTTAAACCATATAGGTAGGTTAATCCGTCACCACCGTCAACTGGAAACAGTAGTGAGGGTGTTGTGGACTGTTATAAGCACTACTCGAGAGTCTCAAATATAAGACCACATCGTTAGGTGTGTCATGTTGCGGGGATTCTGCTCATACACAGAACTGTGCACAGAGACCCAGGACCTCAGTGAATTGTGGTGGACCAAAAAACTCACCTCAGTACCTAGAACCCTTAACCGACTAGCATCAGTGTCTCATTAGTTCTCTGTTCTAGAGCAAAGTTACCAATAATTAGACAACCCAGAACATGCGACTTAGGAAACTCTCAGGAATGGTGAGAATCAAGAACACTCTTTTGGTTTTATTCTCATACCAGTCTACAACCTGGGTAAATAGAGACACGGAAAAGTTTAAAATGTTTATTTTAACGACGTGCTCTAAGATGCAGTATTTTTACTAACATAAGCAGGCATATGATTAAAAATAATACGATCAGCATTGTTACAATTCCATAAAACACAAAAGGAGAAATCATATTATAATGATAGTGGAAACAGGTCCTATAGTGCCTCATGTACCACCCTCCCTTGCTAACGACTGGGTTTTATAATAATAGAAGGTCTCTTAGGCTTGAATGGAGAACCCCATACCTCAAATATCAGTAGAGGTGAATCACATCAGGATCAGCAAAAGCTCTCACTTTGTGGAAAAAAAATTTCTCCAAGTGCCCTAATCATGCATGCAGTAT
>NC_136065.1:1899786218-1900016218 GCF_964261635.1 Lissotriton helveticus
GTGATGTCATCAGTGATGTCACTGAAGTATGGTGTTCTGTGTTTAACTGTATAGATGAGGAAATGGAAGTGTGATTGATTCTTTACAGGACTGACTAGGTGTGTGAGTAACTCCATGGATGAGTGGCAGTGTGTGAGTGTCTGCATAGGTGTATGAGTGCATATGATAGTGTTGTAATAAAGAGTGACTGTATGTATGAGTGATTGTATGGGTGAATGAGTGAATGTGTGTGTAGACGTAGGAATCAGTGAGTGCGTATGTAGTAACTGGTATTGGTGTGTCATGATGTCATCAGTGATGTCATTTGAGATGTCATCAGTGATGTCATCAGTGATGTCATTTGAGATGTCATCAGTGATGTCATCAGTGATGTCACTGACCATGTCATGAATGATGTAATATGTGACATCATCAGCAGTGGATTGCGGGTGCGCGATATATAGTTAGTGCAACTAACTATATATGGAATTTCATTGGTTTTATGTCAATAAAATGTCCAGCTAACTATATATGGTCTCTAACCTATGGTTTTTTCAGTGAATTTTCAAGGTTTTGTAAATGCAAATTCCTAACTATATATGGTCTATAACCTATGGTTTTTTCAGTGAATTTCATTGGTTTTTTAAAAGCTAATATCTATAGCTGTAAAATATATTCTTTATTACGTGACGTATCACGTAGCCACGTGAGACGCCTCATGACGCGTCGCATAACCGTGACGTATCGGCTCTGCAGCGCAAACAAAACCCGTAACGTAAGTGCGCCGGAGCACGCTTACAGATATATATATTTTTTTTAACCTTAATTAGACAAAATCCACACGTGCACATATCTTGAGGCCTTGCAAAGGCACATCAAACAAACAGTCCCTACAATTTTGCCAAGTTTGCTGGAAATCTATTCCCTTAATTTTTTTTTTACTGTTTCTCTTGGTTTTCCCCTTGTTACGCTTACCGGGACGCTACCCGGTACGCGAACCGGACGCTCCAAAAACACAAGATGGCGGACTCCCGTTACGCTGCCGGTTAGCTGCCCGGTTCGCGTACCGGGAAGCGCCTCTACCGCGAAAAATCGCGGGGGACTTTAATATCCCCCTCATCAATCCTAGGGGGTCAGGAGGGGTTTACCTTGCCCCCTTTCCTTCATTTCCCCCTTCTTTTTTCACCACATCTTGTCTCTCGAACCTACCGAGAGACAAGATGGCGGCCGCTCCGGACTGTTTACAATGTTGACAGCTACGCTGCCGGTTAGCTGCCCGGTTAGCTGCCCGGTGAGCTGCCCGGTGAGCTGCCCGGTTCGGGTACCGGGACGCGCCTCTACGGCGTAAAATCGCAAAAAAAAAATTATTTTTATTTTTTGCCCCACGGGGCACTTTAATATCCCCCTCATCAATCCTAGGGGATCAGGAGTGGTCTACCTTGCCCCCTTTCCTTCATTTCCCCCTTCGTTTTTCATCACATCTTGTCTCTCGATCGTACCGAGAGACAAGATGGCGGCCGCTCCGGACTGTTTAGAATGTTGACAGACACCGGAGAGCCAATCAGCTTCGCTCCGCGAAGTTCCGTTACGCATCAGGTACGCGAACCGGGGCGCTAACCGGAGCGCTGTCACAGATATATATATTTTTTAAACGTTAATTTCTCAAAATCCACTGGAGCACATATATTGAGACATAGCAAAGGCACGTCGGGCAAACCATATCTACAATTTTGCCAAGTTTCATGTAAATCTATTCAGCCGTTCGAGCTAAAAGTGAGTCCAACCGCCCTATGGAAAAACGCGTTTTGGGACCCCCCCTTTTTTCTCGGCCCCCCCCTTGACGAAACCCCCCCAAATTTTCAGGGGCTGCTCAGAAACGAAATGTGCCATTGTCCTGAAAATTTCAGCCAATTCCGTCCACAAACGCCAAAGTTATTAGACATAGAATTTTCAGAAATCCCATAGAGAAAAAATCCTAACTATATATACCCACTGGCTATCGCCAGTAGGTAATATACATATATAAACATATATAATCTGCATATCTATATAAATATAAATGCATGCATACATATACATATATGCATACATATGCATGTTATTTACATGAAAGTTTTAAAAACACTAATAAAAGCAAAGCTAAAAAGCCACCTCATTACAAACAGAATGGCTTTAACTTAAACGAGGGCGAGATCTATTGCATTTTCAATGCTTGTTTACTTTGGTTCTATCAAGAAGGCATTCAGATGTGTCACACATTTGCCATAAATTCTGAATGTTAGCACTCTAGTTGCTCATTAGATCACTGTAGTAAAGCTAGTGCTCACCAGGGAAGTCTGCTGCTAATCATGGTTTGCAGCCATTTTCCCGCATTTTTTATCCCGCAGACTTTCAGTCCGCATACCATTATCCCGCAAGGTCATTGACCTCGCATACCATTATCCCGCATTTTTTCAAAACGCATGTGCATTTATCGCGCATGCCTTTACAAAGAATTACGTTTTAAAGGCATGTATGGTAAATGCATTTGCGTTGTGAAAACCACGATGACGAGAGAGGTAAGTGGGTTTGTGTTAATTTTTTCGTGGGTTAGTGATTGTGTAGTGTAGTGTAGTGTTGTGTAGTGTAGTGTTGTGTTAGTGTAGTGTAGAGTTGTGGTGGTTGTTTAGTGTAGGGTCATGCTGGGGGTAGTGTTTTAGGGTTTAGGGTTGTGTTGTAGTGTTTGCGTAGTGTAGGGTCATGCTGGGGGTAGTGTTTTAGGGTTTAGGGTAGTGTTGTAGTGTTTGCGTAGTGTAGGGTCATGCTGGGGGTAGTGTTTTAGGGTTTAGGGTTGTGTTGTAGTGTTTGCGTAGTGTAGGGTCATGCTGGGGCTACTGTTTTAGGGTTTAGGGTAGTGTTGTAGTGTTTGCGTAGTGTAGGGTCATGCTGGGAGTAGTGTTTTAGGGTTTAGGATAGTGTTGTAGTGTTTGCGTAGTGTAGGGTCATGCTGGGGGTAGTGTTTTAGGGTTTAGGGTAGTGTTGTAGTGTTTGCGTAGTGTAGGGTCATGCTGGGGGTAGTGTTTTAGGGTTTAGGGTAGTGTTGTAGTGTTTGCGTAGTGTAGGGTCATGCTGGGGGTAGTGTTTTAGGGTTTAGGGTAGTGTTGTAGTGTTTGCGTAGTGTAGGGTCATGCTGGGGTGTAGTGTTTTAGGGTTTTGGGTAGTGTTGTAGTGTTTGCGTAGTGTAGGGTCATGCTGGGGGTAGTGTTTTAGGGTTTAGTGTAGTGTTGTAGTGTTTGCGTAGTGTAGGGTCATGCTGGGGTGTAGTGTTTTAGGGTTTTGGGTAGTGTTGTAGTGTTTGCGTAGTGTAGGGTCATGCTGGGGGTAGTGTTTTAGGGTTTAGGGTAGTGTTGTAGTGTTTGCGTAGTGTAGGGTCATGCTGGGGGTAGTGTTTTAGGGTTTAGGGTTGTGTTGTAGTGTTTGCGTAGTGTAGGGTCATGCTGGGGGTTGCGTAGTGTAGGGTCATGCTGGGGGTAGTGTTTTAGGGTTTAGGGTAGTGTTGTAGTGTTTGCGTAGTGTAGGGTCATGCTGGGGGTAGTGTTTTAGGGTTTAGGGTTGTGTTGTAGTGTTTGCGTAGTGTAGGGTCATGCTGGGGGTAGTGTTTTAGGGTTTAGGGTTGTGTTGTAGTGTTTGTGTAGTGTAGGGTCATGCTGGGGGTAGTGTTTTAGGGTTTAGGGTAGTGTTGTAGTGTTTGCGTAGTGTAGGGTCATGCTGGGGTGTAGTGTTTTAGGGTTTTGGGTAGTGTTGTAGTGTTTGCGTAGTGTAGGGTCATGCTGGGGGTAGTGTTTTAGGGTTTAGGGTAGTGTTGTAGTGTTTGTGTAGTGTAGGGTCATGCTGGGGGTAGTGTTTTAGGGTTTAGGGTAGTGTTGTACTGTTTGTGTAGTGTAGGGTCATGCTGGGGGTAGTGTTTTAGGGTTTAGGGTAGTTTAGTTGTTTAGTGTATGCTAAAGGCATATTCGTTCTAAAAGTTTTCGTTATTTTAATTTGCGGCCTAATAGTACATGCGGGATTTTTTTTGCGGACTGATGGTATGCGGGATTTCATCATATATTCGCTAATCATACTTTCTATGGCAAAATGAACCCCCTCATTTTGTTCCTTTTTAAATTAAATGTTTTAAGAGTTACCACTTTATTCCAATCAAGATGGCTTCAGGTGTGCCATACCTTTGTAATAAGTAGGACTGTTAGCACTCTAGTTGTTCTTTAGAACACTCTGGGACATTCTGTCATTGGGCTATAGTTGGGCTACATCTGGCTGATATTTGGGCTACATTTGTTTTTTTTTGTCTCTGGTGGCCATCTTTGGGCTACATTGGGCTACATTGGGCTACATTGGGCTACATTGGGCTACATTTGGGCTCCAACATATATATAGCCCAATGTAGCCCAATATATATTTTTCAAAGTTAATTTTCATAAAAACCACTGGAGCCTATATCTTGAGACATAGCAAAGGCACATCGGGCTAACAGTCCCTACAATTTTGCCAAGTTTGGTGTAAATCCATTCAGCCGTTCAGGCTAAAAGTGAGGCCAACCGCCCTATGGAAAATTGCATGGGAAAAACATGTTTTGGGACCCCCCTTTTTTCTCGGCCCCCCCTTGACGAAACCCCCCCAAATTTTCAGGGGCTGCTCGGAAACAAAATGTTCCATTTTCCTGAAAATTTCAGCCAATTCTGTCCTCAAACGCCAAAGTTATTCGACATAGAATTTTCAAAAATCCCATAGGAAAAAAATCCTAACTATATATACCTACTGGCTATCGCCAGTAGGTAATATATATATATATATATATATACATATATATATATATATATATATTCACTGAAAAAACCATAGGTTTCAGGCCTTATATAGTTAGGAATTAGCATTTAAAAAACCTTTGAAATTCACTCAAAAAACTATAAGTTTTAGGGGTGTTATAGTTAGCTGGACATTTCACTCATACAAACCCATTGAAATTGCTCCTATATAGTTAGTTGTAGTAACTATATTTCGCGCACCCGCAATCCACTGCTGATGATGTCACATATTAGATCATTCATGGCATGGTCAGTGACATCACTGATGACATCTCAAATGACATCACTGATGACATCATCCAGTGAATGTGGTTTGCTTCGTTATTTAAATATGCAATATATATATAGCAATTTTCATTGAAGAATGAGTGGATATATATAAATAAATATTTGGATGGAGGATTTAGTAGCAGTGTAATTTACTGTTTACTTGACCAATTTATAGTTTCTCACTAAATATAGTGGATAGTGACTAAACTGTGAATATCTGTATCACTTTGTCAGTTGTTGTGTAAACTGGTTCTACAGTTGGTTACTAGCTATGTGAAAGTCTATATTAGTTATTGATTAGTTAACTGAGTATTTGTATGGGAGAGTGAAAGTGTGTGTGGTTCGGTGGGGGGGGTGTGACTGTCCAAAGATGTGTGAACAGTTGATTCAGTAGATATATGAAGTTAAAACTACATGTTCTAACAGTTGTTTGGGTGAGTGAATCTCTTTATGGGTGTGGTGATGAGCAAATATATTTCTCAATGGTACATGTCCAACAAACTAGAAAAATGAAAGGCAGTGTATGTGTCAGTTGTTATAAATAAATACGTATACATAAGACTCAATGATTGTATGAGTGACTGTATGGATAACTGTTTACTTGTAATAGTGATTTTATAATTCACTAAGTATGACTTACTATCTAAATGAATAGATGAAGTGGTGTTTGTATAAGTGTGTAGCTAAGTAAATATGTAAGTATGATCCATTGTTTGCATAAGTGAGTAGGATCACTTCATATGTGAATAGGATGTGTGCTGGTGTGTAATGCCGATATAGGTGCATAAGTATTTTTAATAGTGTTCTATTGTTCATTGACAGCATGTATGACGAATCTACAGGTAAGTGATTAGATGTGTGTATACATCTATGAATCACTGAGTGGGTTTTTAGATACTTGTATTGCTGTGACAATGGATTAAAATATGATACTCTGTATTTTACAAAGAGGGATGAAAATTTTTACTAGTGTATGAAAAGGTGTGTGTGATTGTCACGTGGATGATGTCATCAGTGATGTCATCAGTGATGTCATTTGAGATGTCATCAGTGATGTCACTGACCATGTCATAAATGATCTAATATGTGACATCATCAGCAGTGGATTGCGGGTGCGCGAAATATAGTTAGTACAACTAACTATATAAGAGCAATTTCAATGGGTTTGTATGAGTGAAATGTCCAGCTAACTATAACACCCCTAAAACTTATAGTTTTTTGAGTGAATTTCAAAGGTTTTTTAAATGCTAATTCCTAACTATATAAGGCCTGAAACCTATGGTTTTTTCAGTGAATTTCAAAGGTTTTTTAAATGCTAATTCCTAACTATATAAGGCCTGAAACCTATGTTTTTTTGAGTGAATTTGCAAGGTTTTTTAAATGCTAATTCCTAACTATATAAGGCCTGAAACCTATGGTTTTTTTCAGTGAATTTGCAAGGTTTTTTAAATGCTAATTCCTAACTATATAAGGCCTGAAACCTATGGTTTTTTCACTGAATTTCAAAGTTTTTTTAATGCTAATTCCCAACTATATAAGGCCTGAAACCTATGTTTTTTTAGTTAATTTCAATGGTTTTTTAAATGCTAATTCCTAACTATATCAGGCCTGAAACCTATGTTTTTTTTTAATTAAATTTCAAAGGTTTTTTAAATGACAATTTTTAAATGTATTAATTGTTATTTTTTTATACTGATTTACAAAATTTTTGCAGGCAGGTGTTCAGAGGGCACATCCCCTTTTTACAACACTCTGCAGCGCAACCCCTGGCGCATTTGCAGAGGAGGAACTAATTCCCCTTGCATACTGGGGGTCCCTGGGGGGCTACTAGCCCACCAGGAGCCTCCAGTATAAGCCAGTGGGCTGCATTGCAGAGAGGTGTAATGAGGCCACACCCTTTTTTACACCTCTCTACAACGCAGCACCCGGGCATGTTTGCAAAGGGGGAACTAATTCCCCTTGCATACTGGGGGTCCCTGGGGGGCAACTAACCCACCAGGAGCCTCCAGTATGCGCCAGGGGGCTGCTTTGCTTTGCCCCGGAGGGCGGAGGTCCCCGGGGCAGTGTGGAGGGGGGGATTGGGCACCCCCCACACTTCTTTATCACTATACCCCCACGATTTGGTCCCCCTTGGGGGTAATTTTTAAATAAACATACCGGGTTTTTAAAAAAAACATTTTTGGCCTTGGGGGTCCTTGTGGGACCCCCTGAGCAGGCCTAGGGGGTCAGGGTGCTTCTACCCTGCCCCCTTTTTTTTCTACACGTTTCTTTTTCTGCTTTCTTGTGCCTCGGTCTATCTAGCACAAGTTGAATGCCAACACTTCCTGGTTAAAAGTGTTGACAGCCAATGAGCATGCTGCTTTCCTGTGAAAGGCATGCTGATTGGCTGCCACTGTCTGTCAACACTCCAAACCAGGAAGTGTTGGCAGCCATCTTGTGCCTCGGTAGAACCAAGGCACAAGAAAGCAGTGAAACAAAGGTGCAAAACACGCAAAGGGGGCAGGGTAGAAGCACCCTGACCCTCTAGGCCTGCTAAAAATCATGGGGTACGTGTACCGTACGAGTACCGTACGAGTACCTTACGAGTACGGTGCGTGCACCCCGCAATTTTTCAAAAAATAAAAAATTGGGGGGCCTGGGGGGTCCTTGTGGGACCCCCTGAGCAGGCCTAGGGGGTCAGGGTGCTTCTACCCTGCCCCCTTTTTGAGTTCTACACATTTGTTTTTCTGCTTTCCTGTGCCTCAGTCTACCGAGGCACAAGATGGCTGCCAACAATTTCTGTTTTGAAGTGTTGACAGACAGTGGCAGCCAATCAGCATGCAGCTCGTACTCGGGAAGGTACAGAGTACAGTAAGCTTACAGTGCACGCACGGTGCAATGCCTATAGATATATACATTTTTTCAAATACAATTTTCTCAAAAACTACAGGAGGGATTTACACCATTTAAACAAAAGACAGTACTGTGTACCAGTCCCTACCATGTTGCCAAGTTTGGTGTAATTCCATTCAGCCGTTCGGGCTGTAGCCTTGTCTAATCGTCCTATGGAAAATTGCATGGGGGAAAACACGTTTTAGGACCCCCCTTTTTTCTCAGCCCCCGCTTCACGAATCCCCCTGAAACTTTCAGGAAAGGAGCGGAGCGTAACGGGCCATCTTCTTTGAGAAAATCACATACATTCATTAACCGGCACCAAAGTTATTCCCAATAGAATGTTGCGGATTTCCTATGGAAACTAGGTCCTAACTATATATACCTACTGGCGACCGCCAGTAGGTAATATATGTATAAATATGTGTGTGTATATATATATATATATATATATATATATATATATATATGTGTGTGTGTATATATATATATATGTGTGTGTATATATATTTATGTATATATATGTGTGTGTATATATATACAAGTGTATATGTTTACTGTCCATGTGCAAAATGATCGCCTAAAGTGCAAGTATACGTAGCAAAATCACCCTCTTGTTTAGTGTTAAAGTGCAAAAGTGCCAAGTGTAATGGTTTAAAACAATTTATTTTTTCCACTCTATTGCCAAATAAAATCCTACAATAATAGCTGTTACTGTTCCTTTGTTTGTCACTATTTGTTTGTTCATTTTCTATTATTTATTCTGTATAATATTATTTCTTATAGTCATATATTCCGGTTCAGCAGCTGCTGATTCAATTATACGTGACTGAATATAGGTTTAAATACCTATTGTCAGCCATCATTATATATCTTTACAGTTTAATGTTGCAATCTATTATGTTCAATACAGTTGTCATGGGTGCCGAGGTCTAACTTTGTTCTCATTTACTCTCATCTTTTGATTGTTACCTTTGTATGTATGTGTTCCTCCCTACTCTTATATTTACAATCAATACAGTAACCTAAGATTCTAAAACTGGAATTCTGTCCATCATTCTATGCTTGCCTTGATTTAACATATTTGTATTGAATGTTAGAGGCATGTGTACAGATCCTTCGATGTGTTGAGTCCCCATGGTTGTCTGGAGTCCAGCTCTAAGATATACTGTGTCTCCAATTTTCTTAACTAAGTTTCCCTATTACCCCCTCTTCTGCTAGGTGGTACTGCATCAATGAGGTGATACCTGAGATCTTGCTTGTTGGAGTTGTGGTAATCTTTGAAATGACGCGCTACTGGATATGTGTTATCTTGATTCGCTATTGCTCGCATGTGTTGGAATATCCTTTTGTGTGCTTGAAATTTGGTATTCCCTATATATTGTAGGCCACACGGACACTGTAACACATAAATGAGGTGGTCTGTTTTGCATGTTAAGATTTTGGTGATCGTATGTTCTTTGTTGCTAAACGAGGTCTGATAAGTTGTTTTATTCAGACCTTGTTGGCATGCTTTGCAAGTTTTGCATTTGTAGAAACCTTTGAGTGACATCAGCCAGCTTGTCCCCTCAATTATTTCTGGGCTAGTTTTAACTAAGCTATCTCTCATAAAAGGTCCCCCACCATGAGTAATTGATGCTTTCTGCGGTAATAGTTGTCCTATCACTGGGTCACTGAGCACTGGAGGCCAATTGCGTTTAATTATCGACCTCAAACTCTGTTCCCGTTTGCTAAAGCCCAGGATCATTCTGAATTCATTAACCGCTTGCTTCTCTTTGTTGCGGTCTCTGTTTTCGATGTGCTGATCAGGGTAACTTAAAAAGTTACTACGTTTATCCCTGAGTAATTCTGCCCTCTCGAGTGGCACGGATTTTGAGATTGCCTGTTTATTATTTTGTGAGAGTAGCCGCGTTCTAGAAATCTTGCTTTGCTAGCTGCTTGGGCAACCTTGAGGTCCTCAGTGTTGCTGCTGACTCTTCTCAATCTTAACATCTCCCCATATGGGATGCTGTTAACTAAGTGCCTGGGGTGAGCTGCTGGCATGCAGGATTGAGTTGCCAGCCGTCTCTTTACGATAAACCCTGGTTTCGATTCTCTCATTAAATACATACACTTGAATATCAAGGAAGTTCACAGATGTGTCACTAATAGTAGCAGTAAAATGCAAGTTAATATCGTTGTTGATAACTGTTACAAATTCAGTAGATTGTTCCTTGTGCATTGTAATTGCCGAATTATAAAGAAATCGTCAATAAAACGGAGCCATAGCATGACATTATTGTTCAATATTTACTGTGTGTGGTAGAGAGAACTAGCTCCTCCCACCAACCCATGTGAGGAAACATATAGCTGGGGGAGAAGCTGACTCCCATGGCCTCCCCATGCGTTTGTTGGTAACGAACGCTGTTGAACATAAAAACCAGCAAATTGCACTGTGGGACTAATATTTTTGTTTTTAATATTATTGGTGCTTAAGTGGGGTAAATACGGATGGGGGCTTGAAAATAATAAAGCAATACTCATTTAGAGTGTGGCTTAGGAAATGCTAGAATGGCCTAAGAGGGTGTAACAGCAAATGTCTTGTGCTCCCCTGTGTTTTTAGGACTGAAGCTGTACTTCAGTGATGACACCCAACAAGATGAAACTGGTCTAGGTGTGCGTGTGTCCTATACAAAGTACTCATAGTTTAGCAGTTAGGGCTGAATGAACTCTTTCTGTCTGAGCAGGACCGAAGCTTATTTGCAGATGGTTGATCCCGATCTGTTTGATGGGCTGGAATGTCGCCTGAGTACCAGTGCTTACGGCTAATATTAATTCGGATGTTCACTAATTGCTTTTATGTTTTTCTCATTGGTCAATTGTAGTAACTGCCGCTATTCCTCCCTTTCTGGCTGTTGTGATTGGTTCCCCTGCTGTGCAGTCTGCTAGGCCCCTGCCATTGGTGGCAACTGTGGTCACTCTTGTGGTCACTCTTGTGGTCACTGCTGTTGCAGCAGCTTTAGTTTCTCCTGTAATGACAGTGTTCCTGCTGTGGTAGTTGACATGGCTGCTGCTGTGCATAGACACGACCATAGGGGGAGTGTGAGGAGCAGCACTTTTGTCAGTAAAGCTGCATTGCATGATTGCTTAGAGAGGCTTCCTTTTATCCCCATCACAAATGCAACAAGCCTCTACAATGCAATAGGTTTCGCATTTGCGAGAGTTTGAGCTATTGGCATTGTAAATGACCATGCCTATTTTTATGGGTTTTGAAAACCTGCAAGCGCTGCGTAAACACCTACATTGTACTTATAGTCCTTGCTTACGAGAAGCAAGGCGGCAGTAAAAGAGGAGCAGTTACCGCCGCCTTGCTTCTTTTAAGCAACGACTTTGTTGGATTTGGTCCTAGAGCACACGTCCGTAATACAAAATCGGGCATACAAGACACACGGACAGAAGCCGTGCCATTTCTCTTATTTGGACTGCTGCCAGGAAGGTTTTACAGATTTTCAGTGGCTATTGATAATCTCTCAGCGCTATGTCCAGCTAATTCCCCCCTATTTTTCTGATTTGACTCCAGAGCACGACTGGTATTGCTTCGCAGCCCTTATTGGTTTCCTGTTGCAAAATGGTAAGCGCAGCGGCTTCCCAGGCCACATATGTCACACACGTAGTGCCTCCATGAGCTAAATTGTATTTCATCGGATTTTGATTTATTATGATCCAGGTCGTACCTTCCCATCTCAGATGATTCATACTTCCTGGTTACATATTGGATGACTTTATTTCATGCTTCTACCTAATGCTGGGTAAGCGAGGCTCTCATCCTCAGTCACCCACCTATTAGGGCATGCTCTCATTTGTTCTAGATACCGAGGCCCCATTTGAGCAGCTGCTCGACCCCTAACTATCGTAGAAGGCAGCACCCCTTGATTGGACATTATCTCTCGACAATTGGCGACTTGCCCCTAACAATTCGACCACCTTGGGGTCAGTATATGGTTACATATAATATAATGGAGATTCATTTTTACATCCCCATGTTCCAGAAATAATTTTCTATCAATTCCCCCATGGATTCCAGTTCCAGGATCAAGACCAGATAGCAACTTCCTTCTGCAGACAATTTGGCACTTCGGACCAGTTCATCCTTAAATATACTCCGATGTCCTAAATTAACAAGCATTTGCAATGCAATAGGTCTCGCATTAGGAAAGTGTGAGCTATTGGTATTGTAAATGACATTTTTTTAAATATGTTTTAGCTTTGAAAATACATAAATTAATAGCATTGTTATTCACTAAGCCAATAGCTTACACTTTCCTAATGCGAGACCTATTGGCTATGGCAATGCTTGTTGGTAGCAAGCAAGGACAGTGCTGTTGTGGTGCTGAGTGATGCTGTTGTGGTGCTGAGTGATGATGTGGTTGGGCTGAGTCGTGTGGTGGTGTCCCAGACTGATGTGGTGGTGTCCCAGAGTGGTGTGGTGGTGTCCCAGAGTGATGTGGTGGTGTCCCAGAGTGATGTGGTGGTGTCCCCGAGTCATGTAGTGGTGTCCCCGAGTGATGCGGTGGTGTTCCTTAGTGGTGCCCCTGAGTGATGTGGTGGTGTCCCTGAGTGATGTAGTGGTGTGCCTGAGTGATGTGGTGGTGTCCTAGAGTGATGTGGTGGTGTCCTAGAGTGATGTGTGGTGTCCTAGACTGATGTGGTGGTGTACCAGAGTGATGTGGTGGTGTCCCGGAGTGATGTGGTGGTGTCCCAGAGTGATGAGGTAGTGCCCCCGAGTGATGTGGTGGTGTCCCCGAGTGATGTGGTGGTGTCCCTGAGTGGTGCCCCTGAGTGATGTGGTGGTGTCCCTGAGTGATGTGGTGGTGTCCTAGAGTGATGTGGTGGTGTCCTGGAGTGATGTGGTGGTGTTGTGAGGCGTGCAGCAGTGTGAGGCATGCAGCAGTGTGTGGCGTGCAGCAGTGTGAGGCATGCAGCAGTGTGAGGCATGCAGCAGTGTGCGGCGTGCAGCAGTGTGCGGCGTGCAGCAGTGCGAGGTGCGCAGCAGTGTGTGGTGTGCAGCAGTGTGTGACGTGCAGCAGTGTGTGGCGTGCAGCAGTCTGGCATGCAGCAGTGTGTGGCGTGTAGCAGTGTGTGGCGTGCAGCAGTGTGTGGCGTGCAGCAGTGTGTGGCGTGCAGCAGTGTGAGGCGTGCAGAGACAGAGGTAGAGAGAGAGAGAGAGGTAGAGAGAGGTAGAGAGAGAGAAAGGTAGAGAGAGAGGGGTAGAGAGAGAGGGGTAGAGAGAGAGAAGTAAAGAGAGGGGTAGAGAGAGAGAGGGGTAGAGAGAGAGAGGGGTAGAGAGAGAGAAGTAGAGAGAGAAGTAGAGAGAGAGGTAGAGAGAGGTAGACAGAGAGAGGTAGATAGAGAGAGGTAGAGAGGTAGAGAGAGAGAGAGAGGTAGAGAGAGAGGTAGAGAGAGAGGTAGAGAGAGAGAGGTAGACAGAGAGAGGTAGAGAGAGAGAGGTAGAGAGAGAGAGAGAGGTAGAGAGAGAGGTAGAGAGAGAGAAGTAGAGAGAGAGGTAGAGGTAGAGAGAGAGAGGTAGAGAGAGAGAGGTAGAGAGAGAGGTAGAGGTAGAGAGAGAGGGAGGTAGAGAGATAGGTAGAGAGAGGTAGAGCGAGAGGTAGAGAGAGAGAGGTAGAGAGATAGGTAGAAAGAGAGGTAGAGAGAGAGAGGTAGAGAGAAAGGTAGAGGTAGAGAGGTAGAGAGGTTGAAATGCAGATGTTCACCCTGGTACAAGTTATAAAACTTTGCAGTGTTTTGGGCTTTTTTTTAAAGTGATTTTTTTTACATGAGTGTGAACACATTCATGCCTCCCGCCCTGACGACTTTGCCACTAGTGCACAAAGAGTCGATGTGGGTAAGACAATGAATGCCAGCTAAGCTTTTCATGTCTTTCCAATGACAACAAACTGAGCACGGGTGAATTTTGACAAAGCAAATCAAGTTACTTACTGGTTAGCGCTGAGAAAAAGCAAACTTCAGCATTTGGTGCTATCTTAAAAGAAAGTTATAATCAACCGCCAATGTAGCGAAGAACAACATGCATCGGGTTTATTAGTCAAACAAAGACGCAAGAACAGTGTGAGGGTGAGGGGGCAAAGCAGGGGGCAGGATTACAAACGCCACGGGAGAGGAGAGCAATTGGAGTGTGGCGGAAGCATCAAAGGGCTGGGAATGCGTGGGGGAAGGGGCGCAACACGGTGACATGGAGCAAGCTGGCGCTGCGCACGTACACGCGCACATGCACGCAAGCTTGCAGCCAGGGAAAACAGGGGTAGCAATTTGAAAAGCCCCTGTACAAAATGTTGAGCAAGTTCGACCTAAAAAAAAAAAATGGGCAAGTGGCATTAATATCTAAGTGATCTGATCTGACAATCGTGATGGCAAAAAATGACAATGAAGGTACGTGGCTTCTCACAAGACTGCACAAAATGGCACTGAGATCTATGCTTATATCACTCAAATCAAGACTCTCAAAACATCAGGGTAGTCTCAGTATAGCTGTTCTTTTCTAAATACCAAACAGTCTTTCCGGGAAGTTTCCATTAGACTGTAGAAAACAAACAAACCCCCCCCTCCTTGACTCTTAAATGAACAAGACATGATACAAACTCTTCAACTATTATCAAAGATCACAATGAACTGTACCAGCATGCAAAGTGAACATAATAAACAGTAACGAGAACTATTGCATTGTAAATGCTTGTTTTAAAAGTCGTTATCTCACTCCCATACATGAGTGCTAAAAGCGAGCCTTAGTGCCTTGACAGCCTGTAGGTGGAATGGGCGCTACACAAACCTCTGATAACATTCCAGTGAGATCGTAGCCTGAGGTTCAGCTAGAAACAGCAGAAAAGAGAGGAAGATGGAGAGATGAGAGAGAGCTAGAGACGGCCCGAACAGAGAGTCTGCGGGGGGTGGGGGGGTGGCTGGAGGAGAGAGGAAGAGCAAGAATGAGGAAAGAAGAGTAAAGAATTGTTGAGAAAGCAAGGCGGGGTGAGACACGGAGAACGATTTATAGGAGGGCAGAGATTTAGGAATGACGGGACAATAGAATAGAGAGGCGGGGTGAGGGGGGGAGGACAAAGTCGGGAGAGAACCGGCTGGGCGAGAAGCGGAAAGCTAGAGAGACAACCGCGAGATAAAGTGAGGATGGAAGAGAAACTGGGGCAGAGAGAGGGGGAGAGAGACGGGCCTCTGCAGAGGAATAGCAACGAGTGACTTGAGCAGAGTGTGACAGACAGACGCGGACAGAGCAAAGTAGGGAGGGACAGTGCAGAGATAACAATGGACTGCGCGGATTTTAAATGAGGCCGGGGGAGGGAGAGGGCAAAAACCGAGACATCAAGAAAGAGGCAAAACGGGTTGAGAGATGGGTCTTAGCAGTGAGAACACAATGCAAGAGAGACAGCTAGAGAGGAAGACAGCGGGAGAGAAGGAGAGAAAAGAGCGGCAAAGAAGGGCAACAGCGAGAGAGAGGCGGTAAAAGAGACAGGACAAGGCGCAAATGATAGATCTTTACACTAACGCACCAAATGAATGGCAGGTATACACTTGCAGTGTGAATGTCATAGGTTCGAGCCCAAGTGCGCCTCCCAGCCTCTCATCCTTGTGAGGTCGGTACACTTTGCACCATTCAGTTGAGTGATAAAACGCCAAACTCGTCTAGAATAGCAATAAATACTACTAAGTGAACAAGCTCTCGGCATTGTTGGGGGGGGCTGGAAACCGCTTATTAAAAAAAAACATTAGAGTAAGTGCGCACTGAAAAAATAACTAATACTGGCTCCCCAGCCTTTCCCCTGACTTTGGGGACCGGGAATAATCTGAACTGTTGCACTTGCAGGCGAGGGAGATGGTTAGTAATTGTTTTGGTACCATCACTGGTAGCACTGGGAGGGGCAATGTGTGGTGCAAGCTGCAGTAGCCTCCTGGTCAGGGGCGGGCCCTGGCACTTAATAATTTACAAATTAAGCACTTTCCTTGTGTGTTATCAGCCCACTCAGGGTTGGGTGCCTTGTGTGTTGTTATCAGCACAGTATCTGGAGTGATGGAACGTTAAGCAAACAGGCAAACACCGAAATGACACAAAACCCAGAGAGAGGGCGCTGGAGATCCAATCACTTCAGCCGATTGAAGCCCGGCACACGAGCACTCCGATAACAGGGTGTGAAATGTTTATTTCCAAACCAGGCGCAATTATCTTTGTCACTGCAAATACAGGGCCTGCTCTTACAGGCCGTGGGTGCAACTGCGTCACGTGTCTGGCTTGTTATACTGTAACCATCACAACAACAGTAACAATAAGAATATTAATCATAAGAACCGCAATGAAAACAAGCAAACACATTAAAAAGTATTTTTATGCGCGAACCTCGCAGATATTGTTTTTGACACTTTACACGAAACCAGCTCAGAATGTTAGCGCTGAATCGTTTTCTGTTTTAAGGCTCTATATGGGGGGGAAGATGGGGGGGGGGGAGAAAACACAATTTTGGTGTGTCCTGCTTCAGGGGCGGGGTCTTCCGCCGTGAGTTCTGCTGGCAGAAGTTACTGAAACCTGGAAATATAATGCATGGAATTACCACAAACACCAGATGCAGAAATGTAATTACTGATGCCCATCCTTTGCAAACAAGCTCTTGGCATTGCTGTGATTAGGGGAGGGAGGAGAAATGCGGCTCGGGAGCAAATGGTAACGAGCGCGTGAATGGGAAGAGCGGCCGTGGGAGGTGGGAGGGGAAGTCGGAGAGTGCGAAGTGCAGGCGGGGGGCGGGGAGCAGAGCCTTTGAAGTGTGTGTGGCTTTCATGTGGTGATGCGAGGCAGGCGGATAGAAGCGCGTTCACGAGACCACATGCACTTCTGGAAATCCGCATTTTTCAGAGCTTAGTTTAGCTCTTAGTTTAGCCCCAATGGTCTCGTCCTATTCATTCCTTGCGAAATGGAATAGGACGAGACCTAAAAAGGGACTTTTCTTTACAAAAGATGATTTTTCAATTTTCTTAGTAATTTTGAGATTGATTAACAGCAATTTGTTCACCCGTACTGACCTGCATTTCTATTAATTTAAGGGCACCTTGGTGCCCCTATGTATGTTCCTGCAAAAACATTTTACAGCACCATCCTCCTTAATACCAGGCAAGTGTGGCATTCTCTTGATACCATACTTTCTAGGGAGACCATTCGCTATATTTTTCTTTTGTCTTATTTCTCTTTATTCTCCAGATACCAGGCATTCTCCAGATACCAGGCACTCTTGTCCTGATGATGACCTTACATTAAACTATGTCGAAACCCCGTCGACAACAGACCTATCAAGATTCCAAGCATATTGTTAAAATAATCACAAAGGAGAGTCTTATGTCTTTTTAATTGTGATGTACTTTGTTTTTATGCCTCCTCTCCCCACTGCTCTTTCCTTCTCTATAAGCATGTGCATTGGATCTTCTATAAGAGTAAATGTTTTCAATATTGCAAATATGTAATGAATAAATTAATTGCAAAATAAACTTGCCTATATATTGTATGCCTCAGTATTGTATAAAATAAGATTTACTTTTGGTTTTCAACCACGAGAAGTCCCTCTTTGTTTGGCAGGACGATTGAAACTGTAGTGAACCATTAAAAAAAAAAATATAGCTTACTACCCCGGGTTCTCAAAAATGATGGTGTCACCCTTGTCAAACTGTATATCGAAAGGGTAACAGCACCAGAGATAGGACATAGTTGTTATTCCTGCCAATTTTGGGCACCCAAGAAGGACAGAGGTTTTTGGCTTGCACCCTCTCAGTTTCTTCCTCTAGAAAGAGAAATCCAAAATGTTCATCTTGGCCCAGGTTTTGCCTGCCCTTTGCTGATTTCCATATTCCCGTCCATGATCCCTGCTGGTCTGTCGGTTCTACCTGTGGTTCGGGGACGGAGACGAGCATATTCAGTTTGCTTTGTTCCCGTTTGGTCTAACTAGTGCCCATCGGTGGTTCACAAATGTGATGCTATGGTGGCTGCAAACATTCTGAGGTCTTTGGTGCCAGCCTTCCCCAACCTTGACGACTGGCTGTTGAAGACAGATTCACCCCAGGCAGTCGTCACCACCTTCAGACTATGGCGAGCCTCATGTTCATCTTTGGGGATCACTGTAAACAAGCTAAAGTCACACCTAACTCCTTCCAATACACTTTTCATCTGAGTCATTCTGGACACAGTTCGGTTTCATGCCTTTCACCCGGGAAAGAGAGTTCAGGACATTGAGACTGTGAACCCAAATTCCAGCCTTAATCTTGGATTTCAGTGAGGTGGACTCTGTGGCTTCTGGAACTGATGGCCTCCTGCACCCTGCTGATTGAGCACACCAGGTTGCACATGCGGGTAATGCAGTGAGATCTGAAGTCCCAGAGGGTCCAACATTGAGGAGACTTCTCCGACCAGCACCAGATTTCAGAGGAGCCTGCAAAAGATCTGCTGGGCTGCTATTGGATCAACAGCAGATCCCTCACCCTTCCCCACCTAGAGCTGAAAGTGGTGACTGATGCGTCACTTCTGGGCTGGGGCAGCCACCTGGGAGAGTTGGAGATCAGAGGCCTCTAGTCTCTGGCATAGTACCAGCTCAATGTCAACATTGTGGAGCTAAAGGCCATTCACTTGGTGCTGAAAACTTTCCTGCCATCCTTGAGGAGGAAGTTCGTACAGCTGCTCATGTACCCTGTGCCAGGAAGCCTTGAGCCTCTGGACCTGTTTGGCGCACCAGGGGATCTTCCTGGCAGGTTCATTGAACGTCAGGGGGAACAAGCTCAGCTGTTATTGTCTTGAATGTGTGTGAGAAGAGTTTGAAATGAGCGCATTTGTGTATCGGAAACTAGTGATGCGAGTTCTGTCTGGGAGGTTGAGAATGAGTCTGGCTGCTGAGTTCTGGATGGTTTGTAGTCTGTACCGAGTTGCTTGGTGATCCCGACATAAATGGTGTTGACGTAGTCCAACTTGCCGGTGGCTAAGGTGTGAGTGACAGTTTTTCTAGTGTTGGGAGCCATTTGAATACCTTCCTCAATATCTTCAGAACATGGAAGCAGGAGCAGTGATGACCTTGACTTATGCAGTCATGTCCAGTTTGCCTTCAATGATTATTCTGAGGTTCCTGGATGTGGGTCCGGATTCAGCCAGCCACTAGCTGGAGTCCCGAGAACATATGTTTAGATTATTCAAAAAGGAGGGTGCTTCACACCCAGAGAATAATTATTGTCTTAGTAGGTATTGCAGGGGTTGTTCTTTTACTTGTTGCCTCTGCATTTCCTGCCCTATAGTATGCTGCACTACTTCTGTGATCATGCTCATCCTAGTATTTCATTTTCCAAAGCCAGATATCTTTTATGATAATATACTATTGGTCATACTTGTGTTTTTTTTTTTTTTGGTTTCCCTTTGATTGATGAGTGATGCCTTTAGAATTGTATAGACCTTACCTTTAAGCTGTAACTGCACTTGTGTTAGCCACAATAGGCTAAAAGGAGGGTCTGATAGATAGTAATTTTCCTGTTGCAGAATGTTCTAATGATGTTATGAATATGTTAGCCTAATGTGTCTAGCCAATATGCAGTTACAGCTTATTATTCATGTGCTGCAACCCACTGAGCTATTTTTTTAATATGCAAGCTTCAGCTTCTCTCATAAGAGGGGGGAGAGGCACTTGGTCCACAGAGGCGCTGGACAACGCGCACAACGCTCCACGCTACCTGACACCGGCTCCTGGGTCCCTACCGCTGCAGTCTCGCCGCGCCGCATTGCTCCACCAGGCGGACAGCGGCTAGAGACTACAGCTCCCAGGGAGCCTAGCGGGGGACTTCCGGATTTGCCGCTACTTGAGCGGGAGGCTTACTCGGCGGAGCGGGGGAGAGGCACTTGGTCCACAGAGGCGCTGGACAACGCGCACAACGCTCCACGCTACCTGACACCGGCTCCTGGGTCCCTACCGCTGCAGTCTCGCCGCGCCGCATTGCTCCACCAGGCGGACAGCGGCTAGAGACTACAGCTCCCAGGGAGCCTAGCGGGGGACTTCCGGATTTGCCGCTACTTGAGCGGGAGGCTTACTCGGCGGAGCGGGGGAGAGGCACTTGGTCCACAGAGGCGCTGGACAACGCGCACAACGCTCCACGCTACCTGACACCGGCTCCTGGGTCCCTACCGCTGCAGTCTCGCCGCGCCGCATTGCTCCACCAGGCGGACAGCGGCTAGAGACTACAGCTCCCAGGGAGCCTAGCGGGGGACTTCCGGATTTGCCGCTACTTGAGCGGGAGGCTTACTCGGCGGAGCGGGGGAGAGGCACTTGGTCCACAGAGGCGCTGGACAACGCGCACAACGCTCCACGCTACCTGACACCGGCTCCTGGGTCCCTACCGCTGCAGTCTCGCCGCGCCGCATTGCTCCACCAGGCGGACAGCGGCTAGAGACTACAGCTCCCAGGGAGCCTAGCGGGGGACTTCCGGATTTGCCGCTACTTGAGCGGGAGGCTTACTCCGCCTCGCGGACGCGCGCGGACGGCGCCGGGCGGAGCCCGGGCAGAGGGCGGGCCGTCTGTGGCCGTCCGGGGACGACAGGGGACGGGACGGGCATCCCCCCTGTGACCTGCATCCCGGATAATGGGTAAGCGAAAACTCCAAACATCTGTTAATGGGGGTACAATCAAGGCAAAAGTGGCGCGAAAAACCCCTGCATCATCTAACATTATGTCGTTCCTGACCACAGCTGTTGGTAAGCTGAATCAGGAAATTGCAGACAAAGAGCGCGAACTTGGCTTGGATCCCATACCATCGGGTAGTCAAATTTTGCCCATTTCGTCTAGACACCCAACTCCCCTGAACCCGGTAATTGTGATTGAAAAAGCACCCATTACTAGGTCACCAGACACAAACATAGACAATATACTGGTACAAGAAGGTGCGGAGGGTGAAGTGACCGATTGCCAAATTGTACACCCTTCACCTGACTGCACCCAGGAACCTGAGCCTGAATTTCTAAGCAGCAAGCCTATTAACAAACAATGGACACAAGGTGCACAGCGATGTAAGCAACAAAACACCCCATTAAGTGCCCTAGAATCATCAATCAAGGAGATGGTGGAGAAGGTCCTGGTTGACAAACTTGAAGGGGTACTTATACAAATCTCCACAGATATTATTGAAACCTTAAGGGAATGTGTTTCCGATATTTTAAATAAATGTGACAGGATTAATAAATTTGTAACCTCTTTTGAGAAAGATCATCGGTGCCCACCATCCAACATAATCCCACACTCCCTTACTAACCCACAGAGGCAATCCCAATCCCCTATGGAGCAGGGAAATATCGTACCAGTCAACTCTCAGGTTCTACCTGCACCATTACAAGGGTTAATTGTTCATAGAATGGAGCAAATGGACAGTAAAGATAGCACAAAGTTGCACACTGCACCCAAACCCTGCCCTCCACAGATACTGGGCCTCCCCGCTAATCAAGAGGGACTCATCACAACAGGGTCTAGAAGACCTCGTCCGAGGCCACCAGTTCACCTTCCACCAGAAGCCACACCTTTTGTCGCAATCTTGGTGAACATTCCAGTCTTAAAACTTGGGGAAACTGAGTCAAACGACTCAGTACTGGACAATATAAAAACATGGTGCAATGCAAACTGTACTGGCCCTAACAATATTTCTGAATACATCCAAACAGGCAGACGTGTGGATTGGGTGGGATATACTAAGAAGAAATTCTCTGGGGATTGCCTAATTGTTAATTTTAACCGACCCCATGAGGCATCCCGTCTATTTTGGGATGCAACTGAGATTAGAGAGGGTAGAATAAGAGCAGTACCCTTAGGTTTTTTCTACCCCCCACCTGTACTCCCAAAAATGCTCCCTGAAAGGGCAAGTCTTATTGCTCCTCTAACCAAAACTTACCGTATTAACCCTTGGGCAACACAAACATTTGGTATGTCACCTAAATCCCATGCAAACCAGGGCCGTGAATTGAGTAATGGTTTGGAGCTATCAAATATGTTTTCAGCATTATCAAATTTGGAGGAAATTGACTGACTAGCCCCCGTTGACTGTGCTACTGACCCATTGTCTACAGCTAAGGATAGCAATGCAAGGGGTTCTATAGTTAACATAATGAGTTGGAACATTGCAGGACTCCGCTCTAAAAGGGAAGATATTAACTGGTTGAATATATTGAAAAAGTATGACGTGATAGCGTTGCAGGAGACATGGGATATGGATTGTGATTTTTGGATAGATGGTTATATATCCTACTTTCTTGCTGCACAACCATCAAATTCTGGTCGAAACAAAGGAGGTTTACAATTTTTAATCTCAGTTAAAATGAACGGAACTGTGAAAGTAATAAACACTCGATCTCAAAACTTTCTAGCCTTGGAAGTTACACTTGCTAATCATTCCAAATGCATCTACATTAATTTCTATAACGCTATCCAAGGCACTGGTGATATCGAAAACCTCATTTCTTTGAATAATTTTCTGTGTAATTTTAAAGAGAGTCAAACCGCGCCGTTATATTTTATCTTGTTAGGTGATTTTAATGTACATCTCTGTCAACAAAACTGTCATTTCTTAGATAATGTGAATCTAGATATGTCCCAACTCCCACATTTTGAACATTCTGTCAAAGGGTCGAGCCTAGAAGATTTGCTTCTTGAAAATGAACTCTATGAACCAGAGTTTTTTGACAGTAAAGAAAGGGTCCCAACCTATAGAGCCAGGGATTGCAACAGTGTCATTGATTATATTTTTATTTCACCAGTTATGTTGCAGAGTGTTACTTTTTACAATGCTATACATACCGCACATAGTGATCATAACCCGGTTGTGCTGATTATGGAGGATAATATTTTATCAATGTTCAATAAAAACCCAGAAGTAGCTATCGCTGTTGATATCGCAGTAAAGGATCAAGGGAGACGGGTGAAATGGAGCAAAGTTATACCTGAAGAGTTCCTATACTCCCTTAACGAGAAAGTGGGCAGCGATATGAATGTTTGTAGAGACCCAGCGAGATTCAAAGGGAATATCATTGGGTCTTTTGAAACCATCTGTCGTCAGGTGTCAGATGACCTAAAGTGTAAACCCACTAATAGAGAGAGAAAGGCTGAGGGGTGGTTCAATAATGCATGCTCCAAATCACATCGAGCACTCCGTAAAGCATTGAAAAGGGTACCCCGGGATAGAGCAGAGGTGGCGAGGCTTAGAAAACAATACAATCAGGATATCCTAGCTAGGAAAAAGGAAATCAAGAAACAGGCGTGGGATAGTCTATATGAAAAAGCTACCCTGAGGGACAGCGCAAAGTTCTGGACCATTGTTAACACGCCCTTGTTCAATGGGAAAGAAAATGCGCCATCGGAGCTAAATATCCCTGAGAAGGATTGGCTGGACCATTTCCAAAAAATTTATGGCAGCAATATCGATTTTGGACCTTCTAATCTAACATTGATTGACACTCAAGCCCCCCTTCAAAGCTTTACTATCAAAGAGGTACAGAGTGCTATTGAGGGCATGTCATCCCAAAAGGCCCCCGGGCCAGATGGCGTACCCGCTGATATGTACAAAATAAACTCAGCTATGTGGTCAGATGTTCTTACGAATGTCTTCAATGTAGTTGGTATAGATAAAAGAAGACCTCCAACTACCTGGTCACAGGCTGTCATCATCCCCATATTCAAGAAGGGTCAAAGGGGGGACCCTAGATGCTACAGACCTATATCCTTGCTAGATTCCTCATTTAAAATCCTGGGTAAAATAATACTAGAGAGAATCTCAGCTTGGACTACTGATAAAAACATCTTGTGTGATGCACAGTATGGGTTTAGATCTGCCAGAGGCACAGAAGATCAATGCCTCAATTTGCACCTTATACTGAGCAAATACACCGTAGCTTCAAGGGGAATGATGTACTTGGCCTTTATGGACTTGTCCACAGCTTTTGATCTAGTTAATAGATCAAAGCTGTGGACAATTCTCCTAGAAATGGGACTGGATCGGGCACTTGTGGATTTTCTAGCGCGACTCCACAGTGACTTAAAGGCAACCATCCGTATGACCCAAGAAGGGAACTGCACCTCTTTTTTTAAATCGGGAAGGGGAGTGCGCCAAGGGTGCATCTTGGCGCCTATGCTTTTCTCTCTGTATATTAACTCCCTGGGTGAGTCGCTAAAAACTGCCTCTGCAGATGTGCCCTGCATGGGTGGAGCCGTGACGCCGGTACTTCTATATGCCGACGACACGGTGCTGATGTCAAGGACCCCGAGGGGTCTTCAGCATCTACTTAACACCTTTGGGGCATTTATGCAAGACCTGGACCTGGTGATTAATGCAGGAAAGTCGCATGTCATGGCTGTGGGCAACTCTAAACGTAATATCAGAACCCTGACCTGTAATGGTGCCGCACTTAGTAAAGTTAAAACCTTTACATATCTAGGTGTGGTGTTCGATGCTAAAGGGACATGGGCACCACAAATCCAGAACAAGACCGCAGCAGTAAAAAGATCATCTGCAGCTATATTGGGGTTCGCCAAACGTCTTGGCGGCAAACCACCAGAGGCTATATTATCCATATACAAAGCTAAAACCATAGCAATAGCAAGATATGGAGCCTCTATTTGGGGATATAAGAACACAACCCAAATCCAAAGGGCAGAGAACATATTTCTGCGAACTGTTCTGGGTTTATCAAAATCCACACCTGCTCACTCAGTCCATTTGGAACTAGGGATGGGTTACATTGAAGATATGTTGTCCCTTGCACCTCTAGGGGCATGGATTAAAACTTGGCTTAACCCTAATTTAATATTGAACCACACGATCATTAAAGACTGTATGAGGCGGGATCGTGTGGCTGAAATTGAGTGGCTTTCACATATTAAGAAAATAGCACAATATCTGGGCCGCCCTGATTTATATACCAACCCTGAAGGCCTACAAAAAGAAGACATTAGTTGGGTAAAACTGGAATATATAAAGAAAAGAGAAGCTGATAGAGAAACTCGCGAGATTATGAAGCCAACCGTGAGGTCACATTTTTTGACAATAACATCTTTAGCTATCGAACCATATCTGGCGGTAGTAAATAAACCCTTCCATCGGTGGCTTCTCACTAAATTCCGCTTTGATCAGTCTCACTTCCTGTTGGGTGAATACAATAAATGGTGTAAACCGCATGAGAACGCCCCCTGTAAGTGTGACGACTTTTCAGACCAGGACTCTCTTCATTTCCTTTTTTTTTGTCCTTTTTATAGTATTGCAAGAGACAAATATATTAAGCCCATATTGAATGATCATAAGTTTACCCAAGTGAAACCTGCCTTTCTGTTTTTACAATTAATGGAAACACCCCTAATCATGTTTGGGGTAGCAAATTTTCTCACTATGTCCATCAGGTCTCGTCAAAATAGAGCGAAGCTACTGGTAAATTGTCCTAGCCTTTGTTAAAAACTGTACGCCCTGTTGGGGCAGCACTGTAAATGATTGTATTATAGGTTTGTAAATATCATTGTAAATAGATCATCGAATATACTCCTATTACAAACCGTATAAGTGTAATGAAATTCTGTAGTAAACCACAGACAGTGCAATAGGAGGACAAATATTTTAACATTTTAATTATTTAATTCTTGTAAATATGAAATTTGTAAATATGAAACTTGGTTTTGTATATAATGTGTTTTGTTTTTAAGTTATATACACAAAAAATTTTTTATACTCCAATAATCAACTATGAATGTATAGCATACTTGTGTGATTTTAATTTAATCGAATAAAGTGATTTTGACTCTGACTTTGACTTCTCTCATAAGAGAGAAAGGCTTGTCTATGGCAGACAGACTTCTGATGCTGACATTTGCTCTGCAGCTCCAATGTCTCATGGTACAGTTTTCCCCCCTCCCTTATGAGCAGAAAATCCCTGTTTCAGCATTTCTTGCCTTGAGTTAGTTTTGCAGAAATGTTTCCATGCCCTGGAGAAGCAGAGCTTCGGCTCTGTGGCCTTGAGGGGAGATAACAGTGTTGCCTTCGCAGGTGCAGATGCCTCATGTATGAGTTCATTGTTCACCATTTTTCTAGTTCTTTAATTTTCCAGTCTGGGCGTGTCTTTACCCTGCCATGTTATGTTATAATGTATTGTCATGATAGGATGAGTCAGTCCTCTCGGTGCACTCCCTGGGTGTAGACCTGACGGGGCCCATCTGCAGATGAATATTATGTCCTAATAAATATATTTCTAATTCTTCTCCACTGCCTGGCTGGCTTATTATATGAGAATGATAGATGAGTGAGGTAAGTCGCTCAGGTGGATTTGAGCCACTCTTATCAAGTTGTTGAGCTGACGCAGATAGTGCCATAGATTACTATTTCTATTAATGCATCCCAGGCAGAACAAGGTGCCCAGATGGGAATCTCGCGATATAGGAACGGTGGGCTATGGAAGAAGTTCCACCAGATCTTCAATCCATCGTGCAGTGTCATAGTGATACAGATAATCCTCAGGCACTGTTAGCTGTGTAAGGTGATTGCTGTCTGTTCAGATAGGGGATTTGGGGGCAGCCATCCGCAGGGAGGTCTGCCCACGGTATTTTGGGGAAGTGGAGCAGGCTGACGAATGCTCACTGTTTGGGCTACTTTTGTAGCCCAAGGGGTATATAATCTGGCATTTTGTAGGTGCCAGCCACCATTTTGTAGGAAACACGGTGGCTGGTACTTAGGCAGTGATGATTTTTGCATTTTGTGGTAGTTAGCGTGTCAGGTCTGGTTGTGGTTAGCCTTGCAGTATAGGTCAGGAGTGTTAACGTTAATGGAACTTACAGCAATGGCACTTTCTACCAACAAGATGGTGGCTCAGGCCATCCTGCTGCTGGAGGCCGCAGGGTGCCTGAATATCCTCTCTGAGGGGGCACCACTGTGTAGCAGCCGCCCCATGAGGAAGGCCGTGGCGGCAGCGATCATGGCCTGCTCTACGCCGTGCGGGATCCCCGATCGTGCAATTGCCAAGGTAGGTAAAAGGGGCCACTCCAGAGTCAGGAAAGTGGCCCCTAGTACAGGGAACTCTGGGAGACAGGTAGCGGGAGGTGCGGACCGGCCAGCAGGGTCGGATTGGGATCACAATTTGGCCTGGGCACTGATGAAAAAAGTGGCCCACATTTGCAGCGCGTGGACCACATTTGCAGAGATTGGCCCACATTTGTGGGACGTGGCCCACATTCACGGGCGTAGCCCACATTCCCTTGAATAAGTTCAGATTAACAAGGTCTTTTAAGTGTTTTAGATCGAGCCTGGGCAGCGCATGCACTGCTTCAAGGCATACAGTATTGGAGTATGGCTTTGAATCCTTGCCCACTCCCTGCCCATATTTTCCATTGGTTTGTGTCATTGTCCATTTTAAACTGTGGCTTTTGATTGGTTGTCTCCTTATGTAACCTCCCTTGAGGACTGGTATGTTTTATTTACTGTGAGAACTATTTTCTTAATGGCTTTTTGCACCCACGACATGCTCTCTCCTAAACCTGCAACCTCTTGTTTTGTTTAAGTAGTGCAGCCGCTCTTTGTTATCTTGTGTTCTTTTAAAGTGCCGCGGTTTTAAGACGAGCTTTATGTTCTTTTGTGCGCGCATTTGCTCGGCTCGCCAAAATCAATTAAATCCCAATTAACAATGGCGCCCGATCCCAGTCCCTCCTCTCCGTCATGCCCCTGGGCGCCATGCTTTAAGTTTCAGCAACGGCACACGGTTTCATAGTAACAGTACGTACGTCAGGCTAAATTTTTTAGCACAGCACCCCTTTTAATGCTTTTTTTTATTGAGCATGGTGGCCGCTTTACGGACGCAGTCCGTATAAATCTGCACGTCCGCAAACCTGCCCTTTAAAAGGCCTTCTTAAACCCCTCCCAGGGGCGAGTCCTCCCTCCCTTCCTGCCATTTTTCTGCGTCCCTTTTACCTTTAAATTACACCACTGACAACATGATTTGGTGGCTTTCATTGTCTTTGTACATTCCTTATCGTCTTGCGTTCCTAGACAGTATACTTTTGTGGGGACCACTTTGGCTGGGCCTCTGTGTCTGTGGTTCCAGGCTTCAACTTGCTACCAAATTTGGTGGGTGTCCGTCCGGACCTGCCCGGGCTGCAAGTGCCGTTCCCCTTGCCACGGACCATTTGTTGGCCCCTTGCTTGCTCCTCAGCGCCCCTGCCATGTGGCATCCCAAGGACCCTGTACGAGCATTTCATCCACTCTGCCTGTGGCTGTGTCCTTGTCATTTAGCTCCCTCAGAAAATAAATAAATAAATAAAACAAATTACATTGCGCGCTGCATCGCCGATTTGGCGTTGCAGCACTCAATGTAATTTGTTTTATTTATTTATTTCTTTACTCAACTCCTTTCGGCCCAATTCCGGAGTTTACTAGACCCCACACTGCCCCTCGCCCGGCCCACCTCACCGCCCGCAGCACTCCCTCGAGGAGCCGCTACTGCTTATTTGATACAAACACTGTTTATGTCAAAGCTTGATTTCCACAGCCTCTTTGGATTTAGTGAGATGACGCAGATGGCCAGAAACCCCACTCTGATTCAAGCACTCCTGGTGCCTGCCTTCACTCCTTCAAGTGTTTGGTAGGACATGAGTATATTTGCAGCTTCCTGTCCGGCATGGGGAATCTGTGAATCTTTGGGCAAGCCAAGGACTGCTGATGGTGCTGGATGGAGTGGGTGGGTCTCTCTTGACGAGTATATTGTTTGGTAGTGCTATGGCCAAGCTAGGTCTCACACCGTTGCTGAATTGGCTCCCTTGTATGGTGGGATACGTGGGCTCTTATTATATAAAGGGTGCACCTTTAACTGGGTGCACTTGGCGCATATCTGAGGGTGCGCTCTATTACAGTTAATGTACTGCCCCCAAGACAGCTGCGAGCTCATGCCTGCCCTTGGGTGGAAACACATTTCAAAGGCAGATCCGTCATTTGAAGCCACCAGTCTATCTTTCACTTTGCAGGAGGTAACATGTTCTGCCATACAATGGGGAGCAGAGATCTCCCAAGCAGGCAGGTACAGTGAGTGAATGCACCTGTCTTCAAGGAGATGAATCTGCGGGCATCTATTGGACTCCTTCCCTTCTGCTTTCATGGGGTGCACAATCAGCTACTATCTGACTACTATTTTGCCTCTACCCAAGCGACTATAATACAGAACAGGCGCAGAGGAAAAGTTGTCCCTCGTTTTCAAGTCGGCATATTCCCTCATTTGCAGTCAATGCCCCAATGAAAATGATCGAATGGCTCCTTTGGATTTCACCAGAGGTACATGTAGCGCCAGTGCAAAATTTATTACAGGAGAGGCCATGCAAGTGTCTACAGCCTGTTGTGTAATGCTGAGTGCCCCAGGGGTGCAGAACGTGGTGTACACACCCGCTGCATTACTATGACACTTTCCATAACATGGCCCCATATCGGCTGTAGATGTGCGCGTGTAGAGAGTAACTGACTGGTGTTCGTATTGATGGGAGGCTATAGCCGTTTTTCCTGATATTGGAAGTCTACATTATACAGTGCATATTGCCAGGATGAATCTGGGATCCCTTTATCAAGAGTTGAGAAGACAATTAGTATGAAGGAACTGGAATTCTGAAGCCCCGAAGAAGCAAATTAATTTTGTGAAACGTGTTGGCTTGGCTGTTCTGTACCACTACTGTGTGAAGAGAATTTTGTGATCAAGCATATGATTTACTTCAAATGCTACTTCTACCAAAGTTGAAGACATCTTGTTTCGTGTCTGAACAAGGATGGACGATAATACAAAAAAATTGCATGGACACCTGCTATGCAAAGAGGGTTTTTCTCAGTGCATAACCAAATGTGTGACTATTCCCTGAAGGGAAAACAGGAATCTGGGAACTAGCACTGGCCATTTCTCTATATTTCTTCTGTTTTTGATGTTGCAGATAACATGTTGGCAATGACCTGAGGTTCTGAACATTCCATTCACCAGGGCTTGCTGAGCTATAAGCATGCCCACTGGATTTATACAATTCTGTGGCATCTACGATTTCTGTATAATTATGGATTTTCTACATTTAGCACATATTCCATCATCTGCTCCATAATCTGCAGATTTTAACAAAAATAATTGTTTAAAGATCTAGTGGCACAAAAGTTACTAAAAATGTGGGAATATGCGTCCCTGCACACTAGAAAGACCTTTATAAAGATGAACAGGTCGTATTTCAAGTTTTATTTTTTGCAGTATTTACAGAATAAACTGGTAGTAGTAAGGTGACATCTTTGCCCAAATAGTTTTACCACGTATAAAAAAAATGGCAAAGTAATGATGTAATATTATCACATAATGTGTTGCCTTATGACTCATAATTTTGCCTTTTATTTTTGCATAATTTAGTCAACCTTGCCACATAATTTGGTCCTCCCTTGTCTCAAAATGTCTTGACCAAATGAAGTCATTTAGATATGTTTATACCTGTGAATAGACCTTCTTTCACCCTAAGCTTCTAACTGTATAAGGCTTTTCATATTTCGAGATCCTACTGATTGATTTAAAAATTGGGAGTTATGACAGTCACTTTGAGGGAGTAGACAGACATTTTCACAGTCATGGTTGGTTGAAAATGTAAAACTGTTAAGTTATCACAGGCCGTACATGAGTTGCTCACCCAGTCATGTTTAGGTTTCGCCCTGTACTATTGTATGCACTCGCTTTACATGAGATATTGTATAAAACAAGGGGCTTGCAGACTGCGTATTGCTTCCTATTCGTTGGCTTTATTGTATTTTTTATTTTCTGTCTTCTAATTGGCCAGTGCATGCTGGCTTCGCTGCCCTTTCGCTGATCGCTCTGTGATTGAGGTATTATTTTTATTTTTACTTCTTCCCCGGTGGTCCTTGTTGAACCTCTTGCCTTTTGTAGCTATGTTTTAGTATGCCAGATGCACTTCAGAGAAAGCCTTTTCTCTTTTGAAATGGATGTTTACTGTGACAACAGATTTCTGCTTCCAAATGCATTTTCAATAAGACATGAATGCAATTGCTTTCTTTATGTGATAAGATTTTTTCCCCAAATATATATTTTTTCCTCTGTCAACATGGGGAGCTTAACTGTTTTACTCAGAATCAGAGGGGTGTTGGGCCGGGACCCAAGAGTGGCTCCCCATCCCAAAGTGGACTGGCTTTATCCTCTAAGCCACATCTTGTTCCTGTGATATCTTTCTTTCAATTAAGCACACAATACTTAACATTGAAACTTGCATTTAACATCTAAACATGGACGAGGTTAACAGTTATCATTAACCTATGATAGATAGCCTTTCTTTTGATTCATATTTTGATTCGGACCAATATATAGCTGCTCACTTTCATCCATACTTCCAACATCCACATTCAGTCAACTCACAAATGCAAAGCCTTTAAAAAAAAGACAAAGCAATAAAATTACAACAGGTGCAGCATATTAAAAATGTACGTTGTTTATAAATGTTGCCTTCAGAATAACCTCGGCCCAAAAATCTTAAAAAAATATAAAAATAAAACAACAACAAAAAAGCGTTGGCAAAGCCAATAGGTCTCACCTTTGAGAGTATTGTCTGCCATTGTCTTTTATTCATGCTGTACAGCATGGGCATTGCTGACTTTAGCAAACGTTGGTAGCCATGAGGTATAGTGGTGTGGCTAAAAATTATTTAAATAAAAAAGAGCTATAAAGTGTCCTGTGCTAATGCACTTTAAAAAAGTGCATTAGCCCTGGCTGTGTCATATTGCTTTTTTTAAATTATTAGTTTTAGCCATTCTACAAAGCATGGATATAGCGGTAAAGTCAATAGTTGTCATAGACAAGACCAATTGGCTCTGCCAGTGCTTGTTCCGCCCCCTCCCCCTTTGCATTGCAGTGCCTATGGTTTCGCATTTCCAAAGGTGAAAAACAACACTGCAAATGTCAAATTGGGGGGAAAGATATGCTTGGATGAGCTTACACCTCAGATGGGACAACTTGGGAAAGCTGGGGAGCTTTGCATTCCCTCAATGTGATTGAATATGTTTTCTCGAATGGTGATTGCAAAATAAACTGATCTTGATGCTTTTTTGGGCAGATTAGGGAACATACAGACACGCACAAAGTCTGTTTCCGAAGCTCACACAATTTGATCAAATGGGGAAGATAGGATTTGTCTTAGTTAGAAGTTTGCTTATTAAGCACTTTTTAATGCTAACCTACCACCTTCCGCTCTCTTGTACAAGTTGGCAACCTTTTGGAAATAGCTTCAGTGTCTGAATATTATATTTTCTAGGGGCTTTGAAGTTAATATTCTAGACCACGTCTTTTAATGTGAACTGTTTCTTTTTTCCTTAATTTTTTTTTTTGTTCTTTGGTTAATAAAAGCTGTCTTAGGTGGAAAACAAAGAAATGCGTTGAAGCACAGAAATGTGACAGTAGGCTGGATTTTTCGACCGCATTTTGCTTTCAGGCTTGGTAGTAATTTACTAAGCAAAACGTCTCTTTGGTGGACCTTCCATTTCTTATAGTTTAATTAGTAAAAATAAAGTAGCTGTTGGTGGAACTGTGGAAAGAAAAGCTGGAGACTAGGTCAACTATCATTGTTTGATTCCATCAGATGCATTTCTTGTTTCCTGTTCAAATAGTGAGAAAACAGGGTGGAATATGTTCTAATGCTCCTAAAATGCTCGCTGTACCAGTCAACTGGAAACACTACTGCCTACTCAGGTGAGCTTCTGAACATTGTGGGCCCTTGCACAGCGTGCTGCACTGACTTCTGTTGAGTTGCTGTGTTTGTTATGCCATACAGCTAAGATAAAACGAGAATTCTCAAAGCCAGCTGGTCTTGCCTTTAGGACCTATTGGTTTTGCCAATGTCTCACAGCTTCAGCAAAATAGAAGACAAAAATGCCAATGATGCGGCTGCTGCTGGCTGTTGCATCATTCTGCTGGTGCAAGCACGTATGATGATGTGTGCACGCAGCACAATGAAGCAGGAGCCACTTGCTTCGATTGTATTTAATTTACGAAACCAAGATTGAAGACGCCAGGTGGATCAGTAAATAAAAACATTTAAAAATATTTTCGTCACAAAATAAAATATAAGAGCTGCAGGTAAGGAGGAGAAAAGCAGAGCACAAGGGAGACAACAGCACAGAGAGAAGCACACGAGGGAGAGAGAAACACAGGTAGCAGATGGAGAAGGACATGTAAGAGAGCAACACCTTTGAGAGCAACACAGAGCGCGGGGCAGGTACTGGGGAAGCACATGAGGAAGAAGGCTAGAAAACAAATTGACTACTATGGAGTGCTTAACCAGAGAAGAAAATAAAATGCTCTCTAAAAGTGAGCAGTGGAAGGATACAAGTCGCCCAGTCAGAGAGATGGTATATAGGCCATGCACCAAGGGAGAGACAGAAACAAGATGACAAGCTGGGAGAAGGAAAGCAATCCAATAAGAAACAAGCAAATGAGAGTGACAATAAAGCCAACCAATAGTAAGCAATGGGCGGGTTGTTTGTTGCCTCCTGGAAGTTCTTGGTAAGCCCCCAAAAGATCTTTCACAACCAGACTTCTTGTGCCTAAAAACACTGTGTCCTGGCTGACCTTCAAGTTCACTCCCCCAAACGCTCAAATCTGAAGGGATGCATCCCCTCCACCATTCGCATGATTCCTACGCCTCTGGTACCAGCATCCTCCCCGTGGGCAGTAAATATTGTGTTTGGTAGGTTAGAGTCCCCTAGTCAATGCCCTGAAGCAGCTTCTGTGATGCCATTTGCTGATAAGAGCAAATTTGCTGCTTCCTGTGCCATGATCGTATCCGCTTCTATGGCCCACTCTAGTTTTCCACTGCCCTTGCAACCGCCCTAATGTTAGTTTTCCAGACTGAAATTCGATGTGCACTGGTCAAATAACTGAGGGGCATATTAGCAGCCAAGAACCTGCGTTATAGAATTCCAACAGAAACCCAGGTTAGATGTCCTGCACATCTAACCTGGGCTTCTATTGGAATTCTATAACGCATATTAGCAAGCCCATTATCGCAGTTTTAGCGGTAGTTTCCTGCCGCTAAAATGGCGATAATTTTAACAAGGTTCTTGCTAATATGCCCCTATGAGAGTTAACACTCACCTCTGATATCTGCTGTCATCTACTGGGATCTGCTGTGAAACTGAGTAACATTAAGTTGGTGAAGTGATAGTTAGTATTTCCTTTATTTCTGTGGTACACATGCACGTGCATGCTGGCTGTTAATTTGCATGCACGCTATGTTTATACTTATACAGAGATCCATGTTCTGTGTGCCTTCGCCATGGTTGTCAACTCCAGCTTAGCCAGTTGGAGTTTGGAACCGATGGAGAGAGGATCGCCAGGAAGGGGGCTCCTAACATGTAATAAAGCAACTTCTTCTTCAAGAAACTTCAACACTCTCTCAGCATCATTTTATTTAAAGAAGACCCATCCTGAAGCTGGGTAATAGAAAAGATTCTTATCTGTAAGAGTGCGAGTGGAACGTTGTACAAAAAACCTGTTCTTTATTTGTTTTCTGTGAATGAAGCAGAAAAGGGGTGCGTTTTGAAACTTTCCCGAGAAACCCCTCTTTTACAGATGACTCCAGAAAAAGTGAACATTATGGAATACTATTAGAGCATTAGGCCGGCTTTCACAGTTTTAAAAAGCAACAGTAGGCAATGGGTCTTTTTCGCTGTTTCAAGGTTCTTATGTTTATGTGGAGGCTTAGACAGAAGACGATATCCAAACGAAGAATTGGAGTTGGTCCCTTTGCTGCTTGATTTAATTTTTTTATATTTGTATTTTATTTTGTTTTTAGCGGCTGTATATTCATTAATGGTTTCATCGATTTTAATTATATATACTTTGGGTTGCATATGAATTGTAATTGTGGGCTTATGTTGATTTGTTTTTATGCCTTGTATTCTTTTATGGATAAGTGAGCCGAAATAAGAATTTCTTTGAGTATTAGAAAATAAAATACTTCTTTCCAGATCTTTCTAATTTGTTAATGTTTATATTTTCAAAGCTAATAATCTGTTTATTACAAAAAAGAATTATTATACGGAGCCATGAATTGTGAGGAAGTCTCACTGTGTGTGAGTTTACCACCTGAGCAAGGGATAATCAAAAAATTAAAGCGCCAAGACATTTACAGCAATTGTATGCTGCAGAATTTATTTATTTATTTTACTAAAGTAAAAGGCCATGGTACCTGTGGTGCGCACACACCACTGCATCAAGAACATATGAAAAATAAAATGACAAAACATGTATTCTCCCTCTTACATCTACATCATTAGTTATGCTCCATTATAATAAAATTATAACGTATAAAATGAGTCATTCTACCTTTTATGCACTCACACTTCGCTGTGTTTACACACTTATTGTGTGTTGTTTTAATGATATGTATCCATACGAGACACTTCAGAGAAAATAGCTAAAGGTACAATAGTGTTAACATATACATTGCTTACACATCTGATATTTTAAATATGCACAAATAAATATGATGAACAGGCATCACTTATCTAAGACTTGCAGAGAGATCAAAGGCCGTTCAACAAAACATGATTTCAGAGAAATTGAAGAAAAAAAATAAAATGCTGTTTGAACAGAGAATGCGGATTATTTAAACTTCTTTATGTTAAGGACAGTACACCTGCTAGGTAAGATTGACTAGACAGCTCTGAGATTAAAAGTGATTTGTTTCAGATTCGATGTAAGATGCATTATCCCAGCCAAGAAGACAAGCTGCTGCACTGGTTATTGGTGCCTCTACTACTGGCACACAAAGCCCTCTCTGGAGATGCCTCACGACAAAGACAGGATGGAAAATATGCCACAACTGCTCAAAAAGAAGTCATTGCTCCAATACCCAGATTCTGCATGGAATGATTTGCTTCTCCATGTTCTCAGCGTGGGATCGTGGGACCCCAGCCACGTGGAACCAGTGCTCTGGAAATAATGCAGCCTCGTCAGATTCATAAAAAATCTCAGTACTCCTCACTTCACACTACACCCCCTGTCTGCCAAAATCTACATAATCATTCAAGATCCATCTATCTCCCCCAACAAACCGTCTTCAGAAGGCCACTCAAAACCCCAATCCCCAACAACAGAACCCATTGGGTAATCGAAAGCTACTTAACACGAACCTATCCCCCAACGGACAAAGCTGCTGGTCTTCATGAACCTTCGCAGGACCCACTGATTACCTGAGAAAGCCACCCAAAACTTACACAATGCCAACAAATCACCCTGCTAGACTTCAGAATTGACTTCAGACCCAGCTATCGACAAGCTTGATCTACTCAAAAACTACTGAGCTAGCCCTTAAACACCCGATCTACAGGCCTTCAGAAAGCTATTCAAGACCCCAACACTCCTTCCCACCTGCTCACAGAAGCCATGCAAGATGCACCTAGACCTCACAAAACACCCATTAGGAACATCCCTCAAAACCCTGCTCTGACAGCCACACCTACCAGTCTTCATAAAGTGACTCCTGACCCACGACTCCAAAACAACCCAACATACTTGTCTTCATAAAGCTATGCAAGCGCTCTCCATCCCAACAGCTCCCAGAAACCATGCAAAACCTGCCTAATCCTCCAACAAACACCATTTACTGGCCTGTAGAAAACTACGTCAGTCCTACTTGTACACCCAACAAGCTAACCAAAGCAGTCTTGTGAAAACTACTCCTCACCCATTGATTCTTAAACAACTCAACATACGTGCTTCAGAAAAATACTTAAGAGCGACTGAACCCCCCCTTTGGGCTGAAAACATAAAATAGTCCAGGAACGCAAACTTATAGGGTGGGTGCTTGCATCTGTGCAGTTTTAACATTATCGATGTTCTGAAGATACCAGACCACCTTAAGCATCATTCTTAACAAATAATAGCTCACATGTATTGCAAATTCTGGCATTTCCTCAAGGATATGCAGAGTAGGAATGTACGAAGTGAATATTAAGCAATCATTAATGTGTTTTCATGTTGTGCTTTTGGCTGGCCCATGCCTAGCTTGTTTCCGAGTTACTCTAATTCAGTATATCTGACAGAGATGCTATGAAGATTTTACCGAATCAAGAGGACTGTGAATTAATGAACGTCATCAAATAGTGCATATTAAATAGGCTTTGCATAAGTGTTCTAAGCTATTGTAATGACTCCTTGGTCATCTTTTCTGCCATCTCCTTCACTTTGGTCCTCAGGCCGGGCGCTAGGACTTGTCGCTGTACTGAACTGGATTGGCACGACCCTTTCGATCCCAGGTGACACTTCCTTGCTTAGCTGGATTGGCACATTTCTTTCGCTTCTATGTGGTGATTGCTTGCTGAGTTGGATTGGCACATCCCTTTCGATACTGGTTGGTGGTTCCTGCATAGGACCTTCGACACACAGCTGGCCATCGCTGGACAGGAAGAAGGCCAATTCCTTAAGGTTCAAGGCCTCTGGCAGGTCGGATTCCCTCCGAATTAGTTCATTCTTGTAGGAGATAGAGCCGTCATCACCTTGCCTCTTGGTTTCCTTGCAACCCAACAGCAGAAGCTTCCTACCAACCAGTTTCAAAGTTAGTTCATTAGCGGAGAAGCCAGGAATTGCCATTGTAACAGCAAAGGTCCCACTGGCCTTCTCTTTCTGGCTGGAGCCCTGTCGACTGGTGTCTGGTGTTAGGCCCTGGCTGGGTACCCTTAAGTCCTGCAGCAGAAGCCGATGGAACTCCTCCGCTTGCTCCATAGTTTTGGTCACCTCCTTCATCATCTCAATCCAGTCTTTCTCTGCCCAGGCCAAGATGGCTTCCGCGGTGGGCCAGAGCGAGCGCGCGGGCTCCAGGCAGGGGAGCAGGGAGCCCGCGGGAGGCTGGAGCAGCAGGCTGAGGCTGAGCATGGTTCCGGCTTCGTAGACTGTGAAGATCCGCGTCCAGAGGCAGCAGCGTCGGCTCTGAGCCGGAGTAAAAGGGTTTGCTGTTTTTATAGACGAGGTCCAGGATTTTCAGGCCCTTCCTGAATTCGCTACCCCCCTTACACGCCGGCGCCACATTTCACAGGCCCGCTTCTATTTTAGAGGCCCTGGAAACATATGACTCGCGCACGCATAGCTATGTTATTGTCTCATGGCGTGACGTAGGCTGTATATTTTCAGGCACTGTCCTGTTAAACTCGAGAGCTCAGAACAAGCACTGACTCCGCTTACAAAACTCGCCGATGAGGAGATAAAATGCACTGTCTATAACCGGCCGCGATGCGCGGCCTGTGACTGAATGTTCATCACACAGAATGGTATTTATAATCAGTATCTAGCCAAGGGCATCGCCAGGGTTAGCAGCTGCTACTTTCGCCGGAGTGTTGGTACCTCTGGACCAGCCCTTACTAACCCTGGCGGTCAAGGCTCTCGCAGCTCTGTTCATTTATGTGTTTTCAAAAAGTTTTTTTTAAATTTATTTTTTACTTCACGTCTTTCAGTAGCAAACGGGGAGCTTGTTGTAAGGTAAATTCCACAGATGACCACGGGTAGCCAGGAGGTATTTTCCATATGAGAGGTTTATTGGCTATTTATTAGGACTTCTATGGAACCTGTAACAAATAGCCAATAAACCTCTTACATGGAAAATACCTCCTGGCTACCTGTGGTCATCTGTGGAATTTACCTTACAGCAGAGCTCTTGGGGCGCCATGGGTTAGAGGAGGGGTCAACTCAGGGATGTCTTTGGGAAGGTCAAATGCGTGTGATGTAACTTCCGCCACATCTATCATGGTTATTTTCTGAACGGACATCCATGTTACTAGCTATGGTATTTACACTTTTCCTGTTCACTTGATGACAGCAGAATCTCAGTCACTCCACACTCGCGGTGACAAGCGTAAAAGTGGGTGAAACACAAATGGCGATGGATGTGAGTAGAAAGGGCCGAACAAGGGTATTCTTGCTAGAGAGAGAGAGAGAAGGGAGAGTTTGTAAGTAGACACCTTTGTAAACTGACTCCTGGTTTTATGAATACAGTTTTTGATGCTTCAGTCTGTATGTATCTGAATTTATGTTCTTCTCATCTAACTGGCAATCGTCCACAATTTTTGTGGGTGAATATTTTTAGTTTCGTATAGTATAGTCTGAATTGCCTCTAGGCGCTTCAGAGAGCTGCCTGCTAGCAGCAAGTTCATGTTTATTTCGACTGACCCAGGAGTTCTTCATAGTCTCTGCAGGGGTATGAAGCGATGCGTACATTATATGAAAGAATGCCATGCAATGCAGGCCCTGGCGCTGCAGGGTTTATGCACCATCAACATGAGGAGCATTGGAACCACTGGTGCTGTGATCGAACCTTGTTCCAAAATAGAGGCGGATTTTATGGTTGAAAAGTGGGGAGGAGGTTCCAAGACCCACTGTTTAGTATTAGCACGTGCACTTGTTATATGT
Source organism: Lissotriton helveticus (assembly GCF_964261635.1). NCBI lineage: Eukaryota > Metazoa > Chordata > Amphibia > Caudata > Salamandridae > Lissotriton > Lissotriton helveticus. The sequence continues at coordinate 1,899,825,666 of NC_136065.1, forward strand.
AGATTAAAAAGTAAATATCCTCCTTTGTTTAGCTTCCTATTCTGTCAGCGCAGCTCAGCTGTTGACCTGAAAGGACTGATAATGGAGAGACAGTCAAGTGAAGGCCTAACAACTGCATTTTTCAGTTTTTAAAAGTGGAATCAAGCAGGGAAAAAAGGATGTACGTGTAGAAATATGTAAACAAGTCTCGACAATGCCAATCGGCCTGGCTTCCAAATGACAATGCATATTCAGTCATTGATCGCCTTAGAGATTCAATAAGGCATTGATCACACATCCACCCTGTTACTCATTCTTGCACTCATGCATCCAATCAACGTCTCACTTAATTGTTCTTGTATTCACTCATTAACACAATCACAGTAAAACTAAAACACACAACCAAACTCAACAGCACATGAAAGATAAATTAACAGATTAAAAGTAGAAAAGGCAAAACACGCTGCTGCCTAGACATGATGGGAATATGTCTGTAATCCCAATAAAACTAAACCCTGGATGGAGTGGCCATCTTGAAATGATAGTTTCATTGTTAGCGTGTCTTTGTTTATATATTCCTGCATGGCTGCCACATTTAGAATGAACGTCTTGGCCATCTTGGAATGCTGAAACAATGTAGATTTTCCTAGTGTTCATGACGGAAAGTCTTAATTTTATTAAAGACACGGAGGCGAGTATTATGCTTTCTAATCTTGCATTTAATTGCATAGCAGCCAAGATAAGCAATAAAAACTACAGTTCCCAGAGGGCCAGAAAAAAATGGGCTATGGGAATGAGAAAAAAAAACGCGAGAGTACAGTATCCAATCATAGTAGACCTAACAGATAAAGCCACTAACTGACTGCGCAGCTTCCTCTTTTCGCTGTCGAGCAAGTCATAAAAGGTCAGTGAATAAAGGACAAATTAACAGAATCAAAGACAGAGCCAAAGTCCAGGAACATAAGTCTTGCATCAGAGGAATCCAAGGGAGAAGATCAAACAGGACACCAGAAGAAGGATCCGGGAGCACTGGAAGTGGAGGACGTGGAGGTGATGACCTCAGCAGTCGAAGGGTAGAACTCCTAAGACGACGCCGGCGGCAAGGCTGGATTCGCTGTAGGGAGGGAGAAACAAATGTCAATAAAGTTGCGGTGGGATAATACTCGCCTCCGTGTCTTTAATAAAATTAAGACTTTCCGTCATGAACACTAGGAAAATCTACATTTTATGACAAGACCGGAGGCTCCTATTATGCTTGTTTAAAGCATATTAACAACATCAGAAGCCACAGTATGAATTGGTTTACAATAGAACATGCGAAAAATACTGTCATTGGACCAATCTGCCGATCTGAGAATGTCCTCCAACCGAGAGCCAGACCAAAAGGCTTTAGAAGCCATGGCTCCCCTGGCCGAATGAGCTCCAAATACGGAGACATCAATTCCGGCAAGAGACATGACCCAACGGACCCAACGGGCAAGGGAAGGAGAGGAGACAGGGAGATGGGGTTTACGAAAGGAAGAAAAGAAGTTGAGAATGAGAGGGCGTTCTGAGATCAGCGGTCCTTTCCTCATACACTTTTAAACATTGTCCAACACACAGTTTGGGATGAGCAGGAAAATAAGGATAAAACACTGAATCCAAGTTAGTTTTAGTGCGTCTGCGTATAAGTACACCTGTAGGAGAAAATTGGCGAGCAGAAACATCTAGAGCTTTAACATCAGAAACTCTCTTAATGGAAATCAAACACAGTAACATGGTGAGTTTGGCAGATAACATTTTGAGAGAAAGAACAGAATTGTCAGGCCAATCTGTAAACAATTTAAGAACTACTGTAACGTCCCATAAAGAAGTATACTTAGCCAACGGTGGTTTCGCACATCGAACTCCTTTCAATAGACGACAAATGAGAGGGTGAGCACCAACTGGTTTACCATCAACTTGGAAGTGGTTAAGGGAAATAGCCGAACGATAGAGATTTACAGTGCGATAGGCCTTACCTGCGCTTGCCTCAGAAGCGAGGAAATTGATGACAAAATTCAGAGGGGCTGAAATGGGATTGAGGTCCCTTTCCAAACACCAGCTTGCCCAAAGAGACCAGGCGGATTTGTAAGCCTTGGAGGTGCCAGGGGCCCAGGCCTGGCTGATAAAGAGCGAAGCCTCCTGTGAAATGAGGACGTTAGAAGGGGAAGGCCGGAAACTTTCCAGGCCGACAATGTTAGAGAGTTGTCTAGAATGAGACTGTGTCGTTCGCCCTGAGGATTGAGTAGAAGATCCTGGAAGGAGGGAAGAAGGACTGGGAAGTCCACCGCCATTTCTAGAAGAGACGGAAACCAAACCTGTGCCTGCCAGAAAGGAGCTACAAGAACCAGAGACAAAGACTGGCGGCGAATTTGAGAGAGAACCCTGTTGATCATCAGAAAGGGGGGAAAGGCATAATGCAGATGACGAGACCAATCCTGCAGGAAAGCGTCTGTCGCCAAGGCCATAGGATCCGGACGCCAGCTGTAAAACTGGGGCAATTGGGAGGTGAGCCGGGACGCAAAAAGATCGATAGAGAAAGGGCCCCAAAAATGGGAGAGGGAAAGAAAAACGGATGGACAGAGCTTCCAATCGCGGGAGTCCCAAAGGAATCTCGAGTGCCAATCCGCCACAGAGTTGAGATCCCCGGGAAGATACTCCGCTGACAAGGAAAGGTGATGGGCGAGGCAGTATTCCCACAGACTTTTCGCTAAGTCCGCCAGAGGCTTGGACCTGGTTCCGCCCAGATGGTTGATATAGCGGACCGCAGAAACATTGTCCATACGTAGGAGGATTGAACAGCGAATCCTGTTCTTTGAAAGGCTTTTGATCGCAAAGGAACCTGCAAGCATCTCTAAACAGTTGATGTGCAGCTTGGACTCCTCGGCAGGCCATGAGCCTCCAGTCCAGATTGGTCCACATCGGGCACCCCAAGCCGATAGGCTTGCATCGGATTCTAAGACAAGATCTGGGGCCGTGGCGAAGATAGTCCGACCGTTCCACGCATCTAAATGGTCTATCCACCATTGGAGCTCGGTGCGGGATTCGGGATCTAGGGAAACGAGATCCGAATAAGCGAGACCTTGTCTTGGGTGCTTTATTTTCAGACGCTGAAGAGCGCGGTAATGGAGAGGACCGGGGAAAATGGCTTGAATGGAGGAGGACAGGAGACCGACGATTCTTGCCAAGGACTGGAGGGATAAGAGAGAAGACTGAAGAACGGAAACAATCTCCGCTTTGATTTTGGAATCTTTGGAGAGGGGGAGGCGAAGAGACGCCGCTGCAGAGTCCACCAGAAAACCCAAGAATTCCATGTTCTGAGATGGAATGAGAGATGACTTGTCTGAGTTGATGAGGAAACCCAGGTCTGATAGGAGAGATTGAGTCAAGAGCAGGTCTGAAAGAAGAATCTTCTTGTCGGAGTTCATGAGAAGGATGTCGTCCAAGTAAATTATCATTCTGATGCCAAGGGATCGAAGATAAGCGACCACAGGTTTTAAGAGTTTTGTGAAGCACCATGGCGCGGAAGATAATCCAAAGGGAAGAGAAGTGAAACAGTAGTTGACACCTGCCCATTGGAATTGAAGAAACTTCCATTGGGAGTGATGAATAGGAACTGTGAGGTAAGCATCCTGAAGGTCCAAACGGACCATCCAATCGTTTGGGCGAAGGGTGTCTCGTAGATGTAAAATCGTTTCCATTTTGAAATGGCGATAAACCACAAACTGGTTGAACCACTTCAGGTTGATGACAGCGCGAAGCTTCTTGTTTTTCTTTTGAACAAGAAAAATGGAGCTTAGAAAGCCGGAGGAGTCGAAGGGAAAAATTTGAACTGCTTGTTTTTGAAGAAGAACCTCGATTTCGCTTGAAATCTGAGAGGCCATGAGAGAGGAGAAAACTAGGGGGGGGGAAAGAAGTTTGGACGGGGGGAGAGAAGAATTCGATTAGGTAGCCTTGGACTGTGTTTAAGACCCAGGGATCCGAACTGAGAGCACACCATTTTGGAAGGAAAAGTTTTAAGCGACCCCCCACAGGAGGGGAAGAAGAAAGGCTTACCTTGTTGCCTGGGGTTGTTGTGACGATAGTTTCCTTGACCTCTGCCTCTGAAGCCACGGCCACGTTGGGGATAGAATTGTGGCTTGTAGTCTTGATTGGCATTGGACGACCCTCTGGAGCCTTGATTGTAGGGACGGCCGGAAGAGCGGCCCCTGCCTCTGCCGGCCCGTCCAAAAACCCGAGGGGCAAAAACCTTTTTGACGGTTTGCTGGGCTTTATCCAAAGAGGCGAAAGTGGAGACAAATCTGCTAAGGTCACGAACCAAATTTTCTCCGAACAGGAGACCATTAGCTTTGGGTCCAGGATCCAAAGGGGCGAGATTGGAGAGCTTTGGATCCAGCATGAGGAGGAGACCTTTGCAGCGCTCATGAGTAATGGCGGAATTTGCATTGCCTAGGAGACAAAAGGCGCGTTGAGCCCACATGGATACTTCTTCCGCGGAGAGTTCCGAACCCTCTAAACGTGCGGCTTCTGCCAAATCAAAGATGCAGGCGAGAGGGCCCACAACATCTAGCAACTTGTCTTGACAAGTGGACCAGGCTTTGTCGACCCCTCTGCGAGGATCCTTGCCAAATTTAGAAAAGAAGGTGAGAAGGGGTTGATCAATGGAAGGAACTAAGGTGATTTTGTCGGGAAGAGCTGGTTTGGGACACTCCGATTTGAGCCTGGATCTCACTGAGGTCTCCAGGGGGAGACGCAATCTGGCCGTAATATATTCCCCGACATGATGGGAAGGAAACCATTCCGTAGAATTTGGGTGATGGATAGAAGAGGGATCAAACATGGGAAAACCCTCAGAGTCGAAGACTGGCTCGAAAAAAACCGAATCCAATTTAGCAGATTTGGAAGGAGGAGAAGAAGGATCAACTGCGTCAAATAAATCAAATAATTTATCAGCGTCATCCATAGCATCATCATCATCATCATCAGTGTCCATTATGGTGGAAATTACTAACTTTCTCTTAGGAGACTCTGCGTGTTTATCTTTTTGTTTTCGTTTGCCCTCTGAACCAACAAACCCCTCCTTGACAGGAGGCCTGGGAGGCACAAAGTCCTCAGTCAAAAGCGAGGAAGACTCGCTGACCAATGACGCATTTTTTGAGGCACGAGCCTGAGCAGAGTGGTCCACCTTTTTCTTTCTGCTTTCCCCCGCAGAATGGGCCAATAATTTGGACATGACGCTCAACATAGAGTTCTCCATATTTTTTGACATGCGTTTCATGGAGACTTCTACTGCTGACTCAACAGAGTTATTAATAAACTTATTCAAATCCTTTTTAAAATTAAGAGAGTCCTCAGCAGGGACTTCCTCCGAGGAACTATCGTGTTCCATGGCCAGAGAAGTGCAAAACGAGCAAAAACGAAGGAATAACACTGGGAGAGTCAGGCGAGGGTTAATAAAGTCAGCAGGGGCGTGACGGGAGGCGGGCCGAGCAGCGAGCTTCAGCCGGGCTCCAGAAGCGGAAGAAGAAGGCGCACCAGCAAGCGCCGAGGAGCCTGGGACAGTGGAAGCCTCAGGGAAAGGTGAGAGGCGAAGAGAAAGGCGCGCGAAGACGCGCGAAGGAGTGCGAAGCAGCGCGAAGCAGCGCGAGCGTGGAAGCGACACGTGAGTCCCAAGGGGAGGGGGGGGACGGAAGGGGTGACGGAAAGAGCACCGGGACCTAAGCGAAAAAACACGCTAGAAGCGTGAATGCAGTGGGGCGAGGTCGCGCTGGTAGCAAATAACGTTAAAGAAAAACGGCTACAATAATAATATGAAAATATATAAACAAATAACAGTAACGTAATAGCTGAGAGCAATGATAAAGGCACTTATCTGACTGCGAGCAGCAAGAAAAGAGGAAGCTGCGCAGTCAGTTAGTGGCTTTATCTGTTAGGTCTACTATGATTGGATACTGTACTCTCGCGTTTTTTTTTCTCATTCCCATGGCCCAGTTTTTTCTGGCCCTCTGGGAACTGTAGTTTTTATTGCTTATCTTGGCTGCTATGCAATTAAATGCAAGATTAGAAAGCATAATAGGAGCCTCCGGTCTTGTCATACAATTATATACTATAGACAATGCAATTCTATGATAGTTGTCTTTTTTTTTATATAACCAACTTTATTGAAAGATAATTGTCTTTTTTAAAAGAGGTGGGTGAAAGTGGGGCACAGCACTGCAGATTAAATGAGCGGCATGTAAGTGGCCCATTAGCACCACTGAGCTGTAGTGAGCTCTAAAAATGAAAAATAAGAAAAGGTAAAGATACAGAAGGGAAGTTATAGGGGTTGAAAATGAAAAACTGAACGATTGGCCTACCATTCGCGACACTGAAACACATCCTTTTTTAAGCGGTTGTGTACATGTGGTCAGACAGCTTTGCAGTAGTCTGCCTACGCTACCTACCATGATTGGAAAAGGAAGGTGGGCAAATGTAAGAGTCACAGGGATCTGAAGAAAGTGGGTGAGGATAAAGGAGCCTGAGGAAGAGAGGATAAAAACAGTGCGAAGGGGGCTGAAAGGGGAAAAAGCCAGTGCAAACAAAGTAGTTAACAAAATAGAGCCACAGTACTGAAGGCAGGAGAAGGAGGCACGAAAAAGGAGGTGGTATATAAAAACCCTGTCGCAGGGTTTCTGTTCTCACACAGAACTGTGCACAGAGGATTGGAACCTCGGCGAATTAGGGTGTCCCAAAACTCACCTTAGTGCCCAAATAACCCCTTACCGAGCTAGCTACAGTGTCTCATTGGACATATCAAACTCCCAATGTTTAGACAAACCAGAACATGAACTTACAGTACCTCAGGATACGTGGAACTCATGAACACTCTTTCGTTATATAATCATTACAAACCAGAACATGGAGTAAAGAAGAACACATGTGCATTTGAAATGTTTATTTACTAATGCCGTCTTCTCAGGCGCAGTATCTTAGATAATACAAGTAAACATATTATCAGTAGCAAAATTACCAGCATAGTTACTAGTCCATAAAAAGCGAATGGTGACAGCATGGTAACATGCTGTAAATCAATAAGGGTTAACAACACTTATATCTCACCTTCCCTAACACAGATATTATATTATTTGCTAAGAAGGTCTCTTTGGGTTGGATTAGGGCGGGCCCATACCTTAGTGTCTTAGATTGAAGGAATCACATCAGCATACACCAGCTCTCTCTGCATGCGAACCGCATCAAGTGTGTCATTTGTGCCCCAAGCAAAGCAATATAAAACCCGCCTCAAGCCCGGAGTTGGCAGAGGCTGCACTTATGTTATGACTATGAAGTCGTGGAGATCAGACCTCACAACAATTCTGTATCGTGTTGTTCTTGAAGCTTCAGCACTCTCTGTACAGACACAGTTCATTAAGCAAAGCAGATAGCAAAGCAATAACATATTATTCTCATGTAAACCGCGATGAACTACTAGGTTGAAAGCTAAATCAACAATTAAGTGTCATGTGCAGAAGTTGCAAAAAAGAAAAATGGCGTTTAAACCTCAAATGAGCCTATGCTAACTTAACACGATATAAAGATATTCAGGAGCTACATGACACCCCCCCATGATCCGAGAACGGACTAAATAAAATAACAGAAGTGCCATCCCATGAGAGCAGAGTGCAACACTATATGAGCATGGTTCTCAAAGGAAACATTAAAAAAGTTGAAAAATTTGTAATAAAATTTAATGCTAAAAAATAGCCCAAAAGTCTATAGTGGCTCAAGCCAATAGGCAAGCGAATAATAAAAAAAACTTGACAGATAAATCAATAAACGTCAATGATATGCTAATACTCAGCATGTCAAACACGAAAAGGTCTAGGACATAACTGTGTATGCAAAATAAGCTGCAACAGCCTCCAATAGGAAATCACCGTCTTCATCCGAAAACAGTTCAGCCATCCAACTTAAAAGTGGAAAAGAACATACGTGCTCTCCCAGCACCGGATCCTCTATTACCATCAGAGGACAGCTCGGTGGGTTTTCAAGAAAGCTCAGTTCCAAGAAATCCTGTGCAGCCGCCAGTATATCCCAGGGACCCATTAGTCCATGCATCACTGCTAAGGCCATAATCCTTTCGCCAGGACAAACCAACTCGTGAGTAATGATAGGACTCATCAGCTGATTAAAGTCGACGTCAGGAGAAACCGGTCCGCAGAGACACAAATCAATGGCCCAATCGAAATCACAGGTCAAGCAGTGAAACACAGGCTGGACACAGGTGAAGTAGGAGAATCGAAACGATAATCCATATGCCGTGCTCAATATCGCCAACGGTAGTGTGCCATAATATTCAAGCATCTGGTTGCGGAACAGCGTCAGAAGCTGCTGGGCGGGACCTTGCACAGGAAGGACATCCATATTTAAAGAAGCAAAACACCACTAGAGCGCCCCCAGCTAACGCAAGTAAAACTGGGAATCCACCAAATAAAGTAGAAAAGATAGAATGAAAGAAAGCAGGGATGACTCCAAAAATCTTTTCAAAGGAAGTCACGAGACCACTGCTAACAGTTTTAAAAAAATGTGCTAGGCCCTTTGTGGAGGACGCGTTAAAGATAGTACGAACCATCTCACTGAAATGCAAAGGCAAATCAGTATTCAGAAGGGCCTGAACCTCTGTACGGGTGTTGGCTATGTGAAGCACGAAAGTTTCACGAGCCGAACTCAAGGCCACCTCTTTCTGGGACAAAAGAGCCCTTATTCTTGCCATGCCGCTGAATTCTGCTCTCAAGGTTGGTATCTGGGGCCAGATGGAATACTCCCTATGTTCATGTGTGGGAGGATACAGAACATTTCTGCAGCAAATAACACGTTCACTTACTGTTACGATAAAAGGTATGCCTTTTATTAACCCACAACAGTCTTCATTATTCAGAAGCAAATAACTACCATTTTCTAATAAAGTAAACGTGGGGATGATAGCAGGAACTGGTGTGCCTTGTAATACACAAGCTAAATTCGGTCGGTGTTGGTTGCAAGAACCATGTAACTGTATGTGTCTACACATTAATGAATGATCTGGTGTCTCAGTACACTCCTCACCATTCAGATAAACCTCTTGATCATCTTTTAAGCATCTGTAAGTGTATGGAAGTGACCAGACTTCATGAAGGAAACCGCTACCTAATGGTTCATAACGACCAATGGGTACATATTTCATACAATTTGTAAATTTATATAAAGCAAAAGGCAGCGTTATCAAACCGTGGATAAGCCACGTTGCAGCAGTGGCCTCCGCCACGGAAAAAGGCAAAGATTCTAACCTTTCAATATGTAACATAGAAAAGGAAGCATCACGCATTGAAAGTAAGCGTTGTTTGTCAGTCAAATTAAACGGGGCAAATAGAGAAGAAACGTTCATGTACGTCCAGGGAACCTTACTGTTCTTCAGGGTCTGAAGGGTCCATGCAAATTGCATGATGGACCTTAATTGATTTTGACCATGGTATAACATTGACACTTCATCATGCACAATATCCACAACGGATGACACAATATTATCTAATGTGTAAATTCGGGAGGAAAGCATGTTAATACTATTGTCAACAACTGCAAGTACTTTCTCAAGATTTGCCTGATCAATTGCCCTAAGGCGTGTAGCAGCCTCAATCTGTGATGTTTTCCAAATTTCATTGTAAACAGCATATATCCACCTTTTCGACCTGCCACTAGCCGGGCCTTTAATGAAATCATTTAAATCCACGTCTGCATTCAGTTTGGAAAGGTGACTTTTAACTGCAGGTAAAGTTGAATGTTTCAGCCAATTTTGACATAATTTGCCTACAGAATAAGTTGTGACAGTGTGGACCAAGTCAAAACGGGGATCTGATCTAACAGTTTTAAAACCGTCAGATAAACCTAAAAATCGATGTTGGCAAGAATCAGCACTACGGTGCCAAAGCAGCCAACCTTTTGGATCCATACTGGAAATGTTAAAGGAAGAATTAAGAAGTAGGGCCTGTAATTCTCTAATCGACAACTGAGTAAAATTACTCCAACCATCATATTCCTCTAAATCTGGGATAGTAGGGGTGTTTAATTTTTTAGAAGTAGCCAATCCAAAGCATGTGGTCTGGGAAATTGTTTCATTCAAAAACAACATATAATTTGGTATGAGACATGCACGGTGCAAAGCCTCAGTGCCTTGTACCTGCCAGGCTCTTGAACCCCAAACTGATTTAAGGTCTATTGTTTCTTTCCATAACTCGTAGCCTCCAGTAACTAATTGATCAAGGAAGGCCTTCGAATACAACAATTTAGTATCGGTAAGTCTAACCTTGGACATTGGCTTTTTTAGAAATTTAAAATAAAAGGACTCAGGATTGGACTGGTTAAAATCAGTGAAATAGGTATACTTTTTCAGAAATGTTTCAGAACTGCCTTGTATAGGCGCTGGGCAATGTTCCCACTGTGTAAAATTAACAGTATCCTTTCGGGAAGATGTTTTGTGTAAGAAGTGATTGCCATAATGTTGGTAGCAAAATAAATCACCATAATTAGCAGATTCTAAATATAAATCCTCAGCATCAAAGGCAGCATAGTATTGCAAATCAGAAAATAAACTTTCTACTGCATTAACATCCCAGTCATCAGAACAAATGTTTTGTTTCACCACATCCCCCATATTTACGCTAAGAATATTAGAAACATTAACGACTTCCGTTGGGCCATGAATTTGAAACCTAACCGCATCCCACACAATTCCATCAAGGACTGGCCATGCTGTGATGTTAACCAAAGTCAAGTCTCTTTTCACTCTGTGTGTAGAATGTGACGAGGAAAGCGGGGCCAAAGTTCCATTTAGATGTGTAATGCATGTTCTTTCCTCGACATAGTGTCCATTGACGAGTCGAAAAAAATAAAACACAAAACCAATTGACATAAAAAGGTAAACTGAAAAAAGGACCAGCCAGATGTATGTCCACGGGGGAATCAAAAAATGTTTTTTAAACAAGCTGGCATAAACTGCAAAACAAGAGGGTTTCTTCGAGGCAAGGGAAACAGAGTCAAATGAAAATCTGGATTCCGTGGCTAAACGTGCTTGCAGGTCAGGCATGGACAAATCAGCTGGGTAAGTATAGTCTAACTCATCATTATTAGTTCCGGGTAAAGTATTTAACAAAGGACTGGAAATAGCAGGTAACTCGATGGCCACTTCAGGTTCAATATTAGAAGCAGTGGGCATAACTGAATTTCTCACAATGGAAGGACATGAAACAGCCGGTGTCATGCTAAGAAGAATCGGCCACTCTGTGTATCTTGACATTGTCAATGGAAATAAACCTGTTTTCCTGACGACCAGGAAGTGGTGGTAAAATGACTGTTCTTGTGCCCTTCACTCCAAGGACTGGAACCGGAGCTCGATAGGAAGGACCAAATTCTTTCTTGTTATCGATCTTCTCTCGAACCAGTTCTCCAACTTGGGGTAGCCAGCCTACTACCGGGATCTGCAACGCATCATCCAACGTGGAGGGCAAATGTTCCTTTGCAAGACTGTCTCTGGTCTTTTGTAGATTCTGTAAAACATTGCAATGTTCATCTGCGTCAAAGGAAGTGGCGCAAACCACACAGTCTAGACCGTCAAGGTCAGGGACGTACATCTTGATGCCAAAGAGCATTTCGTATGGGGTCCGCCCACCCAGAGACCTTCTAGGGAGATTATTAAGAGCACGCTGCACGCCATTGAGGTGGGTAAGCCAGTTTCTGCCAGTGCCTATAACTCGAGCTGTCAAAGATTGCTTTAAATCACGGTTCATTCGCTCCACTACACTGTTACCCTCAGGTCTGTACGGAGACGAAAACTTGACTTGGACCCCCATCGAAGTCATGGCATCCTTGTACGCCTTAGAGGCGAAAGCCGGACCCTGATCCGAATGGAAGGTACCACAGGCAAAAATCCCTATAAAGACATGCAAATCTTTAATGACAGTCCGTGAATCAGCGCTGCGATGGGGCCATACCCACACAAAGCGTGTGCATGAGTCAACTGCTACTAAGATGTACTTATACGCAGTATCAGATGAAAAGGGACCGCAGTGATCTAAATAGACACAACCGAGTGGTTTATTAGAAATTTACAACTGTGTCTGTGGCGGACGCGTAGCAGTTGAAGGTTTAATCTGCTGGCAAATGTCACAAAGAAGGACATAATCACGCGTCTGTTTGTACAGTCCCCGCCACCAGAAACGCTGTTGTAATTGAGTTACAGTGGCTGAGACGCCCGCATGCGCAGACGCCATACCTTCATGCGCCGCTGTAATCAAGTCTGCCCTGCGATCCGAGTTGGGAATCAGCCGTTCCCCAACATCAGGAATTGTCACAAAAGGAACCTTTTCGGGACTTAAGTGGTATTTGTACTTCGAAGAGAACCCCGCAGGATGTTTACTTCCCTTCTCTGAGGCAGCAACTGCCGCCAAGATGTCACTATCAATCTTGGTTTTGGATCTAGTAACTGCCGCAACTAAGTATGTAGATACTGCTGATTTCGCCGCTTCATCAGCAAGCGAATTACCGACAGCGTGAACTCCCACGCGCTGGTGGCCAAGAGTATGAATTACGTAAACGAGTGGTAACTTATCCTTAAGTTCCGCCACTCGAACCCAGATCATTAATGTTTTATTGTGCTACCCTTGGAATCACGAAACTCATTCTGAATCCAAAAGAACAAGTTTTCATTGTAAGAGTGGACACAGTAGTAAGAATCACTTACAATGAGAGTAGTAACACTTGGATCCGCGTACTCCAACGCTAGTAAAAGAGCACAAAGCTCTGCCAATTGTGCGGTGCAATCGCCCAGGGGCAGTGTGTGCACCTCACTGGAAATGAACTCATCGTTCAACATAGCACCGACCACAATGGCGCATGCGGAAACGTAGGCATGTTTAGAGCCATGCGCAACCTGCGCCGACCCATCAGTGTAAATGATGCAATGGAAGTCCTCCAAGGGCCGCATAGCTAGAGGAGCAGGATGAACAAATTCATACTGCAAGTACTCCTGCGACCGTAATGAGGCGTCAAAAATAAACGTGACATCCGTGGACGTCAAGGACGCAGCCCATTGAATCCACCGAGGGTGCAAAGCTTTTGAATTTGGTACACTGGCTTGTGTGACTGCCTCCAAGTGAGGACAGGGTGTTACCACCAACATGCGTTTCCCCTGTGACAGAGCTCGTTCTTTAAGAATCGCCATCTGTACAGCTGTTAAAACCTTTTCCACAGTGGGAAACCGCAATTCAGCCGAAGTGTACAAGTGTGACTTGTAAGCGATAGGTACTGTGTCTCCTTCATTAAAAGTGAGGTACGTGAAACCCACCGTCCCGGGAATTATTCTTATTACCAGGTTGGTTTGGTTATCACGAGTCAGTAAGTATTTAGAAGCGAGCAGATCAGCCTGCAAGGATTGCAAAATGGCTGAATGCTCAGGCAGCCAGCATGATTTTGAGAAATTTGGTTGTATCAAAGCATACAACGGCTTGATACGCTGGGCATATTCCGGAATGTAAGTTCTTCCGAAATTTAAAAAACCCAGTAAAGACTGTAATTTTTTCAGTGTTGTAGGAGCGCGCAACTGTGCGCATTTCTCCAAGAAGTGAGGAGCCAAACCTCTACCTTCATTATTCAGCTTATAGCCAAGGAACAACACTGTGTGTTCTGCAATGTGCGATTTTGCAAAATTGAATTTGTAACCCATATCTGCAAAGTTACAAATAATCGAATTTACACGACACAGATGCATCCAAATTTCGTCGTCCGTGAGATAAATGTCATCCACATACGAGCAAGCGTCTGGGTCGATTCTCTCTAACAGAGAGACTATGCGTGCGGTAAAAATACCGGGACTATTCTTATAGCCCATTGGAAGACGCCGGAAGGATTTTTGCACTCCAGCGCTCGTAAAACTTGTCCATTGGGAGCTGAAGCTATCCAATCTATGGGCAAAAAAACCGTTGGAAATGTCAAGCGTTGTTTTGAAACGCTTACGCACTAGACTATCCACTAGGGCAGAGCCGTGAGTATTCTGTACTGCACAGTTACGGCAATGCGAGTTTAAATGCCGGTAATCCAATACCAAACGATATGTTCCGTCAGGTTTGGTCACAGTAAAAAGGGGATTATTCATTGGTGACACACACGTTTCAATAACTCCTTGATATTCCAATTGTTCAAGGATTTCCGCGACGGAAGACTTTGCTTCTCGCCGTATGGGATATTGAGGTTGAGGCTGCGGCTGAGACCGTAAAGGAATTTCGTGGCTAGGTGACAATTTATCCCAACCACATTGGTTACGGTACAGAGCCGGCGCTAGAGCCCGAGCCCACTCTTCTGCAAAAAGCTGCGCATGCTCTTTCGAGACAGTGTTCGCGAAACTGGGCAGGATTACCTCCTCCCCTCGCGGCGCCGCGAGCACAAAAGGTGGGGGCCAGTCAGCCTCCGAAAGCAAAATATCATATGTTGAAGAAAGATTCTCCCAAAATACCCCTTTAATGGTACGCTGTATGTCACCTTCAATTAACAGGACAATTTCATAAAGTCTTTCAGGGGGAGCAAGTCTCGTGTCTGCTGTTTCAATGACTACGTAGACATCAGTCGCTGTCACCCTCAGTAATGGACGCAGCGTCTCTCTGACTATGGTAATCTCCGCCGCGCTGTCCAGCAAGGTCAGAGCCCACGTCAGATTCCGAAGCCGCGTTCTCACTATCTGTGGCATATCGATGCGCTGTTAAGGCGGCGACTTTCTTCTTCGCAAACTGTGGTCGCTGTGGCGTAGATTCCTCCTGCTTCCCTGCGCCTTCTGTCTGGCGGGACTGACCACGTCCTTGTTGGCCACCACGTCCCCTACCGCCTCCTCCTCCACCGGTCTTCGGGGCCGATGAGTCCTGAAAGGAACGAGGAGAGCGTTGATCAGAAACCTGAAATCGATCAGGTGATTTAATCATTGCGCGGTCGCGCAAATCATAAACTTTCTCAGTCGGCGCAGGAACTTGAGTTGCAGGATAAGAAACCTGAGTCTGCTGCTGTTGCTTCCCCTGTTTCTGTTTTTGAGGCCAATTTTGTTTCTTGGACTTGGGTTGTACATCTGCCGCAGCAGACTGTACTTGTGGTTGTTTCTTATCCTTGACTGCGAAATACTTCAAACCTTTACTTGTGCGACCGATTGTTTTATAAGCGGCCACTACAATCTTCGCCAACTGTCGGGGTTTCTCGGCATCGGGTATGGCTGCCAAAGCATTAGACACCTGAAAGTTCACTGCGTCTCCTTTAACATTGGAGAGAATGAGATCGCATACAATATCAAACGAACCACACAGGCGCATACCCAATTCAACAGCCGCCTCCGGTCCGTGATCATCCTGAACACATTTCACGATTTCAGGCAGCTGCGTCATCGACGGGGTGCCGAAGCACCTCGTAAAAACTGCCGCAAAAGTTTTTCCCCAGCTTTCACAGTCGACTAGTTCAGGAGCTAAATCCTTAGGCAAAGTAATCGTCAACATTCTATGTTTATCAGCAGGAGTAGAATTTGGGAACACAGCCTCCAGTTGGTCAAACTTCTCGGCAAGCCAAAAAGGAAAGTCATCCTTATCGTCTGGACGTTTGCCAAAAACCGAATTGACCATAACCGGGTTTAATTTTAAACCGCAATGTTCAATTTGGGCGGCCGCACCCCCGGGAGGACCTCCCGGGAGATGACGACCTATGTATTGCACTAAAGCACGAATCACGGCTATTGCGACAACGTGTAGTCTACGAACATCCGCAAGGGGACATGCGCCGTGATTCGGGTGCGGGGTGAATCCACCTAAAGCAGGCCAATTTGTACCTGGAATTGAGAGTGGACCTAACCTCGCAGCTGACATTGAGTGGGGGAGGGCGCCATCAAACCAAACGCGATGCTGCCAATGATCTATAGGTATCTCCAGTGCCCTGTACGGAGTATATTCAGCCGGTACAATGGAGGGTGTGTAGTGGTGGAACAGGCGAGAATTTGCATCCACTTCCGGAAACGTAACCCAGGAGTAAAAGAGCTCATAGGGGAACGCCGGATCGGCACACACCACAAAAATCACAGCCATGCCCTCCAATGGGACAAGATAAGTTTGCAAGTGGTTGCGCACCGCAATGCGACTATGTTGCGCAATGGCCACTGCCGCCATGATGTCACCGGAAATACGGAAAAACAAAGAATACTTTGGAGCACAACTGGGTAGTAAGTCAAAGAAACCGTTTTAGAAAGAATCAAGCTTGAAAAAGACCTATCTCAAAAAATAGGCAGGTTTCACCGACACCACGTTTCCCGGAAACGGAAGTGAAGGGGTTAAGGTTTGAACGATATACTACTCGAGTGTCATGATATAAGACCACCGAAAACGTTGGGCGCCATGTCGCAGGGTTTCTGTTCTCACACAGAACTGTGCACAGAGGATTGGAACCTCGGCGAATTAGGGTGTCCCAAAACTCACCTTAGTGCCCAAATAACCCCTTACCGAGCTAGCTACAGTGTCTCATTGGACATATCAAACTCCCAATGTTTAGACAAACCAGAACATGAACTTACAGTACCTCAGGATACGTGGAACTCATGAACACTCTTTCGTTATATAATCATTACAAACCAGAACATGGAGTAAAGAAGAACACATGTGCATTTGAAATGTTTATTTACTAATGCCGTCTTCTCAGGCGCAGTATCTTAGATAATACAAGTAAACATATTATCAGTAGCAAAATTACCAGCATAGTTACTAGTCCATAAAAAGCGAATGGTGACAGCATGGTAACATGCTGTAAATCAATAAGGGTTAACAACACTTATATCTCACCTTCCCTAACACAGATATTATATTATTTGCTAAGAAGGTCTCTTTGGGTTGGATTAGGGCGGGCCCACACCTTAGTGTCTTAGATTGAAGGAATCACATCAGCATACAACAGCTCTCTCTGCATGCGAACCGCATCAAGTGTGTCATTTGTGCCCCAAGCAAAGCAATATAAAACCCGCCTCAAGCCCGGAGTTGGCAGAGGCTGCACTTATGTTATGACTATGAAGTCGTGGAGATCAGACCTCACAACAATTCTGTATCGTGTTGTTCTTGAAGCTTCAGCACTCTCTGTACAGACACAGTTCATTAAGCAAAGCAGATAGCAAAGCAATAGCATATTATTCTCATGTAAACCGCGATGAACTACTAGGTTGAAAGCTAAATCAACAATTAAGTGTCGTGTGCAGAAGTTGCAAAAAAGAAAAATGGCGTTTAAACCTCAAATGAGCCTATGCTAACTTAACACGATATAAAGATATTCAGGAGCTACATGACAGTAGGGGGATGTGAAGGAATGCGAATTAGAAGACAACAGATGGTACCAGGTCCGCACTGCACGGTTAATAGTAGAAAGAGGGGTAGTGGACACTCCCTATGGCGGTAGTAAAGGCTGTAGTAAACGCAAGGAAAGTAAAAAGGGAGGGGATAATATAGGAAAGTGGGTTGCTACTGCGGAACAGTCAGAGCAGAAAATGCAAGCTGGAAAGAACAGAACTTGGCAGTAAAATGGGGCAGATGGTAACGTGCTTGCTGCTGACATCAGCTGTGGTCTGCAGGCCAGGAGTGTCAAACTGAGCTAGGCAAACTCAGTCTACCATCCTTCTGTAATAAGTAAATTAAGTACCATTAATGTGGGTAGTCGCTTACGGTTCTTAAGCAATGACGTGCTTAAGCAGCTGAAGCGCTGTATACAAACAAGCTTTAATTATTGATCCGAGCGGGCTATGAGGTCAAGAGAAGAGGAAGGGATGGTTAGTGAGGATAAAAGAGGGTAGGATGAGCTTACCTCCAATTGACTACAGTGCATTTTCATAAGAAAGTGATTCCGTCTGAATTGTTTTGACACTACCGACTATTCAATGAATGATAACTGTAATTGTCCCCGGTCCAGTCCACCAGGAAGGGAATTTGAGAAGCTGCCATTCATCAGCAGCGCAAGCAGCGATTTGTCCTTGTCCGGCTTGTCTTCTCTGTTCATCTTGAACATCAAGGGTCTTTGCTCTTTGGAAAGGAACAGTCTTGTTGTCGCCCCAGGGTAACTTGGCATTGTAGAGAACTGTCCTGAAGAAGGTTTTAACCGAAACGCCGCGTCGGCTGTTGTTCCTCGGAACATATATTTTTAAACAATTTTGTTTGTTTTTTATTCTCTTTTATATGCTATTCATTGCTTATGAACTGTATGTCAATTTTTGTTTTTAAAAATACTTACGAATTACAATACATTTATTTTTGATACATAAATTTTGTCATAACCTTTCTGACCAAAAGCACTTTAGCTGTCACTCGTTTATACAGTTACAAATTTATTGTTGAAATTGCAGATTGTCAGTTACTTGAGGTCCCTTATATATGTATAGGTGGTGGTTTTGCTATTAACCGCTTCCGCGCTACCGCGTTTACCTGCTGTGCGCTGAAATTCGAAAAATGGCTTGATTGTGACAAAGCCAGCTCGTCATGCGCGCAGCGCAGGTAACGCCCATGACGAGCTGGCTTTGTCACCCGCGCTGAAGGGGTTAATAGATGACAATGGGCATTCATTAACATCCTTTCTCTTATGGGAATATTTGGTACATTCTTCTTTTTCAATTTTAACTTGGTATTGAGCCTGGGCTCTTTCTCGTTTATTGAGGGTAGTGTGTACTGCAATTGTATGACGTTACAATGCATGCTTTTACCCCGCATGCCGTTACAATGCGATTTTTTACCCCGCCTTGCTGTCGGGGATGCCCTGGAGATTGGAATGGTATAATTTACTATTCTAACTCTAGTCTGTGCATCAGTAGGAAAAATGTTGGAGTTAATGCGGGGTAAAAGCATGCGTTGTAATGCATGCGTTGTAACGGTTGTTTCCCGTGTACTTCAGAAGCATTGTCCCCATTACATACCCCTAATCTTCATTACTCAGAGTCCTAGTCTTCCTCGCCACAATCCTTAGTCCTCATGCACGTGGTGATTCACCTATTATACATAAGGACTGGGAAAAACAAGACTGACAAGGTGGTAATATCGCTTAGAGTATATTAATCTGCTTCAGTGTGTATCTGACATGTATCTTTATATTCTCCATTTCCTTACCGTACATTATAAACAGGGCCGTAGCTCCAGAGGAGGTGTTTAGGGTGCTACCCCTCTAACAAATGTATTTTGTAGTAAATAGATGGGTGCAAGTGCTTTCAGTCGGGTAATGTGAATTGTCTGTCGGATTTCACCTGGGATTTTTACATGCCCACATTGACAAAAATCGCACTCTCTGCCATCGGTTTTGCAGGCCTTAAACAATGTTGATTGGTTTGGAAAATATTGGGGTATATTTATAAGCCCTCAGCGCCACTGGAGCGTCACTTTCTTGATGCTCTGGTGGCGCAGCGCCATTTTTCAAATTTACAAGGTGGCGCGAAGCCACTTTGTGCAGCTTAACACCACCTTGTAAATATGCCCCTTTCTGCCGCAGTCGTCTGCAGCAAAGGGGCGTGCAATAGGTGTTGCTGTCGGCGTTCCATCGCAACATCCATTGCTATTTGACGCTGCCCCAGATTTACAAGGCTGAGTCAGCACAAAAAACTAGCGCCATGAAATACCAGGCGTTAGAAAGGCACAACGAGGTGAAATTATTAATTACTCCTCGTTTTTTGCTCTTTCCATGTGTGCTGCATTCTGCAGCACACTTAGAAGGTGCAAATTACCATTATTTATTGTTTATGTGCAGGAAGGTTTCCTTTCCTGCACATAAACAATCATTCCTGCAGCGCAGGCACCCTTGCAACATGGCGCCAGGGGGCCTGCGCTGGTGCTAGGCAGCTTTTTTTGCACCAGTGCTAAGGGAAACACAGGGGGGCACCGTATTCTTGTAAATACAGCACATCACTGCATTTTGAAAATGTCGGAGCGCTGCGCTGCCAAATGTGGCGCAGCTCCGCACCCCAATTTTTGGTGAATATACCCCATTGTGTTTTAAGTACCCCTAACAATCCACACTCTCTCATTCCACTGCCCCTTAGGACCCCTAGTGGCCTGCTTCTCATATAATGTGTTTAACACAGTGTCCCAGCATGATAGTTGGGAGATTTGACACCACCCCTGCCCCCAATCATATTGACCAAGCTACACCTCTGATTATAACCATTCTTGTGCTCTTCAAGTGTGCACTATCTTCAGTCGATTGGTTAGTTTCTACCATGGTTTTTGTCAACCGTTCAGAAGCGTTACTTGTTCTTTGTTAGTAATAGAGCCCTAGCAATGATGTTGCACTTTTGGAATGCAGCTTAGGCATAGATTCGTGAACTTGTCTCACCATCTGTGATATTTGGCGCTTGCAGCATTTGCACATGCCGAGGTAGCTGGCATGCTTCTATTTTCGAATGCTGTGATGTCATCCTCATTCCAATCATCATTGGGCAATGTCCCATGTTGTCTGTGTGTCAGGGGCAGATGGTTCCAGAATGCTTGGGCTAGTGCTATAAATGCCTTTCAGATGTTGGGTGGCGAAGAATAGCAGCTAGCAGAACAGTGCAGACGCAAAGGAGTCGTATTCTTGTTGCGGAAAGCAGTCCAGTCGGAGAAGATGCTGTGTCCAAGCCTGAACCTCCAGCCCTCTTCCGGCTCCCTGATCCCTTTCCTGGAGCCCATGCGCACCCTGTGGCCCACTTCTCGCACCATCTTTGCTCGGGCGGAGCAAGACATGATCCGCATGATGAAGGAGATGGCAAGGACCATGGAGGCCATGGAGGAGTTTCATCAACGTCTGCTGCGGGAGGCGACCATCCCCAACCGGGCTCCAGGCGGATCACTCAACAGTGATCTGCTGGGCTCCAGGCAGACGGAGAAGGATGGGGAGTCCTTCTCCATGTCCCTGGCAGCCCCAGGCTTCTCCACTAATGAACTGACAGTGAAACTGGTTGGTAGAAAGTTGCTGGTGACGGGTGCCAAGCAAACCAAGAATGATGACGGGCAGGGCTCCTTTTACAAGTATGAGGTCTTCAAGAGGGAATCGGACCTGCCTGAGGACGTGAGCCTGGAGGACCTCACCTGCTCCTTCTCCAGCAATGGCCAGCTGCACGTTGAAGCTCCGCGGCGGGCACTGCCAGCCACAGCAGAAAGGAATGTGCCAATACAGATCATCTCAGCAGCCACAGGATTGGCTGCTGTGGGCAGCTCTCAAAGTCAAGGATTAGGAAGTAAGGAGCACCACAAGGCTGATGGGCAAGGAGGAGGGAGCATGGACCAAGCCAAGGCGAAAGGACAAGGAGAGAAAAGTACTGACCAAGGCAAGATGGAAGGGCAAGGCGCAGGAAGGGTGGAAAAATGCAAGACTGAGGCATCTGGAGAGGGAAGTACAGACCAAAGCAAGATCGATGGCCAAGGTGTGGAAGAGCACTCGCCGCTCTTTGCTAGAGTGATGGACAAGGAGAGGGAAGGACAATCTGTGGGGCCCAGAGAGGAAAGAAAGAACCAATGCAAGCCAGAAGGACAACGAGCAGGGAGCATGGATAGCAGCAAGACTGATGGGCAAAGAGTGTGAATTAGACTCTTGGATAAGGAGATAGAAGAATGGACCACACCACAGGTCGATGAATAAAGGGTGGGGAAAGTAGGAATCTCAGCAAGACGAAGGGCCAAGTAGACGGAAGTATGGTACACAGCAAGAGCTGGAAGCAGGGAATGCAGACTATTGAGAAGCAAAGGAGGGGATTGTGGCATGCGGCTCAAAGAACTGACTTTTTAAGGCAACAACATTAAAAAAGAACAATGATGATTTCTAATGCATTTTAAAATGAAGTGTAAAAACTAATAAAAAGTGTGAATCTTGGAAAATGGGCGAGCTTACTTGTATCTGCGACTTGTATTTTTAACTTTCGGAAGTGAAATCTACCTTCTGATTGGTCAGTTGCCAGGCTACACTAACCGGTAAGGCATACCGAAAGACATACTATATTTTCTGTATGGATATACATATGCATGTATTTATATAGCACAAACCACGCTGGGCGGCAACAGATGCCAGCCATGTTTTGAAATGCTAAAACGGGGTTACATTTCCAATCGGAGTAGCGTCCTCCTTTGGGCAATTATTAGGAGTACATGCCTGCCTGACGTGTGTTTCCATCACTGCGGGGAAGTGTTAGCAGAGGGATGTAGTCGTGTTGTTTGTGGGACCCCAGTGCACTGTTGGGGTCTTCCAAACATTTCTTTTGGGTTGTTTCCTTACTTTACTATGCTTTCTGTTTAGAGCTGGAGCATAGAAACATTTTATTTGATAGAATAAATTTTTCCTCGTGATCATATTAGGAGGTTTAGAATAGTTAATTAACCCATCACGGAGATGAAGGAAGGGTGTGGCTTGTGGGCAGTGTGTGCGTTTGTGCATATTCATGTATGTGTGAGACCAAACACCTTTGGTAGTGTGCAATATGCTAATACAGGAACCGTTTATACACATGTTGAACAGGGTCATCATATAAATCTTAATCCTCCGAGGGGGTGAGGGTGGGGGCATTCACCAGTTACAGGTTGCCAACGGGAGCAGATGCAACATGCCCCTTGTTACTCCTAACACTGTCCTTACTGCCCCCTGGGGTCAAGGGTATTAAAGCAGCTGTAGAAACAGGAAGTAAACATGGTTAAAGAGCCCTGCTTACTTACCGCCCCTGGTCCATCCCCTAGCCAGTCAGCTCCAAAAAGAGACCGTTGAGTTTCTAAGGGTGAAGGGAAAGGTCGATCCTGTGAAGTCATCGGTGTGAAAGGGGACGCGATGTCACTTCCACTACCCCTAGCACTTTAGTGTATGCGTGTCCATGGTTCATGCTAACATGTGCAACCTGTAGCAGAGTGAGACAAATCCACCGAACCTATTATTAGATTCATAAAATAGGATCATTGACATTACTATTAGATTTAGATTGGAGAAGCGTGGCTCAGTGGTTAGAGGCGGCAGACCCGGAAGCTGAGATCAGCCGTGGACCAGGGTTCAATTCCCCGCCTCGGCGGGTCTCGGGCTCAAAAATTCCACGGACTCGACAATTCTCGCTCCGGTGCCTACTCAACTCACGGGGTCACACTCTGCGACTCTGGGCAATAGCTTGCTTAATCTCCACTATGGCCCCTCGTGGCGGGATGCCTGGCTTTCACCTTGTGAATACCCTGCCGGGGTATCTCTCACAGGGGAATACCAGGACGGGTTCCCTAAGCAAGCGCCTTGAGACCCCTGGGTGATTAGTGCGCTATATAAATCGAAATACATTTACATTTACATTTCAGTGTCCTCTGTTTTCCTAAGAAAAAGACACTTCACCTGTTAATAAAATGAGTACCGCTGACTTTACTATTAGAGTTGTGTCCTCTGTTCTCCTAAGAGCAAGACACGTCGCACATTGATAAAATGAGTACCGTTGACTTTACTATTAGATTTCAGTGTCCTCGTTTCTTCTAAGAACAAGACACTTCTCCTATTGATAAAATGAGTACCGTTGTCTTTACTGTTAGATTCGAGTGTCCTCTGTTCTCCTAAGAACAAGACGCGTCTCCTATTGATAAAATGAGTACTAATTACTTTACTATTAGATTTCAGTGGTGTCTTCTGTTCTCCTAAGAACAACACTTTGCCTGTTGATGAGTACCATTGACTTTACTATTATATGGCAGCGTCCTCGGTTCTCCTAAGAAGACACTTCTCCTATTGATAAAATGAGTACCCTTGACTTTACTATTAGATTTCAGGGGTGTTTTCTGTTCTCCTAAGAACAAGACACTTCCGCTGTTGATAACATGGGTACCGTTGACTTTACTATTAGATTTCAATGGTGTCCTCTGTTCTCCTAAGAACAAGACACTTCCTCTGTTGATAAAATGGGTACCGTTGACTTTACGATTAGATTTCAGGGGTATTCTCTGTTCTCCTAAGAACAAGACACTTCCTCTGTTGATAAAATGAGTACCGTTGACTTTACTATTAGATTTCAGCGGCCTCTGTTCTCCTAAGAAGAAGACACTTCTCCTAATGATAAAATGAGTACCTTTGAAGTTACCATTAGATTCCATGATCTTCAGCCCCCCGTAAGGACAGGACTGTGCCCCTCTACAACTTTACTTTCATTAGAGTGGTCTGACCTACCACTGCTATCACAGACCATAATGCCTGGTACATGCTGTTGACGTGTCTGTTATGCAGAAAAGTGAAATTCATTTTAGGCGTGAAAATTGCACGAATTACATGGGAAAAATGGCATTCGCAATTCACATACTATTAATTTACTCTCACAAGTGTATGTTCTTTCATTATTTACTTCCAGTGTTGTATAATTTTATGTGGGAGAAAATACTACTCCCACAGATGAAAAGTGGGCATTCCAAGAGTGGGCTGCCCTGCCAAATAGTTGTGCACCAGCTTCCACAAAGGTCTGAAGGGCGATTTCTGCTCTGAGTACTATTAGAGATTTACTCACATTTCGGGCAGGAGTACATTTGCCTCCAAGGTGAGTATGGATACTCAGCACCCCAAAAATTAGAGGGTTACATCAGTTTCCCATGTAGAAGCCCCTCACAAGGTAGTAAGAACAAATGAACGTTTGCTCAACAATTACACATGCGTAAGTATACAAGATATACATTTATGCATTTGTAAAGGCTTATGCATGTGGGCACTCCTAGAAGGCTTCCCAGGACGACTCCAGGATCATTTTGAGAATTCCAGAAAAAAAATGTAAATCAGCTCAAAACATAGGTGTAAACCTGCAGGTGTAGATGTACGAATTTGTTTTAGAATCTATTCCTTGAACACTTACCCGTTTCGCCATACAGTTGAAATCAAAGAGAATTTTGTCCTTAGTTGTTCAGAATTAGTTTAAAACCAATATGCTTGCAATTAATTTCAATCAAAACTATTTGCAACTCTCCGTGCTTATTTTTTTTTATTTTCCTTTTTAGAGTTTTATTTCAGGGCCAATTAGACCCGAAGATATCGGGTATCAGAGCGATTTACATGAGCGCCAGTTTCGTTACACAAGGACATATTCATTAAGTGATTCGCCCAGAATTAGAATGTTGAGCGTTCTTGCCGAGACTCGAACCTGGTTCCACAGCTTCGAGGTCAACCGCTCTAGCCGTATTTGTACGAGAAAAAATACTGGTGCCCAAAGTTCTCAGAATTCCGCGGCAGGTGCAGTTAAACACCGGCGTGCCTAATACCAAGGCTAGTAGTGTTCAATCACCACACACTCGCTCCTCCTTTATGTTACTCTTCCAGGTTCCTAATTTCTCCCTTTGAGACTGCTTTACCACCTTTCTATTCCTCCGTCTTTCCAATGTGTGTTCTTCCCTCTCTTGAGCTCGACAACTACCTGAAACTGAGCCTTGGCTCCCACTGGCAACCACAGGCTCAAATTAAGCACTGGATGGAACTTTACCAGGGCAAGCAAACACAAATAATGGAAGAAAGGTAGAGGGATAAAATGAAACGGGGTAACCCATAGTCTTCAGTTTCTTTAAATACACCACCACTGTGTTGTGAAATGCTCACTGGTGAGTTTCCCCACTGTCCTTCATGCACCTTCTGCTTGGAGAGCTGGTCCTCATGCCAGCTCCCCCTTCGACAGTTCATCTGTACAGCTTGCCTGTAGTCCACTACCCTCTGCTGCCTACCTGCTGCCCTAATCGCGTTTCTTGCTCTGTTTTGCCTTTTCTGCTCTTTCATCTGCCCTCTGTTTTGTCTTTTCTGCCCTCTGTTTCACCTTTTCTGCTTGTTGTTCTGTCCTCTGTTTTACCTTTTCTGCTAATTTTTCTGCCCTCCATTTGCCTTTCTGCTCGTTTTTCTGCCCCCTGTTTGCCCTCTTCTACTCTGTCTCGCCTTTTCTGCTCGTTCTCTACCCTCTGTTCTTCCTTTTCCTGCTTGTTTCTCTGCCCTCTGTTTAGCATTTTGTGCTCGTTTTTCTGCCCCTGTTATACATCTGTCTGCTAGTTTCTTCCCTCTTCCCGCCCTCTCCTCAAGATCTGGCTATTCGACAGAGACCTCGCACCCCAGTGCCCAGATACCCACAGGAATGACAGTGCAGCGCTCTACAAATGCTGATTCCCTGGCTTGTGCCCGTCAAACATCTATAATGCCCAATGCTGTAAAAATGCTTCAATACCTGCCCCCTGAGAATAACTTAATAAGTTCCATTTTTAGCTGATTTTAAAGCTTAGTTTCTATTTATTATTTATTTTCGTATAGGCCTTTTACCCTAAGGGTGTTGTCACAAAGCTGTGTACTGTTTTGCAGAGAGCACAAACAAGTATGGCCAAAGGCAGATTCCATGGATGTCCAACTTTGTCTCACCAAAATATAATAACGCAATATAATTAATTGTCATTTCGATATTTTAAATGTATAATTATCCCTTGTTCGTATAGGGAAAATTATGCAGTGAACATTAGGTTCCCCTGATAAATCATATATTATTTTTTATGTAGAATGAGAGAGTGGTATGGCCAGCTGTGTGATTTGTTACATCAAGAGTTCTGTGGGTATAGGTAAATACATTTACAACATTTGGAAGACATTTAAGCACCTCTTTCAAAAAATAAAGAGGCAGCCGGCAATGCAAATTCAGTATCATTATAGTTAAAACTTCATTCATTCTGCCAATAGTAGAAAAGCACTGGTAAAACCAATACTTGTAGACTTGGCACTCTGGCGCGATGGTTTATTTTTCATTGGAAGCATATACCACCAAGTAAGTCTGCATTGTCTGCTCACGGTCACACGTTGCTTGATTATGTCTTCCGTAACAGACAGGGTCAGCAGCACTGTTCCCAAACATTCCCTGCCCTTCCTACCCCATATACTTTGCAGCGTGTTTATCTGAACCCTTGGAGTTGGACCATCATGGGTGCAGGGTGGTGGGGATGAACAAATAAAGTGACAAGTGCATCAATATTTTGTTGATGGTGGGTCATCAGATACTATACCACAAACAAACCCTTTCAGGGGCCGTAATACATATACGCCACTCTTTTCCTGTTTGCTCCGTGTGCAAACAGGGAAAGTGTGCTGTATTATAATGAATGTGCTGCCCAAGGCAGCTGCAAAGTCTTGCTGCCCTGGAGGGAAGTGCATTGAAGTGAAATACAGAGCGGCTGCTTCAAAGCCGCCCGTGTTTTACTGTGCAGGCGGCAGCCCACCTGCCCATTTAAAAGGGATTAGAGATCCTCTTGCAGACAGGAGCAGTGAGTGACTGCACCCACCTGGAAGGGGATGCTGGGGGGTTCTATAGGATCCCCTTTCATCTCTCCAGAGAGCTGCCTTTAGGAGGCACACTGAAAGTCACCCACTTCTTTGTGGTGCACTGTTGGTGCACCTCCTAAAGGCATATTTGCCTCTGCACCTGTGTCCATAATAGCTGTGGGCACAGAGGTAAAGGGATTTTTTCATTTGCATGGCACCGTGCCCCATACAAATGAGGGTACACCCTCTTGAGATAGGGCCAGTGCATAAGTGCACCAGCTCGATCTGTATTACAGAAGGGTATGCACAAACGTCTGCAGCTCCTTCTGTATTAGACAAGTGCCCCGGGGGTTCACAAATCGGGGGCACTATCCCTTTATCCCTTGATAAAGGAGGAATTGATGAAAATGAAAGCCAAGAAATTAGGTGCTGGGAACAGCCCTGTAGTTTGACAAGGTAAGGTAAGACACCAATCAAAAGATGCCATCAATCAATGAAACTGAATAACTACAAGAGACCAGAAAAATGGTGAATGGGTCTATGTGCAAATTTAACAGTTCAAACCTGGGGAATGTACACACATGAACTTCTCTTACACTTTTAAGCACTACTCTAGCTTAATCATACAAAACCTCTGTCTTCATTATACTTATTTATCTCCCACCTAGCTGTCCTACCATAGCTCTTCACAATTCTTCGACACCATTTTTACCTCCATGTGTCATAAAAACGTCGCCATAATTCTTGGCAATTTCCGTCTGCATCTTTGACAACACCTTGATGATTTTATTGCTAAGCAACAATTAACTCTCATGCTGGATTATGGCATTTTGATATCTTTTAAAAGCTCTACTCGTACTGCAGGGCATATTTTGGGTGCTTTATGGACTCCTAATTACTTCATTAAGTCAGTTTCTACTTTTTTATGACATGGACTAAACATTTTTAGGTTTTGCCATGACAGCACATGTGCTGTCTCTGCAAGACTTCTGTTTATATACATTAGGCTTACAGCACGCCCAGAGCGTACCATTTGTTAGCTTCAGCAGCACTTTCATTTGCTTTGCTCCCTTTTGTCATGACATGTGGGCATTGTGTCCTCTTCTTGTGTTTCAACCTTCCCTGGAGCATAGACCAAGTACTTGTGTCCATCCACTGCTCCTGTTTTTGGACCTACTGTTTTTTAGGTTTCGCACTGGCCGTAGCACCTGCGAAGCAGGTCCTCCGCCCAGGGCGAAATCTTATGTCCTACAGTATAGGGCTTAGTCCCGCTTCTGTCTTCCATTGGCTAGCTCCATAAATGGAGGCTAGCCATTGGAAGAGATTGGCTGTCAATCACGCTTTCCCCGTGAAAACGCGATTCGGGGGCGTTTCCGTGTCTTTTTTTAAGTCACGCCCTCTCCTTTTCCCATTGGCTGGAATTTTACCTTCCAGCCAATGGGAAGGGGAGAGGGCGAAAAACACGCCCACAAGGAGTTATTGTGCCTTTGTTGTTCCTTCTTTATCCCCCGCCCTCCCTCCCGTTGTCCGTGCCTTCGCCGTTGTGGGGCAGAATTGAGTGCTTGTTATTTATTGGCAGCCCTTGGCGCTGCGATCACCATAGCCGCACAGCCGATGTGCAGGAATCCCCAGCTGTGAGTTTTCTCACCGTGTTTGCAAGGACCGGGCACGCCCCTCCGTGATGTCAAGGGTGTCCCCATGATGATATCATGAAAGGGGCGGGCCCGGACCCTGCAAACACTGAGAGGAAGCTCACAGCGGCCATGACGCTGCCATCAAGCACACGTGGGGCACAAGGAAGAACCGCCAAGATCCCCAACCCATAGAGCATCGCAAACAGTAAGCAACCTATATGTGGCTTCTATTTTTAAAAATGGGCCCTCGCTCCCCACACTGTCCCAAAGCGCGCAGGAGCCCCTAGAGTCCGGCACTTGGGAAACGGGATCTGGGGGGCTTTTATTTATTGCAACAGGGGCTTCGCGCCCCATGCCTCAACTCGGGCCGATCCCGCACCTCAGCCCCTGACAATCCCCAGAGCCCCGTCATGGTCAGGAGTGCTCTGGGGTGACCACCACATGTTTGGGCTGTAGACCCCCACCGCCACACTGAGCGACGCAGTCTTTTTTTTAATAAAAACAGAGGCCGCAGCCCCCATCTCACCACTGCCGTACGAGCCCCCAGAGTCCTTCATTTGGGGACGCGGACTCTGGGGGCCTAATTTATTTCATCAGAGGCCTCAGCCCCAGTGCCGCCCTGATGCCCGAGCACCTCACATAGCAGCAGAACCTAGGAAGGAACGCTAGACCTTTGCTCTGGCAAGGTTTCTTCTGCATAGCCTTTCATTCCCATTCCAGTTGTCGATGAATTGTGCTTGAATCCCGTGTTTGCAGTCCAGGTTGACGTGGCGCTTCTGACCAAAGCCTCATGGTTTCTTGTCCCGCTCTCCATGCACATGGGAAGTCTGGGAGCTGTACCTTCGTCGGAGAGCTGCAGTGAAGGAAAGTCCAGCCATGCGACTGTGGGAGTTGTGGTTTAATGTTTGACAAGTCTTCGGCTGCACACAGCACTGCTCCTGGGTGACACTTAACGGGGTGGTTGGTAGCAGTTTCTTTGCGGTAACTTCTAAGCACGGGGTGCAAACCACAATTCCCCAAATTATCTGCACTGCCTTATTACCTACATCAATTGCTTGTTTTGAAAACTGTAATTTTAAAATCATCAGTTTATCAAACGGAAGTGTTGCCTTCAATTTGTTTAAGACATTTTGTGATGAATTGTATTGAACCTTGTGCTAACTCGTAATGCAGAGATCCGGAGACGCTCGGGACCTTATTGAAGGAGGCCTTTGCGTGTGGTTAGTAAATGGAGAGTCTAGTCTTGTGTCTGTCTGTGCTGTCATCGATTATTTCTGTGTAGATGGTGTACTATGAAATGGAGAGTGCTGCGGGAGATTAGCCCAGCTGTAACAGTGTCTTTTAATCGAATAAGGACGCATGAGGAGGCATGCACTGCAGCACGATCCATTTAAATATATATATCTACCAGATACAGAATGCATGCACTGCACTTTTTTAATTTCTTGGTGCAACGTCTTGTAAAATGTAGGCTCGTTTTAAAATAGCTTGCTATACGTCAATTCGTTTACTTCTCTTTACAACATTTTGCTAATTTGTTTTGATAAGTGTAGAGGTGTTCAAATATAGAAAGAATTTGTACCTTGGCGTGTATACATATTTCGCTTTCAGGCTTGCCAAAAATTGAAATATTTTGGTACCTTGACCCTTTCAACTAACATTTCGATGGGAAAAAAATGGCTGTTTCACTATTGTTATTTAACGTAGTGCTTAGGAAAGGCAGTACAAGGGTGCTTTTTAAATTGTGAAGCTTTGTCTTTTGACATTGATGACCTATAAATAATTGTACATCCACCTTTAAAGTGGATCTATTTAAACTCCTTTACTAACCTTTTGTTTTAAACGTAAACCGAGACTGTCTGTGGTCTAGCCTGCAAAGTTAATTACAAATACAGGCATACATGTTGCAGAGCAGTGCATGTATCTTTCCTTGGTTACAGTTCGTAGTTATGTTTATTATCTACCACCCTTTGGTAATTTTGTTCTCACCCCTCCTTCAAGAAAACTGTTTTAGGGTGTCGTTGGCAATGGGCTTTCTGGGTATCTATAAATGCGACAAGGAAGATCTCAGTTTTTGTCTTGGATTCTTGGCACATTGTGTGATTCCCGTCAATTAATAGTGGTGCCATCAGCAGTTTTATTGCCTATTGAAGGGAGAATGCGGAGAGCGCTTAGAAAGCAGCTTCGCTCGGAGTTTGTGAGCTACGTACTGCTGTTAAACGTTGCTTAGTATGAAATTAACAATGTTTGCGCATAACGGTGATGTACCTGAAACAATCGTGTGCGTTTTTCTCCACCCCCCCCACCTCCACCAATATTCGGTACTTTAAATCGCGGGATATTTTTCCCTGAAGCCTTTTGCTGATGACAATTACCTCCTCTGAGGGACAGCTGGAAAAGAGCTACCAATTTGTCAATTAAATAATAAAGTGGGTGATTGAGTAAACTCATGCTCCTGATTTACGTGTGATCTGCACTTACACCTTCGAATTCAGGTAAGGCCAACTCGGCCTGTCATCCTTCCAATGTCATTATGCCGTAGTAACTCCTGCTGTCTGATACGCTTATACGCGAGAAACTGTTGCGTTAAGGGGACAAGTTAACAGTGACCTTTAGTTAATATAAAAGGAAATACTTTATTTAAGTAGCATTGGGCTTCAGGGGTTCACTGATTGGCTCTGTGTGTTATTGGCTCTCTGTGTGTGGCTCTGTGTGTGTGGGGGGGGCTCTGTGTGTGTGTGAGGGGGCTCTCTCTGTGTGTTTGGGGGGCTCTGTGTGTGTGTGGGGGGGGCTCTCTCTGTGTGTTTGGGGGGCTCTCTCTGTGTGTTTGGGGGGCTCTCTCTGGGTGTTTGGGAGGGCTCTCTCTGTGTGTGTGGGGGGGCTCTCTGTGTGTGTGTGAGGGGGGAGCTCTCTGTGTGTGTGTATGTGGGGGGAGCTCTGTGTGTGTGGGGGGAGCTCTGTGTGTGTGGGGGAAGCTCTGTGTGTGTGTGGGGGGGAGCTCTCTGTGTGTGTGTGGGGGGAGCTCTCTGTGTGTGTGTGGGGGGGAGCTCTCTGTGTGTGTGTGTGGGGGGCTCTGTGTGTGTGTGTGTGTGTGAGGGGCTCTGTGTGTGTATGTGGGGGGCTCTGTGTGTGTGTGGGGGGGCTCTCTGTGTGTGTGGGGGGCTCTCTGTGTGTGTGGGGGGCTCTGTGTGTGTGGGGGGGCTCTGTGTGTGTGTGGGGGGGCTCTGTGTGTGTGGGGGGACTCTGTGTGTGTGGGGGAGCTCTGTGTGTGTGTGTGGGGGCTCTCCGTGTGTGTGGGGGACTCTCTGTGTGTGTGTGGGGGGCTCTGTGTGTGTGTGTGGGGGGGGCTCTGTGTGTGTGTGTGTGTGTGTGGGGGCTCTGTGTGTGGGGGGGCTCTGTGTGTGTGGGGGGCTCTGTGTGTGTGGGGGGGCTGTGTGTGTGTGTGGGGGTGCAAATCCAATAGGTCTCGCATTTGTGAGAGATTAAGCTACTGACATTGTAAATGGCAATGCCATTTATTTATCTTCTTTCAAAACCAACACATAAATAAAAATGTTGTAATTTACAATGCCAATAGCTCTAACTTTGGCAAAGGCGAGACCGTTGCATTGTAAATGCTTGTTTTTGTGTTCAAGCACTCCATATTCCCGTCCATGTAGCTTTTATTTCCTCCCACCTGCCCCCACTTCCATGTTGCTTCTTTTCCCTTCTACCCCCGTACCCTGGACAGTAGGCCAGTGCACTGTACGGCACTCTACTCTGCACCACTCTATTTATGCCATTGCACTGCGCTCTGCACCACTATACTCACAATTCACTATACACTATTCATTCCTATGGGTCTACAGGCCCATAGGAATGAATGGGAAATTGCAAGCGCAATTTGCGAGTACAAATAGGTACTCGCAAATTGCGCATGCAATTTCAGGGTGCAAGGGTGTCAAATGGACACCCTGTTGCACCCCTGGAATTGGCCTGTGCACATATGTTGCGCACACACATGCCCTAAGGGCATGTGTGTGCGCAACATGAAACTTTGAAAAATGCACAAAAGTGCTTTTTTCAAAGGTTTTGCAAATTACCATGTAGTACAACTTCATGGTAATTTGCGCCCCCTATTAGCGAAATCGGTAATTTTTTTACTTTAATGCATTGCATTTAAGGAATCTCAATTTGGGATTCCTTAAATGCAATCGCAATTTAAGTAATCGCAATTTAGAGATTACTTAAATTGCGATTTTTGCATTTGGAATGATACATCTCAAATGCAAAAATACCGGACGCAAAGGGGCAGATTCTGAGAATCTGCCCGTTTTTTCCTTTGATGCATGTGCCTGTTGTTGTCTGTTCTTTGTTTTTCCCAATTTCCATGAGTTTTGGGAAATGTGGTTTCTGAATGGTTACAAAATGGCTGCTGAAAAAATAAAGTGAAGAAAGTACGGCATAATCCGAAGCCTCTGGTCCTGACATAGAATTTTTTTTTAGAATCAACTATTGATTATTTCTTCCTAAGCACTGCCATTTGGTCGATAGTAGGTTAGAGAGGTGGGACTGTTATCAAGGTGAAAATGTTCCTAGGCAGGGCCTGCACTTTTGTCTGTTTCGTATTACTGCTTCAGGACAGTTGATGACTTCCATGTGCAGAGATTTCACACGTCATTGCGCCCTTAATTGGATATTCCAGCTTTGGGCCAGCCCCACTGCTACCTGCTGTGGAAGCCATCACCTTGCACAAAGGCTGCGTCTGAGAAGCAGCAAGAAAATTACATTTTAAAGAGAAACAATGCAGACCGGTTCTGAAATCTTATATTGTGGATCTACAACTCATGTCTGGAAAATGTGTATAAAAGTAGTATTCAAACAGCCACTTTGAGTTCCAAGTTTTTTTTTTACTAAGGAAGGGAGCGTTCCACTAAGTATTCACAGAGCTGCTATGTAACTCGGGCTGGTGTCTGCCTGACAACCAGTCTCCCAGTCTCCCAGAGATGACGGGACATCATCTGAAATCTACTCTTTCTGCTGGAGGAGCTGAGGGTTTGCCTGAAGTGCCTAGAAGCTTGACTGCACGATGAAAGAACAAAGGACTGTGTCTGGCACAGTCCAAGTACAACTGTGTTGCTAGCTATCCACTTTGGGTTTGAGAGACTGGTGCTGGCATCGGGCAGTAAAGCAGGGTTGCAGCTGAAGCTGAAAACCCTGATCCTCCCCTGTGACCCCAAACACCAGAAGACACACCACCGCTGCTGATGGCTCAGCCTGTGGCCCATCTGCCATATCTGACTACCTGTGTGCAAGCGGTCAGGACGGCCGCCACTGATGAATTCTTCTGTGCAGTCCTGCCCTACCAGCTGCAGCCCCAAACTTTGTTCCAATGCAAGGCTAATGCCATGTATGACCTCTGCAGAGGAGGAGGGCCTGCAGCGAGGTAGGGAGTACGAACAGCACTCGCTGCAATGCTCGGACTGCAAGAAAACGCTGTTACCTCCACCTAATCTGCCATGGCTGCTAAGGGTGTTTCGGTGCTGTGATAGGGCAAGCAGATAAGTGTAGGTTGACTGCTTTGTCTATGAGTTTAGTAGCACAGCAGAGAAATGGAGTTTGTTTTTTAAGTTGAGTAGGTTTGGTGGTGGGTTTTTTCAAAAGGGTGATAGTCATAACCGCTTCCAGGCTGAAGGTACAGAATCAGCTTCTAATGATAGGTTACACCTTACTGTAAGATTAGGACCAATCTAATTGCATAATGTGTGGCAGGGAGGGAAAGTGAGGGGAACCTGATTTGATGGTCTGCAAGGCGCAAGATATGTTTTTGGGAAAATTAGGTAAACTCAGACATAGAAGTCCCCAATGAGAAGTTATGGGTGGGAGCCGGAAAGTCCAAGTAAATGTTCTCAATGTTTTTAAATAATGTGTTGTCACATAGATATGGGGAAATGAAGCTGTGGGATTCTGTTTGGCACCCGATTGTTTAGTCTGTGTCTTGTCATTGAAGATCACTTCATCCATCAAATATTGTTTGTGAAGTTGCGAATGTGTCATGTGTGCCTGTGTTCAAATGTTTGTGTTGTTACTTTTGAGGAGGTGCCTGTTTGTTATGTGTGCATGTTTGTGTGTGTGTACACACACACGGTTGTGTGATATAGCATTGCTAGTGCGCGATTGGGTGTCCTCGGAGTGCCTGTACATGTGTGTTTTGTGTGTGTTTACGCATGCGTGTGTGATGTGCCCGTGAGTGTGTATTTATTCCTGGGATGTGAACTAAATGTGCCGAAAGGAGGTCACCAGGAGTTCTGCAAGGAGTCGATCAATACGGCAGGCAGCGCACAGTCCCCATTTGCCTGCAGCACTGTGCATCATAATACACGTACATTATTTCACACGCAGAAGTTGGCATTACCAAGCTCTCTGCTTACGGCAGATGTGATTATGTGGAGAAATTGCATTGAAGTGAATAAGTAACTGTGCGGGGAATCTTAGGCCACAGGTTGTAGGTAACGTGCCTAGTTGGAGCACTACTCAGAAATACTGCAACGCCAACAAGGTATTGTGCAGAATCGATAGCATTGAAGATGCAATGTCTGCTACAATATTCCCATTTAAAGCACTGCTGGCATATAATGTGGATGTCAGCACTGAGGGTCATTTCTGTAACTAAATACCCTTCCTGTAAAACGCGGGCTGTATTTTTGTTTCCATGGTGACCATAGTACCGGAAAATGAAAATAACCTAGGGGCATATTAGCAAGCTGAAGTATCGCCGCTTTTTCGGCAAATTGTGCCGAGAAAGCGGCGATACTTCCAGCGCCCTATTAACAAGGGCATGCTAACGCCTGCCTCAAGCCCACATTGCATGTCAGCGAGAAACATCGCTAATGACATGCAAAGTGGGTGTTCCCACGTCCAACCACATGTAAAATGTGGTTGGAGGTGAGAACACCCTATTACCAAGGTAGGCGTTGGGAGAAGAAGACCTGCGATAAACTCGTTTATCGCAGGTCTCCCAACGCCTGCTCTGACCAGGTGTTAAGGCATTGATAACATGGGGGTGTGGATCATAACGTTGAATCCACCCCCCATATTATCAAGGCACATATTAGCGCGTGAAAACAACGTTTGTTTTCATGCGCTAATGTTCCGGATTTTAATTTCACCTACGTGTTGCGCATTGATAATTACGCGCTAACAGGGCGAAAAAATCCAGCGGTAGCCGGCGATATGGAAATGTGCGATGTGCATTATATAACGCACATCTAGATAATATGCCCCCTAGTTACAAGATGGCGGCTACATTCTGTCACTTCTGGATGCGAGACAATTTGGTCTGTGTTATCTCCGAAAACAGTCTTAGTATTAAAAGGAATTGTTTCCAGTCATGTATGTACATGTCTATTTCACATGCACTACTTTGTATAGATTTAGGCCTGATGTTTTGTAGTAATTAAATACTATGGTGCAGATTTACAACAAAGAAACGCAGCACGGTGCAGCAAGTCATTTTGCTGCGCCCTGCTGCGTTAGTTTGGAAAGCACAGAGATGCGACATATTTAAAAGAATGTGTCGCATCTCTGTGCTTCCCCTGCGCTGGCGCACAAACTGCAGCCATGCGCCTGCGTTGTGAGGAGATTGTTTTTGTGCAGGAAGAGACACCTTCCTGCACAAAAACAATCACAAGAGGCTTTTTCTTCTTTCAATGCTTACTGTAGAATGCAGCACGCATTGAAAGAGATAAAAACAAGGAGAAATGAAAACATTTCTCGTCATTGCGCCTCGCTGCGCCACCTCTAGGGTGGCGTAGCATTCAGACTCATCTCCAGATTTACGATTTCTCGTAAATCTGGAGATGTGTCTTGTTCCATGGGTGTTGCGTGGGAACACCCACAGCAACACCCATGGAACACCCCTTCCACGCACAGTGCTGCAGGTGAAGGGGTCATAATTACGAGGAGAGGAAAAGTCATGCAGGGTGGCTTGTCCTTTCCTTGTAAATATGGAGGAGCCGCCTGCACAACCAGTACGTCACGAAAAGTGACGTAGTGGTGGCGCAGGGGGCTTGTAAATCTGCCCCTATAGATCTTCGGCTTAGCTTTCTTCTTACCCCTTAAGGCAGCTGAACATCATTCATCAATTAAAACATACATACGTTTTTTAAGTCTTTCACCGTCAGGAAGCTACATATAAAATAAAGGGCAGCTTCAATGAATAATAAATACATTTTTTATTTTTTTATTTAAAAAAAAATCTTTTTATTAAATGCAAACAACAAATAAACAGAAAGAAAAAACAGAAAACAAGGCAATACAGTACAAATACGTCATGTCGGTGCTGGGGGGGGGGGGATACACATTCAAATCAAATGCCAGAAGTAGGTGATGAGACTGGGGAAGGGGGAGGAGTCCAGGAGTAAGCAAGGTAGCTAAATTCCCGTGGAGGAAACACCAGGTTGGGGGGATGACAGGTCAGTATCCAGTCCCGAGGGGGGGGGAGTACAGATGCAGCCACGGTATTCGTTCCATTGATTCCAAATTTTCCCCCATTTGTGGGGCGTGCCACGGGAAACGTACACTGTCTTTTCCCTAAACATGCACCAGTCCATGCTTTGTTGCCACACCAGAACTGTTGGTGGCCTCTGGGCACCCCACAACTGAGCAATGTCTCTCTTAGCAATCATATTACCCAAGGTCACCCATCGAAGCTGCCCCAGGCCATAATCATTCGGCTCCCAGACATTAAACAGACACCGCCTCGCCTCTGGCATGGATCGCACACCCATGACCTCACTCATCACCTCATGCACACGAGTCCAATAGCTCATAACCGCAGGGCATTCCCAAATAATATGGAAGAACGTACCCACCAGACCACAACCACGCCTGCTCAGTCCATCCACAGAGAACCCCATCCGCACCAGACGAGGACCAGTTACATAGACCCTATGAAGAATTTTGAGCTGGACAAACCGGAGGCGCGCCGGGATAGCCACTTCCTTCGGGGAGGAAATCGCCGCCTGCCAATCCTCATCGTCGAGTTCCAGACCGTCACTAGTCCACACCTCTCGAAGGTTACTCAGTAAGTCGGTTCTGGCATTGATCAACTTCTTGTATATAAGTGAGATCGTGCTGTCAGGGACATGCCCGTCTAGCACCCGATCTTCAAGCGGGGACGCCTCCGGAATATCCGAGCCCAGGGGAAACACAGACAAAACCGCGTGTCGGATTTGCACGTATCGAAAGGATTCTCTATCATTCAAGTCATACTCAACTTTCAGCTCCTCAAACGTCTTGACTCTACCCCTGATCCACACATCATTCACCTTGCTGATACCGATCACGTCCCACTTATCGAAACCCTTCGACTTCCAGAGGGAGCCAAGTTTTTCCGAGGCATAAAGCGGGGTAGCACGGGTCGGCTTATCAGCCCAGCCCAAGGCCGCTGTAGCGCAATGCCACACCTGCACCGCTGTCCTAGTGGGGCCCGTGAGAGATCCGCCAACAGATTTCGCATACAGAGCCCTGTGGTAGTCTCCACCAGGCAGCAACCATCTATCCATCTCAAACGCCGGGCTTGGCAGAGGACCGTAAGTGCAATGGTTGATGGCCCCCAGCTGAGAGGCCCAATAGTAGCGGCGGATGTCCGGGAGCGCGATACCCCCGTTGTACCACGGGAGCGTAAGCTTCACAAGAGCAATACGAGAACGGCCCCCCCACACCAATTGTCTCTGTAGACTTTCAATCTCCCGGAAGTAACGGGCGGGCACAACATCAAGAGTATTCTGCAACGCATAAAGGAATCGAGGGAGCGACATCATCTTAAATAACGCCGCCCGTCCCAGAGGAGAGAGAGGGAGCCTACCCCACGCTATCACGTCGGCACGGAGGCGCTGGAGAGGGGGCAACAAATTGCGTTCGTAACGAAGCACAGGGTCCAAGGTGATAAAGATCCCCAAGTATCTGAATCCCTCCCGCACCACCGAAATAGGACATCCACGAGGCAGGAGAGGGGCCTCGCCGCATAAAACATAGATGCAAGACTTCGACCAGTTGATGACCAAACCGGAGTTTTTATGGAAAGAAGTTAAAACGTCAAAGAGGACGATCAATGATTTCTGAGGCGACGTAAGATACAGGAGTATATCGTCTGCATATAAGGATATTCGGTCCTCAAACTCCAGAGTCCATCTAATGCCTTTCAAGGACGGTTCCCATCTCAGCCATGCCGCCAACGGCTCCAAAGCAAGGGCGAACAAGAGAGGGGACAAAGGACAGCCCTGGCGCGTTCCCTGACCAAGAGCAAAGGAGGCCGAGACCCGACCGTTGACCACCACCTGAGCCAAGGGGTCGGTATAAAGCAATTGCACCCAGGCAATAAAAGAGGGGCCAAAGCCAAATTTAGAGAGAACCGCCCACAAATAAGGCCATTCCAACGTATCGAACACCATGGTGGCGTCCAAAGACGCCAAGATGGCAGGTTCACGCAGAGTCGCCGCTCGCGCGAGGACTCCATGCAAGCGCCGAAGATTAAGTGCTGTGTTACGATGGGGTATGAATCCGGACTGATCCGGGTGAACCAGATCGCCTATAACAGCGACTAAGCCAGAAACTTCGGTTCGGCATTAATCAAGGATATGGGCCTAAAGGAGGCGCTGAGGTCACGCGGCTTGCCCTCCTTGTGGATCACCACTATAGAGGCCAGCCTTTGGTCGGGAGGGAGGGAGCCTGCCTCCAATGATTCCAAGAACATCGACCGCAGATATGGTGCTATCACATCCGGACGGAGCTTATAGAGCTCCACTGGGAGCCCATTAGGACCCGTAGCCTTCCCCGAGCGAACCGAGCGAATAGCCGTAGCAACCTCATCAACTGTAGGCGGAGCCTCCAGAAGAGCCCTCTCAGGGTCAGACAAACGTGGCAGCGAAATATCACGCAGGAGCAAGTGGGAGTCCTGTTCCGGTCTATCAGAAACGGGGGAGTACACTCCCCGAAAGTGGGCAGCGAAACATTCAACAATATCAGCAGGGTCGGTGATACACACGTCAATCACATCAACAATCACAGGAACAACCCGACTCGCACGTTCCCTCTTATCCAGCCAAGCAAGCAATTTCCCCGCCTTATCCCCCACATCATACAGTCGTCCCTGTTGCTCCCTGCTCATCTCCCTTGCAGCATCAGTCACCAGCGCTCTATACTCAAGTTGTTTCAGACCCAAAAGGTGCACCCACTCCGGGGTGACCTCGGTTTCCAACTCCCCCTCAAGAACGGTGATGTCATTTTCAACACGAACAACCTCCTCCCGCCTACCTCTCTTGACACTGCCAATCATGGAGAGAGCCTGGCCCCGTATAACAGTTTTATACGCTTCCCACAACGTGACAGAGGAGGACACAGAACCCACATTTTCGGCAAAGTAGTGGTCAATCGTTTTAATTAGTTCTGCCCTAACCCTGGGGTCGCGGAGATACCAGGAGTTGATCGGGGCCACCCTACCCTCCGACCCCAAATGAGCATCCACCACCAACCACAACGGGGAATGATCCGAGATACCCCTAGCAAGATGTTTCACCTCCCGTATGGAGGAGGCCTGGGGGGAGGGCATCAGCACATAATCTAATCTCGAAAGACTGCCATGGGCACCAGAATGAAAGGTATACTGCAATTGCCCAGGGTGAAGCAGGCGCCAGTAGTCGGTGAGCCCCAAAGCCTCCAGGAAATCCCCCAACCAGGACTGTGACTTCGCAATATCTCGGGGAGGGTAACGATCACACAGCCCCGACACTACAGAGTCAAAATCCCCACCCACTACAAGCAGACTCTCGGGGAATCCCAAAATCACTCGTCCCAAATCAGCATAAGTGGCGGTGTGGAGACCCGGGGGCACGTAGACAGAGAGCAAGGTGACAACCCTTCCCTCCCAGCGCCCCACAATGGCAGCGTACCGTCCCCTGTCATCAAGGATGATGTCGTCAACAGCAAGAGGGAGGGAGTTCCGAACCAGAATGCCCACCCCCCTGGAGCCAGAAGTGAAACCCGAGTGCGCAACGAGACGATAGCCACGCCGATTCATTGCGTGGCACGTATTGCCAAGCAAATGCGTCTCCTGAAGCAGGACCACATCAGGGGACAACCGTCTCAAGAGCTGCAACACCACGCACCGTTTAATCCTATCTCCCAACCCGTTCACGTTCCAACACAGTACCTCAAGTCCCCTAACCCCCATCCCAAAGGTCAACCCCATCCCCACCCCACACCGTGTGCGACACTATACAACAGGAGATCATCAATAATATGCCTTGAAGAAAACAATGAAACGAAAACTGTAACCCCCCAAACCCCCATCAACCCCATACATCATACCCCGCACCCCTGCTTAAGACTCAAGAGCCACCCCAACTTGCAGTGTGCCTGTCGCCCTAACATACAACTATTCTACAAAAAGAACCCCAGAGGAGAAAGACTCGCCCATCCCCCCGCCCACACCCCCAGAAGACAGCATGACAGCAAGCAATAGTGGCATAGCACCAAACCACAGCCAAAAAGTCAACACGATGAACCGGGAGCCGATTCAGCCCCTTATTCCTGCTCCACCGGGCCTCCCTCCGCACCACCGGAGTGTCCAGAGTGTTCAGAATGATCCGGGCCAGGGGGCAATGTGTCCAGCCAGTCACTTGCCGCCCCTGGATGATCAAAGAAGAATGTTCGCTCGTTGTACACCACACGTAACCGGGCCGGGAAAAGCATGGCGTATTTCATGTCTCTAGTCCTCAGTCTCTTTTTCACCCCCTGGAATCCTAGTCGCTGTTTCTGAACCTGCTGGGTAAAGTCCGGGTAGAAGCTGATGGCAGTATTCTCATAAGCCGTTGGACCAGATAGGCGCGACGCTTGCAGGATTGCGTCCCTGTCCCGAAAATTAAAAATCCGAGCAATGATGGGTCGCGGAGTGGCGCCCAGCTTAGGCGGACCACCCGGGATCCTGTGTGCACGTTCAACGGCAAAAAACTTGCTGAGGCCCTTGGGTGCAAGATGATTCAGGACCAGATCCTCCACCAGCAGGTCCACCGAGGAAGCTTCCGAAGTTTCCGTGACACCAACCAGACGGACGTTGTTTCGTCTTGCACGGCCCTCAAAGTCGTCCAGGCGGCGAGTGAGATAGTCACGGGCGGCACGCAAGTTACCGACCTCTGCCTGTAAATCGGAGACGTCAGTAACAAGACTAGATGTCTGTAGATCGAGGGATTTGACCTTCTCATTAGTTTTCGCAAGGTCAGCCCTGATCAAGGTAACATCAACAGCGACCGTATCCAACTTGTGGGCCAGGGCCTCATACTGTTGACCCAGTGTGGCCTTCATCCCGGCAATGGCGCCCATGACGTCCCTCAACGACAGCTCATCATCCAGCGGGGAGTCTTCCCCCATCGTGGCCGGGGATTTAGTTGGTCCACCCGGAGAGCCCTTTACGAGGGTGTATCTGTCCATGACATTTGATTGCACGGAGCCCCCTCTCGTTGCCGGTCTGGTCTTGCGTTTCTCTCCCTCAGGCTTGGCGGCCATCTTAGTTCGTGTGCCCCGAAGGGTAGCCCTAGACCTAGTAAAAATGACTAAAATCGATACGCCCGCAACAATATAAAAATGAAGATGCAAACCAATCACAAAGTGATAAGTGACAGGGGGCCGAGTCACCAGTCGGTGAACAGCGGTGAGGTGAAAAGCGGCAGGCCAGGGAGATCGAAACAAAGTCAAGTAGGACTAGGCGCCTGAAACGAAACTGAAAGTAGACAACCGGGCAAAGGAGGCTCGCGTGATCCGTTGTTGTTCAATTACTGTTCGGCTGGCAGAGAACCAAGCCCGGGGGCAGCACCACAGAGCAGGCCGAAAAAGTTCAAAAGTCCATATCTTCAGCTCCCGATGTCCAAATCAAAGTCTGAAAACGGATAAACGATCAGCAGGGCCGTGCCAGTAATAACCCGTCGTCCAAGTCGGGATAGAGTTCAGGATAATCGGTGGAGGTGGCGAAGGTCCGGGAGCCCTAAGCTTACGCGACCATCTTGCGTGCACGCTAAGCTCCTCCTCCAATAAATACATTTTAAAAAGTTGTTACTCTATGGGAAATGCACTGTAATATATTATGAAACCTCTATTAGTTAATGCACTGCAAAAGTCTGTGTGAAACCAGAGAGCCACTGAATTAAATCGTGATTGGTGCAGTGGAGAATAGTGACTTGTGTATTTTTAGTGCTATGAGGTCACAGCTGTGACAGAAAGGATTGTGAATATGTAAGTCTTTATTCTATACCTGCATTACACACAGTATAAGATAGACTGGAGAATCTCCAGATTTAAAATATTCAAAATAAAATCATGGATGAAAAATCAAGATTGGATAAGTAAAAAGCCCAACCAAATGGAAACTGATCTTCAAAATCCGCAGGCAAGAAAGAAGGAAGTGGCATTATGGTACTCACATCTACGTGCGGCTGCAAACAAAAGGATGAGAGCTCCCTTTTCACCACAGGAAGGATACTTGCTGGTCGCCAAGCTGGAAGAAT
The DNA here is from genome assembly GCF_964261635.1 of Lissotriton helveticus. Classification (NCBI taxonomy): domain Eukaryota; kingdom Metazoa; phylum Chordata; class Amphibia; order Caudata; family Salamandridae; genus Lissotriton; species Lissotriton helveticus. The sequence goes on from NC_136065.1 coordinate 1,899,869,113, forward strand.
TATGGCAAGTATCTCTATCTACACTTTTTTTACTCTCCACAGAATATACTGGCATCCCCAAAAATTGGCCAAATTTATGAGAAATGGCGATTCTAAATGTAAGCGTTGTGGAAGAGTTGACGCAGACAACATGCATATGTTCGGTACATGTCCAGAACTTGAGTGTTCTGGTTGGCTGTTGGTAAGACCATTGCTAACGTGATTGGCACCAAAGTGCAGCTAAGCACGGATTTAATCATGTTTGGGATAAGGCAGCAAGATCTAAAGGGTTCATGTCTTAATGTAAAACAAAGGCATCTGATGTTCTACCTAATCCTCATAGCAAGAAGGGAAATTTGTAAATTATGGACTGAAACCTCAGTCCCCTCGTGGCAGGAGTGGAGGAGCTCAGCGACCTTTTTTGAGAAGGCGGACAGGAAAGAATCTACAAGAACTGCTGGGGGAATAATATGGGACTTATTTAGCACTGGGTAAATCACTGGTCCGATGATTACATCTTCTAATAGCATCAGGCTTAGGAAGTGAGTCACACAAAAGGGGGGCCCAACAAACAACGCTTGTTTTTTGTTGTTGCTTGAGCAAACTAGTCCAATCCACTAGGCACCAGGGCGATCACAACAGGTAAGGTGCTTATTATGAGATTGGAGAAGGTATGAGGACTAAATAAAAAAAAGATAGGCTGCTACAAAATGCGCAAAATGTTTTACAATAAAATGGTGCTTCCAAAATATAGAGGCTGCTTCCAAAATATACAGGCTTATTTATAAGCCCCTTGCACTGCTGGTGCATCATTTTTTATGATGCTCTGGTTGCGCAGAGTGCAGACCCATACCTACGAAGTCACTTTGCATGGCTTCTCATGGCCTCCTAGATATGCTGTAAGGCAACTCAGCATAAGTCGATGCGTTGCCATGCACTACGTCAGATGGGGGGTGTTCCATGGGCGTTGCAGTTGGCTTTCCCATGAGTTTTGACACATTCCCAGATTTACAAGGATCTGTAAACCTGAGGATGTGTCAAAATTGTACGCTGCCCCAGGGAATGCGTAATGAGGAGAAATATCGTTATTTCTCCTCAATTGTTTCCGCTTTCTATGTGTAGCACACATAAAAATAGGAAAAAGCCTCCTTGGGTTGTTTATGTACAGGAAGGCGTGCCTTCTTGCACAAAAACAATCCTGCCAACAATGCAGACACCCTGCCAGCATGGTGCAAGGCTGCGTGCGTTAGCGCTAGGCACCAAATTGTGCTCCGGCAGAAAGGACAGGAGTGCACCATATCTGATAAATAGAATCTATTCCTTCCCTTTTGAATTGGCATAGGGCAGCACAGCAAAAATACTTGCGGAGCTGCCCTACACCATTTTATTTTAAATGAGGCTCATAGATTTTAGTAATATCCAGACCCTGTGTAAAGCAGATTTGTTTTACAAAACTGTCCCTTCAACACATTCTCAGGGACAGTAAGCGCGATGTATATACAATGACAATTAAAAGCAAGCATGTCACAGCTCAGTTAACTCTGTACACTACCATTCAAAAAGCTTCAAGTGATTTGATCAATTAACTGCAACAGTACTCTCCTGTCCAGAGAAATCAAAGCCAGGCAGGCAGCTAAACACACGTTCTGCCAGTGTGCTGCTAGCCTGAAATAAATGCAAATGTGCACAACGCATTAAGCTGCAAATCCTTTACATTTGCAGATTAACTCGTTGTGCACATTTGCATTTCTTTCAGGCCAGCAAAACACTGGTAGAAAGGCGTTTTAGCTGTCTGCCTGGCTTCCATTTCCCAGCACAGGAGAGCCCCTGACTAACACTCCACTTAAAGCATTTTAACTACCAGAATGAACCCTGTGGAACATTTTCTTTTAGCAAATAAGGAGCGTGACCCCCCTTCCCATTCCTCCATGGCCCCCCTGGGGGTCGCACCCCACAGATTAAAGACCTCTGCCAAAGCATCATAAGGCCCACTTCATCAAGGAGCAAGTCTCACCACCACCCTGGACAAGCAGTGCTGCGCTCACTTGGAACCCACGGTGTGGCACTGCACTGGGGCCACCTATGGGGCTGAAGTTTATTCTGTAACAGCACATCTGTGCAGGCATCTCCTGACACACCAAAGAGACATCTGGGAGAGGCCCTGAGCAGTCTTTAAGCACATGTACCTCACTCCTGGGCGACTTCTGCCCTCCTCACTCTACCCTGCTTAGAAGAAGAACTTGTTTTTATTTAGCACTTCATACTGCACATCTGCTGTCTCTAAGCACTGTAAAAAACAGGTGTTAATTTACTATCTTCAGACTGATGAAAGCCTAAGCCAGCTGGGATTTCATCTCATGAACTACAGGACAGTGCAGAACCAAGCATGGGGGTGGGGGGACACTGGAATACTGCTGCTGCAAAGGACCAAATAATGCCACAGGGCTGATTACATTATGTGGCAAGAAAAGGTACTATGTGTAGCGCTGTGAGGCAGATTCAGTGGCAGCGCTATTTACACACATTGATTTATTCAGTACTATGAGGCCAGATTCAATGGTAGCGCTAGTAACACATACTGATTTACGCAGCGCTGTGAGGCAGATTCTGTGGCAGCACTATTAAAACAAATTGCTTTACACAGCACTGTGAGGCAGATTCTGTGGCAGCACTATTTACACACACTGATAAAAAAAGACCCATACAAAATGCAAACTTTGATTGTGAAATGAAAGGGGACGCGTTCACCAAATCCTGTTAAGATTGTTTTTTCACCACAAATAATAGTGTTGTCTTGCTTGGACACACAAGAACATTCTATTCACCACCCTTGGCCTCTAGCTCCCAGAGTAAGATAGTTTGTGAAAAGATTTACGCTGAATCCAGCAATTTTCGGCAATAAAAGGTGAGCCCTTTTATTCTGCACATCCCAGTGATTTCACTTTTGCTTCTGGATCTGGTTTCCAGCTGAAGAAGTCTGGAAGCTGATTATTAGACCTGCACACGAAGAAGTCAGTCTTGCAAGGGCCCCAAATGGCCATCAGTGCTTTGAAGACTGTGTGGTTCATTCTACAGTCTCTGCAGTCCCATCTGAATCTGGAGTTCCAATCTGCTATCTCTTTCTGCTTGTCTGGAAAATACTCCCCACAACTGATATTTGTTTTTCCAAGCAGAAATGCCAGAATTTACTTTGCCAGTTCTGCTACATTCCTGGATCTTGCACGGCTCTCTATTGTCTATCTTCAAGAACACACAATTATTTATAAAGTTTACAGCAGGCAATACTGTTTGCAGCTGTAGGAAACCGTAGTTCATCTTCCAAAATCTTCCCTACTGAGATTTCCATGCATCTAGCTCTCCAACCTCATTGACTCGTGTCTGACTCTATGATCATGTCTGGGGAGGTCCTGAAGATTGCTCTCCGATGCCATGCTTCTCTATGATCCAACAACCACTGGATCTACATTCTGGCTACCATAGATAATTGGATGAGATTTGAGTACTTCACACCTTTACTGCGAAGGTTTGCCTTCAGTCCCCGTAGAGCTCTGTAGCGTAGAGGTCCCAGGAACATGACATGAATGGATGATAACAGAAGTCCTACCACTGTGCTCATTTGTTTGAGAGACACTCAGTCTCTTCGCATGATGGTTTGCAGTTCCTTCTTGATGGCTGTCATCTTTTTCACAGGCCTTCTCTGAGTTTACGACAAATCCCAGGAACAATATCTCCTGGCTTGGGTGTATTTCCAATTTCTCCTATCAATAAATCAATATATTTGTAGTGCGCACAACTCACCCGTGAGGGTCTCAAGGTGCTGCTACTGCTCAAACAGCCAGGTCTTGAGGAGTTTCCTGAAGGCCAGCAGGCCCTGGGTCTGTCGTAGGCGGATGGGGAGGGTGTTCCAGGTTTTTGTGGCGAAGTGAGAGAATGATCTGCCGCCAGCAGTCGCTCAACGGATGTGGGGGACGGTGGCGAGGGCGAGGTCAGCGGAGCGGAGCTGGCGGTTTGGGGTGTAGAAGGCGAGTCGTTCATTGAGGTACGCTGGTCCGGTGTTGTGGAGAGCTTTGTGAGCATGGGCGAGGAGCTTGAAGGTGATCCTCTTGTTGACAGGAGCCAGTGTAGGTCTTTCAAGTGGGCTGTGATGTGGCTGTGGCGGGGGATATCAAGGATGAGGCGTATTGAGGCGTTCTGTATGCGTTGTAGTTGTTTCTGGAGTTTGACTGATGTTCCTGCGTAGAGAGCGTTGCCATAGTCCAGTCTGCTGCTGACAAGGGACAGGTGACTGTCCTTCTGGTACCGGTGGGGATCCATCTGCAGATCTTGCAGAGCATGCGGAGGGTGTTGAAGCAGAAGGAGGAGACGGCGTTCACTTGCTGGGTCATTGACAATGCGGAGTCCTGGATGACTCCCAGGTTGCATGCGTGGTTAGTGGGCGTTGGTGCAGCTCCCAGTGCAGCCGGCCACCATGAGTCGTCCCAGGCAGAGGGGGTGGATCCGATGATGAGGAACTCCGTCTTGTCCGAGTTCAGTTTCAGGCGGCTGATCGTCATCCATTCAGCGATGGCCTTCATTCCTTCGTGGAGGTTGGATTTGGCGGTGGTGGGGGCCTTGGTGAGGGAGACGTCGGCTGGGTATCGTCGGCGTATGAGACGATGTTGAGGTTGTGCGATCTGGTGAGTGGTGCCATGTAGATGTTGAAGAGTGTCGGGCTGAGGGACGATCCTTGGGGTACACCGCAGATGATCTTGGTGTCTTTAGAGCGGAAAGGGGGGAGGCGGACACTCTGGGTTCTGCCGGTGAGGAAAGAGGTGGTCCAGTCCAGTGCTCTGTCACGGATCCCTGCGTTGTGGAGGCGTGTACAGAGGGTGTGGTGGCAGACAGTATTGAAGGCGGCCGAGAGATCCAGGAGGATGAGGGCCACGGTTTCTCCATTGTCAGTCATGGCCCTGATGTCGTCGGTTGCGGCGATGAGGGCTGTTTCGGTGCTGTGGTTGCTGCTAAATCCAGATTGGAAAAGGTCCAGGATGTTGTTCTTTTTGAGGAGGTCAATTGCTTGTTGACGATATTCTCGATGACTTTCTCGGGGAACGGGTTGAGGGAGATGGGCCGGAAGTTCTTGAGGTCCTTGGGGTCAGCTTTGGGTTTCTTGAGTAGGGCTTTGATCTCGGCGTGCTTCCAGCTCTCCGGGAAGGTGGCGGTCTCGAAGGAGCTGTTGATGATCTTGCGGAGATGGGGTGCGATGGTGGAGCTTGCTTTGTTGAAGCTGTGGTGCGGGCAGGGGCCGGATGGGGAGCCGGAGTGGATGGTGTTCATGTTTTGATGGTGTCTTCGTCATTGATGTGGGTCCAGGACAGCAGGGGGTCGATGTCGATGAGGCTGGGGGGCAGTGAGTCTGAGGTGTCTGTCAGGGGGTCTGGTGGCTGAAGCTGTTGTGGATGTCTGCGATCTTGCGGTGGGAGAAGGTGGCTAGGGAGTTGCAGAGGTCTTGTGATGATGGGATGTCATTGGAGTTGGAGCTGGGGCTGGAGAGTTCCTTCACGATGTTGAAGAGCTCTTTGCTGTTGTGTGCGTTGTTGTCAATGCGCTCTTTGAAGGAGGTCCTTTTGGCGGTTCGGATGAGTTGGTGGTGTCTGCGGATGGCGTTCTTGTAGTCTGTATTGCTGTCTAGTGTTTGTTAGTGGTGCCACTTTTTCTCGAGCCTACGGCAGGCCTGCTTGGATGCCTGGAGATTGGCGGTGAACCAAATGGCTTTTCTGTCGGTGTGTCTGTTCGGGGGTTTCTTGGTCGGGCAGTCGTCGATCCAGTGCCTGAGGTTGAGGGCGGCGGAGTCGGTGTCGGTAGTGTCCGTTGGTGGGTTTCGTGGAAGATTGGTGACTAGCTGGTCTTCGGTGACTTTGCTCCAGCTGTGGTGGGGGGCCTGTTGTGTGTGGTGGTGCGTGGTAGGTTTCTCGAAGGTGAAGTGGATGCAGCGATGGGCGGTCCAGTGGAGTTCGGTGGTGTGGCTGAAGGTGACGTGGTTGCTGGCTGAGAAGATGGGGTCAAGCATGTGTCTGGCGGAGTGGGTGGCGAGGTTGTCTAGCAGGGTGGTGGAGTTGCTATTGTTGGTGTTCTTGAGGTGGAAGTTCAGGTCTCCGAGGAGGATGTAGTCCGTGGACGCAAGGGTGTGCGTGCTGACAAAGTCATCAATAGAGTCGCTGAACTGTGTCCAGGGGCCGGGTGGTCCGTAAATGAGGGGTCCTCTGAGGGTGGTGTTGGGGTCGGTGTGGATCTGGAAGTGCACGTGTTCGTCGGTGATAAGCGTGTCGTCGGTGCTGGTCGAGATTATGAGGGTGTTTCTGTGGACGATGGCAATTCCTCCTCCTGTTCCATTGATGCTGTCTCTGCGGGTGATCTTGTAGCTGTCTGGGATGGCTATGGCGATGTCGGGTGCCAAGGAGGAGTTCATCCAGTTCTCCGTCAGGAAGGCGACATCTGGGGAGGTGGAGTCGAGTAGGTCCCAGAGTTCGATGGCATGTTTGCGGGTGGAGCGGGTGTTGAGAAGGAGGCATCGGAGGCTGATGCGACCTGCCCCGGTGGGCGTGGTGGTGGCTTGGAGGCTGGTGTAGCAGCAGTTCCGGCAGGAGAGTGGTCCGTGGGTGCGCTTCGAGGTGTCCCGGACACAGATGTTGGATCGGCCGTCATTGAGTGCATGGAGGGTGCTGGTGTCGTAGTGGCATCGGGTGTCGTGGCTTTCGCGGTGGCCAGGGGATCTGGCACTGGGCGCGGTACAGGCACAGACGGGTGGGAGGGAGGAGGAGTTGGGAGGCGGGACGACGAATGGGTGAGCAGGGGAGCGGGGCCGCAGTGGACGCAGCGGCGGGCAAAACGGGCGAAAAAAACAGGGGAACAGAAAGCAAAAGGGCACCAGCGGGGCAAAGGTGAAGGGGCACAGAAGGCAGAGGCAAGAGAGACACAGAGGCCAAAAGGGGGCAAAAACAGGAAACAACAATTATCAAAGAAAAAAACAAAATACAGTGAAGAACACAACCGAGGCAGATGGGCCTGGAACCTACGACAGTGAGCAGAGGGACACGGGCACACAGGTGGTGCTGTGCGGTGTGGGGGAAGCGACCTTCCTGAAATCAGGGTCAAGGGTCGAGTTCCTCACCGAGCAGCGGCCGCCGTTATAAGTTGATCATTAATACCAGGCCTTGAAATACTGCAGTACTGATGTTCAATTTTGTGTCTAAATTAATCCATTTGTCACCCCGAGTGGGATGGGTATGCTCAGACGTGAGTCCCATGCTCTCCACACCATGGAGTCAAGCTATCCTGGCTGAAGACGGCTGATAGGCAGAAACCGGTCCTAGGATGCTTGATTCCGGTCCAGGAAAGACATGGCTTGGCAGTTCGGGCTCGACTGTTCCCATGAGGCACAGGGTCAAGGCTGATTTGCATATGGCCAAGTCTGAACTGGGGTGGTGTGGAGTGCAAAAAAACGATGGATTTAGGCCCAGATCTCTGTACTGGGGTGAATGTATGACATTGTTCTGCATTCTGTCCATCAATTGTTGTTTTTGCATTTGTCACCCTCGAGTGGGATGGGTATGCTCAGACGTGAGTCCCATGCTCTCCACATCACTGGAGTCAAGCTATCCTGGCTGAAGACGGCTGATAGCCAGAAACCGGTCCTAGGATGCTTGATTCCGGTCCAGGAAAGACATGGCTTGGCAGTTCGGGCTGGACTGTTCCCATGAGGCACAGGGTCAAGGCTGATTTGCATATGGCCATGTCTGAACTGGGGTGGTGTGGAGTGCAAAAAAACGATGAATTTAGGCCCAGATCTCTGTACTGGGGTGAATGTATGACATTGTTCTGCATTCTGTCCATCAATTGTTGTTTTTGCATAAATTAATCCAAGAGCATGTTGTCAAGATATATGATCATTATGATGCCCCCCACATTCCCAACGAGTCTACGACCAGTGCAGGAGTTTGGTAATGCACCATGGTGCTGAAGATAGTTGTACCAGGTTTTAGGGAGTGAGCACAAGCACTTTAGTACTGGTTAGCATTGGTAAAGTGCAGAGTCCTAAGGCCTAAAGAAAACAAACTCAGCAAAACAGGAGGGGAGAAGGCAAAAACATTTGGGGATGACCCTGCAGCAAGGCCCAAGTCCAATGGTCAGATATGATTCATACAGTCTGACCAGCCTGTTTCCCATGAGAAGCCCACCCCTCAAGAGACGGAGTCCTTCCATCTTGAAGTGGTGTTAAACCAGCCCCTTATTGAACTCCTTTATGTATTTCACTATTCGAACCCCTTGCCCTTATTTTTGACCAGGAAAATATAGTTTAGGAAGCCCCTGGGATGCAATACCAACATGCAAATTGAACCATTTGTCTCTATCTCCACCACCTCTTTGTCTCCTAGTATCTCATTCTGCTCTGAAAATCTTATTGTATGGGGACAGGAAGTCTGGATTGGTGTCATAACATTTTATATGGAAGCCTAGAACCATGTCAGGGAACCATCTTAATATGCAACTTTTGTGGTTAGAATCATATCCACCTATTTAGGGTCGTAGTTCTTATTTGGTTTGACCATGTCCAACATATTTGGTTCATTATCTGAGCTCCTCTTCAACCCTCATGGGCGAGCTCAGTAACCAGGGTCTACTCCCCCTCACCCCCCACCTCACCCCCCACCCCTCGGATCATTATCAGACATGTCAATACCTCTGCATCCCTCCCCGTTGGTGGGAGACTCTGTGGCAGGTTCAAATTCTAAGGCGTTTGCACCATTTTCTTCAGACAATACAAGCTACTGGGTGGAGACTAAGGGGCATAATATCAAGCACAGCATTAAAAATTATCGCCGGTTTAGCGGCAGAAAACTGCCGCTAAAGCGGCGATAATGGGCTTGATAATATGACCTGGAGAATTCCAATAGAAGCCCATGTTCACATCAGAACATGGACTTCTATTGGAATTCTCCAGGGCATATTATCAAGCCCATTATCGCCGCTTTAGCTGCAGTTTTCTGCCGCTAAACGGGCGATAATTTTTAACGCTGTGCTTGATAATATGCCCCTAAGTGTTTCAGCATGCAAGCACTTATATGGAAGGATTCCCTCAGGTTTTCAAATATTTTTAGGTGCCTCGCGTCATTCTTCTTGGCATGTCGTTGAATGTGCTACACCCAGGTTTCACTTAGTTATGTCCATGAGGATCGCTCCCTCCCTAGAAGGGCTCTGGGATTCTAACTACCAACATCAAAAGTTGATTACTGAAATGTTTTAGAGCCTTTGGTACAGCCTGCGAGAGCGTCTTGCCAAAATGGTCACGGAGATCCTGCCTGAAAGAGGGCCCTTCCTCGTCTTTGCCCCATAGTATTGGAAATATTCATGGATTCATGAAAAGGCTTCCTTGCTCAGAAGATTAATATCAAAGGGTTAATATTAGCTTGCAGGTAATTAACTGAAGAAGGTTGCACCTGACAAAATTCATCCTTGTGATTTAATCAGCTACCCTGCCCTTATTGTGGTGTTAAATGAACAGGGGCTGATTAGAGATGGGCGGCATTGAATTGTTGTTGCAATCAAGATGTGTCACTCAGAGATAAGGGCTCTGCAGGAGAGGCCGTCTGATCCCAGTGCCCGCTGTCAACCAGAAACAAGCAATGGCAAAGCCAATAGTGTCAGGTTTGCACTCCGCAAGATCCGCATGCAGCAACAATGCTCCACCCCCGGACCCTCCGAACACCCTGAAGTATGTACACAGGGTGTTCAGACGATACGGTGAGGGAAAAAACCCCCAAAGGGGAAAAACCCAAAAGAAAAGAGAAGAAGGGAAGGGCGGCAGGGAAAAAGAAATTGGAAGACAAAGTCACAATGGTTAATACAAGGTTAACTGCTACACTCAGATATTTCTCGCTAACACCCCACCCATAGAGTCACCTGCAGGAAGTGTGAACAGACCCCATACTGCAGGTTCTTCAGCCTTCCATCCAACCCCCTGTTAAACACAAGAAAATCTCATAAAACATGTGACTACAAACACCTTCTACCTATATCTGTGATTCTTGCTAACCACATACCCTATAGCCTTCATCAAGTAACCTCGGGAGCGTGACTTCAAATGTAATCCAAAAGGAAAACTAAAGGAACAGACGCTCTAAAAAGAGTGAAGAGCAACACAACCAAGTCTTTCTTGGATGGACAAAAAGTAACTCCTTAAGACACTGGAGTAAATGACTCCTTTACCCAGTGTTCATTGTCTATGCAAATGAAAGTTATTCCAAACACGGTGGGGTGTAGCAAATACTACTACCCTCCGCTTTGGTAAGAAAACGATCCCATCCAGTATATGAAACGAACAACCAAAAGCGATTGGTTCATGTCGGTAGTGCGGAGGTCCTCATCCCCCCCTGCACTCCGCCACTTGAATTCCACAACAGGTTCAGTACCAACACGCCACTGTTAAATTTTCACAGTGCGTGTTTCAGTTGAGCTCCTTAAACTCCAGAAATGTTTCCTCGCAACAGCGAGGCAAAACAATCAACTCGGAGCTGCTCCGCTCCGCTTACTCAGGAATACACTGGAAACAAACATACGCGCTAGCCAGCGTGATAAATACAGTATATACAATTGCCGACTCAAACCTCTCGGCGAGAACTCTGGAACCGGCAAGGAACAGAGGGAAATGCAGGACTGAAGAGAAGCAGCCGCTCCTCCTCACAACCAGGAATCACGAGCACCGCTCGCCGATCTCCGCCCCAGGATATCCTGGGTCGCCGGTAATTCTGGGAGTTGTAGTTGAAACCCTGGTACTGCTGGGAAGTGTAGTCATTTGGGCAGGCGCGCTTGTTACAACCTGACAGTACGCCCTCCTCCCAAGCGCCTCCTAGGACCAGGCTTCGCAGGACATCTCTTATGGAACGCCAGAACGGCCTGAGGAGCATGGATGTTATGCACCGGTTCCCAAGAATCCTCCTCTGACCCGTACCCTTTCCAAGAGACAAGATACCAAAGCGCCCCTCTACGGAGTTTGGAGTCACGAATGGATTTCACCTCATACTCCAGATTCCCATCACCCGCCACAGCAGGAGGCGCCGAACGGCGAGAAGAAAGAGCCCTCTTCAACAGCTGCACATGGAACACAGGATGTATTCTCAAAGCAGCAGGCAGCTTCAGTTTGTATGCCACAGGGTTGATTTGTCGCACAATGGGGTAGGGGCCTATGAAACGTGGATGGAAAACGCTCCTTAATTTGAAGCGTATGTATTTGGTCGAAAGCCAAACCTTGTCTCCAACCTTGAATGAAGGACTGGGAGCACGATGCCGGTCTTCCCATCGCGTGTACACCTCCTTTGCTTTTAGCAGATGTTTTTGCACTTCTCTGTGAACTCTCCTTAGCGTCTGAACATGCCCCCTCACCGAGGGATGGTTTACCAAGTCCGCAGGGATGGTGACGGGCAGTGTGTTGGCATCATACCCAAAATTGGCCCTGAAGGGTGACATACCGATGGAACTGTGCCAGGCGCAAGACTCGTGTGCTTCCTTAGAGTAGCAGTGCAAATACTTCTTTAGAGTCTGATTCAGACGTTCAGTTTGTCCGTCTGTTTGGGGGTGGAAACTGGTAGAGAGCGCTGGCTCTATCCCCAATGCCTTACACCACATGCGCCAAAAACGAGCGATAAATTGAGGCCCTCTATCAGACACAATGACTCGAGGAATGCCATGCAAACGTACGACTTGAGAGGCCAATAACTGCGCTGTTTGACTAGCAGTGGGAAGGGTCACACACGGTAAGAAATGCCCCATCTTAGTTAGATTGTCCACCACCACCAGAACTGCGGTGTTGCCCCGATCAGATGGTAACCCTGTGATGAAGTCTAAGCTTATGATCTGCCATGGCCGATCAGGTGTGGGCATAGGCATCAGCAAGCCTTTTCTTCTGGTGTTTTCGCCTTTTGCTCTGGCGCATGTATCACACCTCTTTACCCAACAGTTCGCGTCTTTGACCAGAGACTCCCACCAGAAGTGTCTTTTTAGCAAATTCACGGTCTTTGTAACCCCAGGATGTCCAGCCACAGGAGCTTCATGACACCAACGGAAAGCTTTCTTCCGTATCTCTTCCGTAGGTAGAAACAAACAGTTCCCTTGGAAAGGCAAGCCCTGTTTCACCATCCGACCTGGTTTGGCAGCAGCCCACCTGATCCATGAACCCAAAGAACGGGAGCCTTTTATGTCCTCCAGAAACCTTTCGGCCCTGACCACGCACACCACCTGTCCTGCAGGGATAATGGAACACTCCTCCTCACCCTGTTTCATAGGGATCTCCTGTCTAGACAGGGCATCAGCTTTTTTGTTTTCCGAGCCCGGACGAAACGTGACCACAAAGTTGTATTCGGAGAAAAACAACATCCACCGCATTTGCCTTTGTGTGAGATGTCTAGCGGAGGACATGTACTGCAAATTCCTGTGATCGGTATACACCGTCACCGCCTGACAAGCCCCCCACAGGTAAGGTCTCCACTCCTGAAATGCCCGTTTTATAGCCAGGAGTTCTTTCTCAGCTATGGAATAGTTGACCTCAGCCGAACTCAACTTCCGAGACAAATAGGCAACCGGATGAAGCTGACCCATGTGTGGATCCCTCTGAGACAGGACGGCGCCTATGGCTTCATCTGAGGCGTCCGCCTCTACAATGAAAGGATGTTCCAATACCGGATGGGCAAACACAGGTGCCGTGGTAAAAGCTCTTTTTAGGGCCCCAAACGCTTCCTCAGCCTCACACGTCCATTCAAAAGCCTTGCCTTTCCTTAACAACCTAGTAATGGGGATAGCAACCTGAGAAAAATGTAAAATTAACCTGCGGTAATAATTCGCGAACCCCAAGAAACTATGCACCTCCCTCACATTCTTTGGGGCTGGCCAATCCCTTACTGCCAGCACCTTTCTTACTGACATCTGCAAACCGTTTGGACTGAGGTTTACTCCCAGGAATTCCACTTCCGTTACCCCAAACTCACATTTACTCAGTTTCACGTACAATAGATGTTCCCTTAGTTTGTCCAACACCATGCACACATGATTGGTATGACAAGACACGTCCTGTGAATAAATTAAGATATCATCTATGTACATTACAACGAAACGGTCCACATATTCCTTCAGGACGTCGTTAATAAAAAACTGGAATGCTGCAGGAGCATTACACAGCCCAAAAGGCATCACCAGATATTCATATAAGCCATATCGCGTCTTGAACGCCGTCTTCCACTCGTCCCCCTCTCTTACTCTGACCAGGTGATACGCTCCACGGAGGTCCAATCGAGTGTAAATCTTGGCCTCTCTCACCTGGTCAAGCAAAACAGAGATGAGGGGAAGAGGGTATCGGTTGCGGATGGTATTTTTGTTCAAGACGCGATAGTCCACACACACCCTCAAATCTCCGTTGGCTTTTGCTATAAAGAAGAGAGGAGAAGCAGCTGGAGAGAGGGATGGCCGGATAAACCCCAAACGAGAGTAATGCTCTATGTATTCTTTCAAATGGGCTGTTTCGGGTACCGACAAAGCATACACTCTGCAGGACGGTATCGTGGCCCCCTCCACCAGATCTATGCGGCAGTCATACACTCTGTGGGGGGGTAGAACCTCTGCCTTTGATTCACTGAACACATCACTGTAACCTGAGTATTCGATAGGTATTGTAACATGTTTCTCCGCAGCCGTAGCTGCCAAAAAAGGGCTGGCTAACGTAGTAACGTTAGCGGAGACGCTTGGTACTAAATGATCATGACAATGTGCTGGAATGAAGTGAAAAGTTTTCGACTGCCAATCTACCACAGGATTGTGCTTCCTTAACCAAGGCATACCCAGAATTATTTCGTACTGAGGTGCTGCTATTATGTTCAAGGACAAAACCTCAGTATGCACAAAACCGTGTACCGCTACTGACAACCCCAACTCGCTAGTTCTTTCTGTAATCCGGCCTGATGTTAAAGGTTGACCATCAACTGCCAAAACCTCTTCTGGGGTTTCCCTAGAGACACGAGGTAATGCCAAGCGTCTCACCAGGCCTTCGTCCACAAAATTACCCGTGGCTCCAGAATCTATCATCACCATCACCTGATATCTTTCTAGATCACACTCCAGAGTCATGACGATCACCAAGTGAGGTTCTGTTTCATCGTCACCTAAAGAGGACAATAACGTAAGTTTCCAGGCAGGGCCTTGTTCTACACTAGAAACGCTGTCTCCCATGAGCTCTCCTTCCTGCACAGTTTTTGATACAGCTACCTTCTTGAATCTGCTAACATTCCCTGATGTCTTGGGTTTGGAAGGGCATTCCCTGACGTAATGTCCCTTCCTCCCACAGTACATGCATAAGCCCTGTACTCTCCTGGTCTCCCTCTCTTCTCTAGACAAAGGGGCTCTGAGTGCTCCAATTTCCATGGGTTCAGGTGGGATTTAAGTCCCCCCCGTCGCTTTTCGCGGGTTCCTCTCACCGCTGTAAACCCCTTTTTCCCATCGTCTTCGGTTACACCCCCTGTCGGACAGACGGCTATCCAGCCTCAACACCAAATTCACCATATCAACGAATGAAGTAGGTTGAGGATCGATCTGTGCCACTACATCTTTTAAATCGTCATGCAAACCCTGATAAAAAAGAGACATTCTTTTTTCCTCCGGCCATTGTGTCTCGGCCACTAACCGGTTGAAAGCGGTCAGGTATGTAATCAACTCTCCCCTACCTTGTCTCAAGGTTAACAATTCTCGATCCGCACTGAAAGTCGTTGCCCTGCGGTCAAATACCCTCTCAAATTCTGTTTTGAAAGCTGACCAATCCGAAAGGATGGCGTCATCTCTTTTTACTAAAGGTACCGCCCAATCTGCAGCATCACCCACCAAATATGAAATCAAAAACGCCACTCTAGAATGATTGGTGGGGAACGATGAAGGTTTACATGAAAAATGCATGAGGATCTGAGTCACGAACACATGCACCTTACGTGGGTCCCCCGAGAACCTCTCCGGGGTGGCCAGTGGAATGGGGGGTGGCACATTAACCTGAACATTAGAGGAGGAAGCTGAAGCATTAAAAGCATTACTACTCAGACGCTCCACCTTGTCACGTAAAGCAGCAGTCTCAGCCTTAGACGCGGCCAGTTCCTGCTGTACCAATACCAACGCATGCAACACATTTTCTATTTCTATTTAGGGGGTTTTGTAAAGCGCTTGGTGACGCACAGCGGCGTGTCCCCGCGCTAAGGAGCTGATGCTTACTGGAAACTACCGGAGCGGAGTAGCTTATTGGGTGAATAGTACAGTTTTGAGCTTGGCTCTGAAAAGTGATTCTGATGGTTCTAGGCGCAACGCCATGGGTAGTTTGTTCCATCTAGATGGTGCTAGGTACCTAAAGGATCTGCCGCCCATCCGTGCTTTAGACACCTTGGGAATGGACAGGAGCCCCGTACCGGAAGATCTGAGGGAGCGGGACGGCTCGTAAGGTGTCAGCAGTCCTTTCAGAGGGAGGGGAGACCTCCCATTGATAATCCGATGGCAAGTACATAGTGCTTTAAAATCTACCCTGCTTCTAACCGGAAGCCAGTGCAGGGACCGGAGGGCCGCTGTAGAGGCAGCTCTTCTGGGTAGTCTGAGCACTAGTCGGGCAGCAGCGTTCTGTAAGACCTGTAAGGGGCTCAGATTCTTCTCCAAAGTCCCTAAATAGAGAAGGTTGCCATAGTCCATCTTAGATGTAACTAGTGCATGCACCAGGGTTTGACGGGCTTTAATCGGTAAGATCTTCAATACCTTCCTGAGACTTTTGAGTGTCCCAAAACATGATCCAGCCACCCGATTAATCTGAGGGCCAAAGGTCAAGTCGGTATCAAACCAGATACCCAGGTTCTTTGCTTTTTGGCAAGGGGTAGGTGTTGGACCTAGGCATGGCGGCCACCATGCCGATGTCCACGCCGCCTGGTCTCCCCCCACGACCATCACCTCGGTCTTGCCTCCATTGAGCTTGAGGCAATTGGCGGACATCCAGGCAGCTAGGTCTTGCATGCATGCTCTGAAGATGTCCGCCGAGAGACAGGGCGCACGCGACAGGGAGATGACCAGCTGCGTGTCGTCGGCGTATGACACCATGCGGAGGCCGTGACTCTCTACTATGGTGGCAACCGGGGCAACATAAAGATTGAAGAGAGTTGGACTCAGGGACGAGCCCTGCGGCACCCCCTGGTCCAAAGAAACTCGCTCCGAGTAGTAGTCACCTTGCCTCACTTGGAAGCCTCGGCCAGCTAGAAATGAGTGGATCCATTTCAACGCTGCCCCTCTCACCCCTCCTTTGCTCAGACACTGTAGCAAGATGGAATGTGCTACAGTGTCGAACGCAGCGCTGAGGTCTAAGGAATTAAGGCCATGGTTTGGCCCTCGTCAGCACCCTGCCTGAGGGTTTCAGTAGCCATGAGGAGGGCAGACTCCGTGGAGTGACGAGGCCGAAACCCAAATTGGGTAGGATGAAGAAGGTTGTTCTCCTCCACAAATTTCATTAGCTGTTTGTTTACCACCTTCTCAGCTACCTTAGAAAAATAAGGCAGCAGGGAGATGGGGCGCAAGTTATCCAGCTTCTCAAAGCTTATGTTGGGTTTCTTGCGGAGGGGGAGCACCACAGCCTGTTTCCAGTCCTCTGGTATGGAACTGGACCGGAAAGAGACATCCAGCAGGTGCCTAATGTAGGGTTCAAGTGTCTTCAGGCTGTCCCCCAACCTTTTTGGGGAGGCGGGATCACGCGGGGAGCCTGATTTCACCGATCTGCATATTTTAACTAGATCCTCGGGTGTGGGGATGATAAAATAGAGTAGTAGGTTTTGACCAACTTCCTCTCTTACTGAGTCTGATGGCTCTTCCACTGCTGGTGGTATAGCGGGAAAAGCAGAATAAATATTAGACACTTTGTCCCCAAAGTAGTTGGCAATGCGATTGCATGCTGCTACCGAGTGGTCTTCGGCTAGAGTGGAGGTTTTTGGGATGGCCAGGGATTTATATATGCTGAACAGTTCCCTAGCAGAGTTCTCTGCTCCCTGGATTCTGTCTGCGTAATATGTGGCTTTCTCTATCTGGATCTTATTATGATAGACACGTCTCTTAGCGAGATAGCCCTCTTTCAACTGGTCGTCATATGCCACTCTCCACTGTCTTTCTGCTCGTTTACAGTCCTTTATGGCACAGCGCAGCGCCTCGCTGAACCAAGGAGCAGATCTTTGTCTGCGGGCTCCTATTATTGACCGGCCCAGTGGGGCCGTACAGTCCAGGGCAGCCGTGATGCGGTCGTTGAGCAATTTATTAGCCGTAACCACGTCATTGCCTCCTGGGGGCCCCTGCGCGGTCAGAGCCTTGTTAAACTCTGGCAGGGAGAATCTTGCCCACCTGTGTCGAGGATAATTAAGTGGGGTAGGGGTAGTGGCTTTCTGTTTGGGCAGATAGATTACAAATGGAACAAAAAAATGATCGGTCCAGGGCAGGGGCACTGGGGGAGCAACTGAGACATCCTCCCAGTTGGCAAATATTGGATCTAACAGATGCCCATGATTATGTGTTGGGAGCTGCCCCTTAAGCTCTAGCTGTAGGGTGTGGAGTTCTTGACGGAACTCCATTGCTCCTTTATCTGATAAATCTTCCCAGTGTGTGTTTAAGTCTCCAAGTAACAGAAACTTATCCCTCCTCATCGCTGTTTCTGTGACACACTCTAAAAGATTGCCTTTAAACCTGGACATAGGTCCTGGTGGGCGATAGATTAAGAGTCCCTTTACAGTCGTGCTCCCATCGATCTTTATGGTGAAGACACCCGCCTCGCATCCCGCCAGATGAACTGGTTCCAGTTTACAGGCCCATTGCTGTTTAAAGCCAATCGCTATTCCTCCCCCTCTGCCTTCAGGTCTATCCAGACGCACCATCTGGTAATCAACTGGTAATGCCTGAATAATATCGGGGTCAGAGTTGGCATCCAACCAAGTTTCTGTGATGAACAACAGACCTGGTTGTTTATCCGTAAGGAGATCATATACATCGTGCTTGTGACAGCTAAACGACCTCACATTAATCAGACCGCAAGACAGCAAGGAGCAGCTAGCCCTGAAGTCTGCTAACACTGTGTTGAGACGGAATTGGCAGTGTCTACACCCTTCGTTCTCCTCGACCCCTACACTGTGGCGGCCAAGAATACATGCATAGGAGGAAAGACTTACCAAATCACTCCTGCTCCATGTGATTTGACTGTCAGGACCAGGGGTCGTGGCCCTGGGCCGTGTCCGGTCGCGGACGGGCGCAGGCGGGCTTGGCTTAGGCGCGGCTTCGGCGCGCATCCGGCGCGCCCGCTGCGCCAGCCCGCTGCGCCGTCTGGCCGTAATGCACATTGTATAGGGGGTGAGGAGGGTGGGAGGCCGGCGCGACTAGAGCGCACCCCCAGCCCCACCTAAAATGGCGCCCACCGCTGCCAACACCGATTCACAGAAAGCGGCTGGGCGAGGCAGGGAAAAGGAATTGAAGCGTGTGGAGAAATGTCAGTGTACCTGAATTAATTTCCCATTTAAAAAGTCAATTTAAAAGCCCCCCGATTAAAAGTCAAATTTCGATCTTTCTGGCTCCTAAAATCACTGTTCAACAAGTATTCTGCCAACAGGTAAAGTTCCAGTAAAATACGCTCGCAGCCCTAGTTTCTCTCGCTAGGGAGAGCTCCAATAGGCAGCGCGGTCGTGGAATAGCAGCTCTAAATAGCCTGGGAGGGCGGGAGGCCGGCGCGACTAGAGCGCACCCCCAGCCCCACCTAAAATGGCGCCCACCGCCGCCAACACCGATTCACATCCTCCATAGACGCCATCCTCCATAGACGCCATCGTTGCTACAAGCGGACCAGGCAGAGTGAAAATTCGTGGGCTCGTGATTCTGTCAGGTTTGCACTCCGCAGGATCCGCATGCAGCAACAATGCTCCACCTCCGGACCCTCCGAACACCCTGAAGTATGTACACAGGGTGTTCAGACGATACGGTGAGGGAAAAAACCCCCAAAGGGGAAAAACCCAAAAGAAAAGAGAAGAAGGGAAGGGCGGCAGGGAAAAAGAAACTGGAAGACAAAGTCACAATGGTTAATACAAGGTTAACTGCTACACTCAGATATTTCTCGCTAACACCCCACCCATAGAGTCACCTGCAGGAAGTGTGAACAGACCCCATACTGCAGGTTCTTCAGCCTTCCATCCGACCCCCTGTTAAACACAAGAAAATCTCATAAAACATGTGACTACAAACACCTTCTACCTATATCTGTGATTCTTGCTAACCACATACCCTATAGCCTTCATCAAGTAACCTCGGGAGCGTGACTTCAAATGTAATCCAAAAGGAAAACTAAAGGAACAGACGCTCTAAAAAGAGTGAAGAGCAACACAACCAAGTCTTTCTTGGATGGACAAAAAGTAACTCCTTAAGATACTGGAGTAAATGACTCCTTTACCCAGTGTTCATTGTCTATGCAAATGAAAGTTATTCCAAACACGGTGGGGTGTAGCAAATACTACTACCCTCCGCTTTGGTAAGAACGATCCCATCCAGTATATGAAACGAACAACCAAAAGCGATTGGTTCATGTCGGTAGTGCGGAGGTCCTCATCCCCCCCTGCACTCCGCCACTTGAATTCCACAACAGGTTCAGTACCAACACGCCACTGTTAAATTTTCACAGTGCGTGTTTCAGTTGAGCTCCTTAAACTCCAGAAATGTTTCCTCTCAACAGCGAGGCAAAACAATCAACTCTGAGCTGCTCCGCTCCGCTTACTCAGGAATACACTGGAAACAAACATACGCGCTAGCCAGCGCGATAAATACAGTATATACAATTGCCGACTCAAACCTCTCGGCGAGAACTCTGGAACCGGCAAGGAACAAAGGGAAATGCAGGACTGAAGAGAAGCAGCCGCTCCTCCTCACAACCAGGAATCACGAGCACCGCTCGCCGATCTCCGCCCCAGGATATCCTGGGTCGCCGGTAATTCTGGGAGTTGTAGTTGAAACCCTGGTACTGCTGGGAAGTGTAGTCATTTGGGCAGGCGCGCTTGTAAACAGAAACAAGACGAAGACACTAGTGATTTTTATTCTAGATTTGAGAAATGTTTTATCATAAACAGTGGTTTGAAGACGAGTAGCGAGTCATACCCTCATCTTTTTGTTACTAAATTAGTCGAGAATTCAAGCCCACAAGTTAAGAATCGAGTTTTGAAAGTCGAAAGTACATGGCAAGCTAGTACCCCGTCCCAGATGTTACAGATGCTTCAGTACCACCAGAATAGAATCAGAGAAGAGCAAGAACACGAGAGAAGACGTATGAAAGACACGAAAATGAAAGTACTAGTTGCACAATCTGTTCCACAAGACAGTCAGAAGAGGGGTCCGAATCAAGCCAGTCATCCTGCAGCTCCCGTTAAAGGGACATGCAATTATTGTAAACAGCCAGGTCATTTTATAAACGAGTGTGCAGTTCTGAAACACAATATAGCCACTGGTAAAACTAAAGAAAGACCACGTCCGCCTAGACAAGAACAAGTTTCACAGACTTCTCAGCCACAGAATGCACAACAGACAGTTCCAGCACCGCAGCCTATCGCTGCAACACAGCATGTTACACAGCAGATGTACCAGTATGCACAGTCCGAGTATCCAGAGTATCAAGCGTATTCATGAAACAGCCTAGAGAGGGAGGTAGGCTTGCCTCTCATCGAGATTCCTGTAGATCAAGAAGGTCCCTATGTTCATAGTCAAGTATTAGGGAAAGACAGAAAGTTTCTGATTGATACAGGGGCAAGTAGGACTACTATAAGTCACGACGAGGTTCCAGGGGCTCCGCTCTCAGGCTCTAGAAATGTTTCCCTTGGATTTTCAGGAAAGCCAATTGTTAACGAGATTTCCAAACCAGTTACTCTAGAAGTAGGTCCATTGTCCCGAACTACTGATCTATTGCTTACGAAGTCCTGTCCAGAAAATTTGTTAGGCATTAAGACATTGAAAGAATTAGGTGCAGTTATTTGCTGTTCCCCAGAGGGAATACGTTTGTTTTTACGGGACTTCAAGGGTCACTATGTTTTACGAGATTTTGATCCGAGATTGTCTAATGTTCCGCAGCATCTATGGGCGCAAGGTCCAACTGATGTTGGTTTTATGCAAATCACACCCCATCGTGTGACTCTCAAGCAAGGTATAGTCCTGCCACGAATCAGACAGTACAGATTGCCACCAGAGGCTGTAGCAGCCTTATCCAAAATTATTGACGAGCTTATGGCTCAAGGAGTAGTTGTAGAAACTGACTCCAATGTATGTAATTCTCCGATCATTCCAGTCATGAAACGTACTGATCCAAATGCACCCCCAGTATATCGATTAGTGATTGACCTTCGAGAACTCAATAAATGTATTATTCCCCAGTATCCAGTTGTTCCAGATATCTCATCTTTATTGACAGCCATTGATTCTGAGGCTACATTTTTCACAGTCATAGACCTCAAAAACGCATTTTTCAGTGTTCCAATTCATCCAGACAGCCAGTACCTTTTCGGATTCTGTTTAAATGGAAGGAGCTATAAATTTACACGAGCTCCTCAAGGTTTCACAGAAAGTCCTAGTATTTACAGTCAAGCACTTAAGAGACAACTAGACAATATTCACATGCCAACTGACACTGCCCTGCTCCAATATGTCGATGATCTACTG
Organism: Lissotriton helveticus; assembly: GCF_964261635.1. Taxonomy (NCBI): domain Eukaryota; kingdom Metazoa; phylum Chordata; class Amphibia; order Caudata; family Salamandridae; genus Lissotriton; species Lissotriton helveticus. The sequence goes on from NC_136065.1 coordinate 1,899,890,839, forward strand.
ATCACAGCCCGTTCTGAACGCGCTTGCGAGCGAGCATCACTTACAGTTTTGTACTTCCTAGCCGAGATGGGGCACAAGGTGTCCCCTTCAAAGCTTCAATTCTGTGTCCAGCAAGTGATCTACTTAGGCCACTTACTGTCCAAGTGGGGTAGGCAGTTGACACCTGACCGTATCCAGTTAATAGCGAGTCTTCCTCAGCCCAAGACCCAGAAGGAGGTACGTGCTTTTATCGGCCTTACTTCTTATTGCAGACAATGGATTCCTCAGTATGCATTTCTAGCCAAACCACTGATACAGTTAACGACACAGGAGGCAGCCGTATCGACTGTCCTCCCTTGGACATCTGAACATACACTTAGTTTCAATGAATTAAAGAAAGCTTTATGCCAAGCTCCCGTTCTAGCTACACCGATCTACAGTAAGCCTTTTACACTTTTTGTCACAGAACGTAATGGTACAGCATTATCTGTTCTCACACAAGATCAAGCAGGACAATACAAGCCCTGTGCTTATTTTTCGAGCACCCTAGATCCAGTAGCCCAGGCTCTGCCTGCGTGCCTCAAGTCAGTTGCAGCCACAGCATTAGCTATCAGACAAAGTGATTCCATAGTATTAGGACATTCCCTGACAGTACAAGTTCCACACTCCGTGGAAGTTCTTTTAAACCGAACACAGACTCAGCACTTGACAATTGCACGTTTGACAGGTTATGAACTGACACTGTTCCAGCCACACATAGAAATCAGACGCTGCAACGTTCTAAATCCTGCTACACTGTTACCGTCAGTTACTTCAAATCCTGCCACACATGACTGTGTGGAAGTTGTTAACACTATGACTAAGCCAAGACAAGATCTGACAGATATTCCATTACCAGATCCCGACCTGACACTTTATGTGGATGGTTCATGTATGAGAACGAGTACAGGAGAACTAGTAGCCGCGTATGCAGTGACTACTGACACTGAAGTTATTGAAACACACCGTATTGACACCCTGTCTGCTCAAGCAGCAGAGCTAGTTGCTCTGACACAAGCCTGCATACACGCCAAGAACCTGAAAGTTAATATTTACACAGATTCACGCTACGCATTTGGAGTCGTACACGACTTTGGAGTGCTCTGGCAGGAGAGAGGTTTCATGACTTCTCATGGAACCAAGATTCAGCATGGTTTCCTTATTCAAGCTCTGTTAGATGCAATACATTTACCGACATCTATCGCTATCATGAAGTGCAAAGCACATACGAAAGTTACTGATATTATTTCCCAAGGTAATGATCTAGCAGATCGAACAGCCAAGCTTACAGCTCAGACTCCAGACATACCAGTTAACAAGACACCGACATCCACTCTAGAACAGACTACTTGTATGACAGTTAAGGACCCTACTCAGGATGTCATAGATATCCAGTTACATGCTACTCCCGAAGAAATCAAGAAATGGTCCGAACAAGGAGGGGTCCAGACAGATCAGGGATGGGTGACGAAGGGAAAAGCCACATGGTTTCTCCCCGACTCAATGGTTCAAGTCATTATTAATACCGCACATAGTCCAGCACACTTAGGAGAAAAAGCCATGATAGACAGTATCCAGAACATTTGGTTTAACAAGCATTTACGAGCTGCAGCCAAGCAGAAAGTCCGCACTTGTATGATATGTTGCCAGTTCAATCCAGGTAAAAGTGTCCCGGTGGAACAAGGTGGATTCCAGCCCCCTGACCACCCTTTTGAAGTCCTCCAGATGGATTATATTCAGATGGAGCGATGTCGAGGTTTCAAGTATGTCCTTGTAGTTGTATGCGCTTTGTCCAGGTGGACAGAAGCATATCCAGTCCCAGATTACACAGCCGCGACCACTGCCAAGCAGTTGGTTCGTGAGTTCTTCCCCCGCTATGGACTCCCTAGGGTCGTGTATTCTGATAACGGCCAGCCATTCTCATCTGAATTAATGAAGCACGTTTCCCTTTTGTTAGGGTACCAGTGGAAGTTCCATTGTGTACGCCATCCAGAAGCAGCCGGTCTCGTAGAGAGACATAATCAAACCTTGAAAATCCGCATTGCCAAAATCTGTCAAGAACAAGAAAAAGGTGTAGACTGGTTAGTTGCCCTGCCAGTCGCTCTGTTCTATATGCGCATGGTCGCACATTCCAGATCAGGTCTGTCCCCTTATGAGGTCGTATTCGGCCGCCCCCGAATGTATGGGGTACACCTAGACCCCGAAGTATTACAGATGTTTCCAGTAATATGTTGACAGATTACCTAGCTTCCTTGATGTCTGCCCTACACTCTTGTCGTTCACAGGTTGCCGCCGCATTTCCAGACAATACCGAGGTGAAACCGCATGAAATTGTTCCAGGAAGCTTGGTTCTCGTCCGGAATTTCGATCGTTCGAGTCCGCTGGAGCCTCGCTGGAAGGAGCCGAAGTTAGTCCTCCTGACCACCCGTACTGCCGTCAAGTTGGAAGGCAGGAAGGGGTGGGTGCACCTGTCACACGTCAAGAAATTTCACGGACTAAAAACTGTTTCCAAGAACATTTCCAAGGATTGGCAAGATTTTAAAGACTGCCAAGAAACTATTCTTAAGGACTGTCCCGCAAATGACATTGATACCAAGCCTCCCCTGTTAGAGAAAACTCCGCAGCAGGAGTATAAAAGTAAGCTCCGGTCTAGTAAAATAAGTCAGCCAGTTTAATTGTCTAAGTCCTCCCCTAGGTGAAACGGTTAGACAGGTATCTGACATGTATGAAATAGACCCCCATAGTGAGAGAGTTAGTCAAAACTCAATCCGATGTATCGTTTTTCTAAGTTTTATATTGTTTCTCAGCCTGATGATTACCTGCACGAGTTATGCATTTCATTTATGTTTTCCAATCTCTCATGTAAATAAGTATTCTAATGCTACAGTAGAGCACACGTTTAGTGATCTGCCTCCTCACGAACTATCCTATCGTCTTGCTATGCGCAACAATTCCTTCATCCGTATGTTACATTACTCACACCAGACCAGCAATGCCACTAATTGTTGGGTGTGTGGTCGACTCCCCCCTTTCCAGACACCGAAGGGAGTTCTGCCACTGTTTCCTTATCCGTTTTCACATAATGGCTCATGTGGAGCCTGGTCCATGTTAACGTCATCTTCAAATGATATGTCCCTTCTGAACAGTACATGTTTTCCAGACAAGCAAGGTCTTCCCCACAGAACAGGGTTAGATCTAGAAAATGAAGTTTATAATTTAGGTAATTATTCTTCGAAATTCATGGTCCTGAATGTTCAGTCTGATCCTACTCCAGACTTACCTGCTATTTCAGTATTACCAGTCAAAGGCGAATTATGTGTCAGAAGTAATGGTTCCGTACATGTAGGACATAGTGATTGTACTACTATTGTCAAGTATAGTGACAGTGGGAAATCTATTTTCAAAGCTTCACGTCATTCTTATTTTGTTTGTGGTCAGACCGCATATGTTCGTCTGCCCCTCGATTGGGAGGGAACCTGTTACATTGCCTTCCTACTGCCACCAGTTTTTCTAGCCCCATCTGATTATCACAGAAACACACATCTAGTACACATTAGACATAGAAGGGAGATCGAGTCCCCGATTGTCGATCAAACTGAAACTGCTCTAGAACAGTATACAGATTTCAATAGAGGATTCTTCTTCTTTATAGGACCTATCCAGAATAGTAAGTTAATACGTAGATTAACCAGAACCCTTGAAGCAGTAGTGAATGAGACTGCCTCTGCCCTAGGTAACTTAACAGAAGAACAATCCGCTATGAGATTTGTCGTGCTCCAAAATCGTCTCGTTCTTGACGTCATACTGGCCGATAGAGGAGGAGCATGTAGAGTCATCGGATCTAGTTGCTGCATTTTCATTCCTAATAACGCGCCGTCTGTTTATTCAGCTATAACCAGACTTCATAAAATTGCCCATCAGTTACACCAGGATCCAGGCACCTGGACATGGTCCGGTTGGTTTTGGAGTATAATTTCTGCCTGGGGATGGAAAGTATTGTCCTTTCTAGGTATTGCAGTAGCGATCATATTCAGTTGCTGCCTCTGTATACAATGTGGCCCTGCGATTTGCGGCATTTGTGCTACCTCTTGTATTCCTAGTCCCAAGTCCCGTCCTAGATCCCGTTCCAAGACAATTCGAGACGAGCAAATGATACTGTATGAAATGATAGATGGTATCATGAATATTGATGTTTCCTGATGGAAACGTAGTGACAAGGAGGGAATGTGGAAAAGTAAATTTTGCCATGTTCTGTGTCCCTACGTGTTCCCCATCTTATGTTATATGTGCATGATTAATATGCAATATGTATTCCCCATGATCGATTAAAGACGCAATTACAGTTGTGTCCATCTCTAGTATGCCAGTTTCCAGTTCTCGTGAAAGCTACGAGTATCAGGCCTATGTAAAGCTACGTTGCCACGTTTCTCAGTGTGCACGTTATTTCATTGAAAGTCCCCGCTTCTAGGCCTCAAAAGGTCCCGGACTCAGATTCAGCTCCTGTCTCCAGAACCCTCGTTGAGGAGCGATACAGCCCCCACCTGTATCCCTGACCCTTCACTTACTTCCTGCCTCACAGTGCCCGGCTCGGACTGGCTCTGCCTCCAGTCTGCCAAGAGTATGTTATGATTCTAGTTATCAGTCCAGCCCTCCTTCCCTACATTCCTAAGCTACTGAATCGCATCAATAGTTTCAGTCATCGTCTAGCCTTTACGTCTCCATGTAAGAGAAATACTGTATTTATGGTCATTTAATATTCCTCAACACACACTACATGTAGAATAATGCATGCACCAGTCTTAGTGTCTGTTAGCCTTTACCCTGATAACTTTTGGATTCTATCAATATGTTCTCTAAACATCAGATACTAGATAGTGTTTAGGTACATGTCGCTCTGACTCTCCAGACTTCAGTCTCTGCTTCTAGCGCAGAAGTCATAGCCCCCAGCTTCTCCTAGTAACACGTCATTGTCAGTTTGCGCGCACCACTAGGTTAGAGGTCCCGGCTCCTTAGGTAGCCCCCTCCATGTTTCCGCCCCATTTATGACATATTCCGTTACGTTTACATCACATGTCTATGTTCACGCCTCTTGTTACACCTACTTTCTGCCTTATCTTTCGCGACTGCTACAGGCCCTGCCCACTGTTACGCCTACCGTATGTATTGTAATGCAATTGTTTTAACTATATATACTTGTGTACTGTTATTAAAAGCCAGTGCGCTCATTCCAGATCCTGCCCGACAGCTGTCGGGGCCCCCCTGTTGGCTAGCCATCCCAGATCTTGCCCGTGCAGGTTGTCCTGTTCCTGTCCTTTATGCTGTATTAAACCTGCAAACTCCTACTACCTCGAATCTTGACTCTTATTTATTGAGCTATCTGTTATTGTTATATCTAGTCAAAAATAGAGGTATTATTTATTTATTTACCACATAATGGCGCCCGAATAGGGACTTGCCCTTTCCCCACGCGCCGGTGAAGCCACGCAAGCCCCCTGATCCTCTGCAGCAGTGACGGAACCATACCGTGCACGTGCAGATATTTCTGCTTCAAGTATCCCTCAGGCCCACGGAGGAGACGGAGGTTGCGGTCCAGCGTCCAGACGAGGCGGTGGAGGAACGCGGCGAGTCCCGACCAGAGCCCAAGCCGAGAGTCCAAGGTCCGAGGTATCCGGAGGCCCACCCGTAACAGAAGTCCGAAGTTCGTCCGTCCGGCGTCATAGCAGTCCAGTCCAGTCCGAGGCCTTCCGTTCTTGCTGCCCGGTGAGTACCGTTGCTGGGGTAGTATCTAGACAGGGTCAATTGCATTGTCTCTGGTCCGTGGGTTTGGGGTACACAGATCCAACACGAAGTGTCCACTTAGGTGGATGCGGGTCCTGACGTGTCTCTTTATGAGACCGGTAAGTTTCGTACTGTTTTAGCAGTGCATCTAGTTTCTGTTCTAGTCCGTTCTGTTCTCGAGAAATTCATGTATTCTGTTTTCAGTATTCCAGGTAGTATTTTGTCAAAGTATTTTGTCAAAACTGTTATTTTAAATGTCATTCATGTATTTCAATGTCGTGGTATGAAAGTGGTGTAATTATTGTGTTCATTGTGTATTGTATTGTGTCTAGACTCCAGCCCAGTCATGCCTTTGTTTTCCAAGTTACGTCAGTTAAAAACTAGAAAAGGTCTGTTAGAAGAAGCAGTTCCTGTCCCGCCTAGGGACAGTCCAGGTCATTTTATGTATCAAAAGCATGGCATAAGTGCCATATTGTATCTAGATTTGTGGGTGGAGTACACCAAACAGTTAGAAGAAAAATATAGATGGCCCGTATCGGGTACATGGGATGCCGAGTGCATCATGCGAGTAGAAGAAGTATTATGGAAAAAGAAAGCCAGACAGTCACAGAAAGATGCCATCGAGTTATGGCGCAAAGAATCTCATAAAAGAACCGAAAAAGAAATCAGAAAGTCAGAATTAAGTAGAGAAACCTCAGAAAGAGCCCAAGAAAAGGAAATAATCGAAATAGGTGAACGAGTTAAAACCGAACAGTCAGACAGGCAGAGAAATGCCCTTATTAAGGGTATGTACCCTCTTCTTGCCGAGGGCTTGCCAAAAGCAACCCCGGAAGCATCCAGTAATTTTCCGCCACCTTTAGTTCCGACCAATCTACGTCACAAACCGACCGCAGCTGATATTTTTCTCTCGTCCTATTTGGACGACACAGTCCCAGAATATGCAAATCCTGTTCCACCAGCTCCTGTAAATAATGTAATTCATGGTCCTCCAGCCACCGGGGCACCTGTTACAACACCTGTTACGGTACCCCCGGTCCAGCCCGTAGTACAAATTCCCGCCACATCAGTCACTCTGCCAGCTCGAAGAGTATCAGTCGACGATTCCAGTTTAGGGGCCGCGGGAGGAGGTCCTCCTAGTACCCCGCCGCCAAGTAGACGTTTAGGAGCAGTCGAGTTACATGAACGTGCGTTACAGCGTACGCCCAAATATAAGACTATTGCAGAAATCAGGCGACTTCTTACTGAATGCTGTTATGATCCAGTCCCAGGCGAGGATAGTATGGTTATATATTCCGTACGTATAAGGCAGGTGTCCGAGTATTTGGTCACCCTACCGAATATGAAAGAAGATCTAGACAGAATGTATCGTTTCATTCGTACAGGACAAGATCCAGAAAGTATTGGTGAAGTCATGTCTCTGAGGAAATCTGAGATCCAGTTCATGTTATTAAAGTTTCTGATCAATTGTTTAATTAGGGAACAAGATTCCCCGACTAAAGATCCGGTCGAAATGAAAGTTCTGACAAGGTGGAGTGATAACATAGCCGAGGGTAAGCACAAGACACTCAATAGTATAGAGAGTATGTACAAGAAAATTCGTAAAGAAATAATAAGGTTACACGAACAACGCAAAGAAGCTCTAGGAAGCGAGAAAGAAAATGACTCTTCTACTGAAGAGGTAGACGACGAGAATCCCGCCAGAATAGCGTATGTGGGTAAATCTAGAATTCCAGACCAACATTTACGCCTAGAACACAAGAAAGTCTTTCATCTTCCAGCACCGGAACAAGGTTCTCTAGAACAAGTATTTCAAGCTACCGATCAAATTCTGAAATCACGAATCGGTTATAGTGAATTAGGTACTATGCATGAACAAGAACTAGCCCGATCAGCAGTCCGATGGATTACTGATTCTACCACTTTTCCAGACGAAATAGTGGCACAAATGTTTCTGAAACTGCCCCCAGCCGAGCAGCGACTGGTGGGTATGTATATGATCCAGCACCTCATTACGCTGTATGAGGGTCAACATTCTGATCCAGGTCCGTTACATGATGTCCTGAACGAGTTACTCCAGTATAGATGGAAAGGTTTAGGTACCGATTTAATTAGTGTCATTCTAGAACAGCGCCACAAATATAGAACGTTTTTAAATCCGCATTTTGTTCATGTCTCACCTCCAGAAAGTAAACCGTTTTACATAGATAGACAGCATCCGTTACGAGAAGTACACCCAGTTAGGACACCAGATGGTGAAATGCAACGAGTATTTGTTTACACCCCAGTTACCAAGATGGAACTCTTAGAGATGAAGAAATTAATTCCCTGTCACGACAAAGATCCAGCAGGGTACCACCGAGAATTAAAAGACATGCTCCGTATGGGAGAATACACGTATCCAGATATTATTAAAATGCTAAAAGTCCTGTTGCCTGCGGGCATATATGAGAAACTCAAGGAAAAAGATTGGGAGGTGGGAGAGAAAAAGATTGATTGGACAGCTCTAGAAGCTGAAGATAAGATACGAGTACCAGGTACCGGTCTTGGAGACAAATGTAAAGAATTACCTGAACTATTAATACAAGTTTTACCTAGATTATTAGCCACTAAAAAGGAAGACTGGGATGCAATCTCAGCCTGTAAACAGAAACAAGACGAAGATACTAGTGATTTTTATTCTAGATTTGAGAAATGTTTTAGCATCAACAGTGGTTTGAAGACGAGTAGCGAGTCATACCCTCATCTTTTTGTTACTAAACTAGTCGAGAATTCAAGTCCACAAGTTAAAAATCGAGTTTTGAAAGTCGAAAGTACCTGGCAAGCTAGTACCCCGTCCCAGATGTTACAGATGCTCCAGTATCACCAGAATAGAATCAGAGAAGAGCAAGAACACGAGAGAAGACATATGAAAGACACGAAAATGAAAGTACTAGTTGCACAATCTGTTCCACAAGACAGTCAGAAGAGGGGTCCGAATCAAGCCAGTCATCCTGCAGCTCCCGTTAAAGGGACATGCAATTATTGTAAACAGCCAGGTCATTTTATAAACGAGTGTGCAGTTCTGAAACACAATATAGCCACTGGTAAAACTAAAGAAAGACCACGTCCGCCTAGACAAGAACAAGTTTCACAGACTTCTCAGCCACAGAATGCACAACAGACAGTTCCAGCACCGCAGCCTATCGCTGCAACACAGCATGTTACACAGCAGATGTACCAGTATGCACAGTCCGAGTATCCAGAGTATCAAGCGTATTCATGAAACAGCCTAGAGAGGGAGGTAGGCTTGCCTCTCATCGAGATTCCTGTAGATCAAGAAGGTCCCTATGTTCATAGTCAAGTATTAGGGAAAGACAGAAAGTTTCTGATTGATACAGGGGCAAGTAGGACTACTATAAGTCACGACGAGGTTCCAAGGGCTCCGCTCTCAGGCTCTAGAAATGTTTCCCTTGGATTTTCAGGAAAGCCAATTGTTAACGAGATTTCCAAACCAGTTACTCTAGAAGTAGGTCCATTGTCCCGAACTACTGATCTATTGCTTACGAAGTCCTGTCCAGAAAATGTGTTAGGCATTAAGACATTGAAAGAATTAGGTGCAGTTATTTGCTGTTCCCCAGAGGGAATACGTTTGTTTTTACGTGACTTCAAGGGTCACTATGTTTTACGAGATTTTGATCCGAGATTGTCTAATGTTCCGCAGCATCTATGGGCGCAAGGTCCAACTGATGTTGGTTTTATGCAAATCACACCCCATCGTGTGACTCTCAAGCAAGGTATAGTCCTGCCACGAATCAGACAGTACAGATTGCCACCAGAGGCTGTAGCAGCCTTATCCAAAATTATTGACGAGCTTATGGCTCAAGGAGTAGTTGTAGAAACTGACTCCAATGTATGTAATTCTCCGATCATTCCAGTCATGAAACGTACTGATCCAAATGCACCCCCAGTATATCGATTAGTGATTGACCTTCGAGAACTCAATAAATGTATTATTCCCCAGTATCCAGTTGTTCCAGATATCTCATCTTTATTGACAGCCATTGATTCTGAGGCTACATTTTTCACAGTCATAGACCTCAAAAACGCATTTTTCAGTGTTCCAATTCATCCAGACAGCCAGTACCTTTTCGGATTCTGTTTAAATGGAAGGAGCTATAAATTTACACGAGCTCCTCAAGGTTTCACAGAAAGTCCTAGTATTTACAGTCAAGCACTTAAGAGACAACTAGACAATATTCACATGCCAACTGACACTGCCCTGCTCCAATATGTCGATGATCTACTGATCACAGCCCGTTCTGAACGCGCTTGCGAGCGAGCATCACTTACAGTTTTGTACTTCCTAGCCGAGATGGGGCACAAGGTGTCCCCTTCAAAGCTTCAATTCTGTGTCCAGCAAGTGATCTACTTAGGCCACTTACTGTCCAAGTGGGGTAGGCAGTTGACACCTGACCGTATCCAGTTAATAGCGAGTCTTCCTCAGCCCAAGACCCAGAAGGAGGTACGTGCTTTTATCGGCCTTACTTCTTATTGCAGACAATGGATTCCTCAGTATGCATTTCTAGCCAAACCACTGATACAGTTAACGACACAGGAGGCAGCCGTATCGACTGTCCTCCCTTGGACATCTGAACATACACTTAGTTTCAATGAATTAAAGAAAGCTTTATGCCAAGCTCCCGTTCTAGCTACACCGATCTACAGTAAGCCTTTTACACTTTTTGTCACAGAACGTAATGGTACAGCATTATCTGTTCTCACACAAGATCAAGCAGGACAATACAAGCCCTGTGCTTATTTTTCGAGCACCCTAGATCCAGTAGCCCAGGCTCTGCCTGCGTGCCTCAAGTCAGTTGCAGCCACAGCATTAGCTATCAGACAAAGTGATTCCATAGTATTAGGACATTCCCTGACAGTACAAGTTCCACACTCCGTGGAAGTTCTTTTAAACCGAACACAGACTCAGCACTTGACAATTGCACGTTTGACAGGTTATGAACTGACACTGTTCCAGCCACACATAGAAATCAGACGCTGCAACGTTCTAAATCCTGCTACACTGTTACCGTCAGTTACTTCAAATCCTGCCACACATGACTGTGTGGAAGTTGTTAACACTATGACTAAGCCAAGACAAGATCTGACAGATATTCCATTACCAGATCCCGACCTGACACTTTATGTGGATGGTTCATGTATGAGAACGAGTACAGGAGAACTAGTAGCCGCGTATGCAGTGACTACTGACACTGAAGTTATTGAAACACACCGTATTGACACCATGTCTGCTCAAGCAGCAGAGCTAGTTGCTCTGACACAAGCCTGCATACACGCCAAGAACCTGAAAGTTAATATTTACACAGATTCACGCTACGCATTTGGAGTCGTACACGACTTTGGAGTGCTCTGGCAGGAGAGAGGTTTCATGACTTCTCATGGAACCAAGATTCAGCATGGTTTCCTTATTCAAGCTCTGTTAGATGCAATACATTTACCGACATCTATCGCTATCATGAAGTGCAAAGCACATACGAAAGTTACTGATATTATTTCCCAAGGTAATGATCTAGCAGATCGAACAGCCAAGCTTACAGCTCAGACTCCAGACATACCAGTTAACAAGACACCGACATCCACTCTAGAACAGACTACTTGTATGACAGTTAAGGACCCTACTCAGGATGTCATAGATATCCAGTTACATGCTACTCCCGAAGAAATCAAGAAATGGTCCGAACAAGGAGGGGTCCAGACAGATCAGGGATGGGTGACGAAGGGAAAAGCCACATGGTTTCTCCCCGACTCAATGGTTCAAGTCATTATTAATACCGCACATAGTCCAGCACACTTAGGAGAAAAAGCCATGATAGACAGTATCCAGAACATTTGGTTTAACAAGCATTTACGAGCTGCAGCCAAGCAGAAAGTCCGCACTTGTATGATATGTTGCCAGTTCAATCCAGGTAAAAGTGTCCCGGTGGAACAAGGTGGATTCCAGCCCCCTGACCACCCTTTTGAAGTCCTCCAGATGGATTATATTCAGATGGAGCGATGTCGAGGTTTCAAGTATGTCCTTGTAGTTGTATGCGCTTTGTCCAGGTGGACAGAAGCATATCCAGTCCCAGATTACACAGCCGCGACCACTGCCAAGCAGTTGGTTCGTGAGTTCTTCCCCCGCTATGGACTCCCTAGGGTCGTGTATTCTGATAACGGCCAGCCATTCTCATCTGAATTAATGAAGCACGTTTCCCTTTTGTTAGGGTACCAGTGGAAGTTCCATTGTGTACGCCATCCAGAAGCAGCCGGTCTCGTAGAGAGACATAATCAAACCTTGAAAATCCGCATTGCCAAAATCTGTCAAGAAAAAGGTGTAGACTGGTTAGTTGCCCTGCCAGTCGCTCTGTTCTATATGCGCATGGTCGCACATTCCAGATCAGGTCTGTCCCCTTATGAGGTCGTATTCGGCCGCCCCCCGAATGTATGGGGTACACCTAGACCCCGAAGTATTACAGATGTTTCCAGTAATATGTTGACAGATTACCTAGCTTCCTTGATGTCTGCCCTACACTCTTGTCGTTCACAGGTTGCCGCCGCATTTCCAGACAATACCGAGGTGAAACCGCATGAAATTGTTCCAGGAGGCTTGGTTCTCGTCCGGAATTTCGATCGTTCGAGTCCGCTGGAGCCTCGCTGGAAGGAGCCGAAGTTAGTCCTCCTGACCACCCGTACTGCCGTCAAGTTGGAAGGCAGGAAGGGGTGGGTGCACCTGTCACACGTCAAGAAATTTCACGGACTAAAAACTGTTTCCAAGAACATTTCCAAGGATTGTCAAGATTTTAAAGACTGCCAAGAAACTATTCTTAAGGACTGTCCCGCAAATGACATTGATACCAAGCCTCCCCTGTTAGAGAAAACTCCGCAGCAGGAGTATAAAAGTAAGCTCCGGTCTAGTAAAATAAGTCAGCCAGTTTAATTGTCTAAGTCCTCCCCTAGGTGAAACGGTTAGACAGGTATCTGACATGTATGAAATAGACCCCCATAGTGAGAGAGTTAGTCAAAACTCAATCCGATGTATCGTTTTTCTAATTTTTATATTGTTTCTCAGCCTGATGATTACCTGCACGAGTTATGCATTTCATTTATGTTTTCCAATCTCTCATGTAAATAAGTATTCTAATGCTACAGTAGAGCACACGTTTAGTGATCTGCCTCCTCACGAACTATCCTATCGTCTTGCTATGCGCAACAATTCCTTCATCCGTATGTTACATTACTCACACCAGACCAGCAATGCCACTAATTGTTGGGTGTGTGGTCGACTCCCCCCTTTCCAGACACCGAAGGGAGTTCTGCCACTGTTTCCTTATCCGTTTTCACATAATGGCTCATGTGGAGCCAGGTCCATGTTAACGTCATCTTCAAATGATATGTCCCTTCTGAACAGTACATGTTTTCCAGACAAGTAAGGTCTTCCCCACAGAACAGGGTTAGATCTAGAAAATGAAGTTTATAATTTAGGTAATTATTCTTCGAAATTCATGGTCCTGAATGTTCAGTCTGATCCTACTCCAGACTTACCTGCTATTTCAGTATTACCAGTCAAAGGCGAATTATGTGTCAGAAGTAATGGTTCCGTACATGTAGGACATAGTGATTGTACTACTATTGTCAAGTATAGTGACAGTGGGAAATCTATTTTCAAAGCTTCACGTCATTCTTATTTTGTTTGTGGTCAGACCGCATATGTTCGTCTGCCCCTCGATTGGGAGGGAACCTGTTACATTGCCTTCCTACTGCCACCAGTTTTTCTAGCCCCATCTGATTATCACAGAAACACACATCTAGTACACATTAGACATAGAAGGGAGATCGAGTCCCCGATTGTCGATCAAACTGAAACTGCTCTAGAACAGTATACAGATTTCAATAGAGGATTCTTCTTCTTTATAGGACCTATCCAGAATAGTAAGTTAATACGTAGATTAACCAGAACCCTTGAAGCAGTAGTGAATGAGACTGCCTCTGCCCTAGGTAACTTAACAGAAGAACAATCCGCTATGAGATTTGTCGTGCTCCAAAATCGTCTCGTTCTTGACGTCATACTGGCCGATAGAGGAGGAGCATGTAGAGTCATCGGATCTAGTTGCTGCATTTTCATTCCTAATAACGCGCCGTCTGTTTATTCAGCTATAACCAGACTTCATAAAATTGCCCATCAGTTACACCAGGATCCAGGCACCTGGACATGGTCCGGTTGGTTTTGGAGTATAATTTCTGCCTGGGGATGGAAAGTATTGTCCTTTCTAGGTATTGCAGTAGCGATCATATTCAGTTGCTGCCTCTGTATACAATGTGGCCCTGCGATTTGCGGCATTTGTGCTACCTCTTGTATTCCTAGTCCCAAGTCCCGTCCTAGATCCCGTTCCAAGACAATTCGAGACGAGCAAATGATACTGTATGAAATGATAGATGGTATCATGAATATTGATGTTTCCTGATGGAAACGTAGTGACAAGGAGGGAATGTGGAAAAGTAAATTTTGCCATGTTCTGTGTCCCTACGTGTTCCCCATCTTATGTTATATGTGCATGATTAATATGCAATATGTATTCCCCATGATCGATTAAAGACGCAATTACAGTTGTGTCCATCTCTAGTATGCCAGTTTCCAGTTCTCGTGAAAGCTACGAGTATCAGGCCTATGTAAAGCTACGTTGCCACGTTTCTCAGTGTGCACGTTATTTCATTGAAAGTCCCCGCTTCTAGGCCTCAAAATGTCCCGGACTCAGATTCAGCTCCTGTCTCCAGAACCCTCGTTGAGGAGCGATACAGCCCCCACCTGTATCCCTGACCCTTCACTTACTTCCTGCCTCACAGTGCCCGGCTCGGACTGGCTCTGCCTCCAGTCTGCCAAGAGTATGTTATGATTCTAGTTATCAGTCCAGCCCTCCTTCCCTACATTCCTAAGCTACTGAATCGCATCAATAGTTTCAGTCATCGTCTAGCCTTTACGTCTCCATGTAAGAGAAATACTGTATTTATGGTCATTTAATATTCCTCAACACACACTACATGTAGAATAATGCATGCACCAGTCTTAGTGTCTGTTAGCCTTTACCCTGATAACTTTTGGATTCTATCAATATGTTCTCTAAACATCAGATACTAGATAGTGTTTAGGTACATGTCGCTCTGACTCTCCAGACTTCAGTCTCTGCTTCTAGCGCAGAAGTCATAGCCCCCAGCTTCTCCTAGTAACACGTCATTGTCAGTTTGCGCGCACCACTAGGTTAGAGGTCCCGGCTCCTTAGGTAGCCCCCTCCATGTTTCCGCCCCATTTATGACATATTCCGTTACGTTTACATCACATGTCTATGTTCACGCCTCTTGTTACACCTACTTTCTGCCTTATCTTTCGCGACTGCTACAGGCCCTGCCCACTGTTACGCCTACCGTATGTATTGTAATGCAATTGTTTTAACTATATATACTTGTGTACTGTTATTAAAAGCCAGCGCGCTCATTCCAGATCCTGCCCGACAGCTGTCGGGGCCCCCCTGTTGGCTAGCCATCCCAGATCTTGCCCGTGCAGGTTGTCCTGTTCCTGTCCTTTATGCTGTATTAAACCTGCAAACTCCTACTACCTCGAATCTTGACTCTTATTTATTGAGCTATCTGTTATTGTTATATCTAGTCAAAAATAGAGGTATTATTTATTTATTTACCACATACTGCTGGGAAGTGTAGTCATTTGGGCAGGCGCGCTTGTTACAACCTGACAAATAGGTCTCACCTATACAAGAGCTATTGCCTGTGGCATTGTGTTTTTGGGCTATTGTACCACAGTATGGCTGCTGTTCAGCATGGCTAAAAGTAAGTGGCATGGAGTGTCATTGAGTGGAGTGGGGGAGTAGAGTGTCATAGAGTGGAGTGGGGGAGTAGAGTGTTGTAGAATCGATTTGTTGGAGTACAGTGTTGCAGAGTGGAGTAGGGGGAGTAGTGTGTCGTAGAGTTGAGTAGAGGGGAGTAGAAATAAATGGTTCAGGAGCAGAGAGTGTCGCAGAGTGCGGTGGTGTAGAATTGAGTGGTGTGGGGCAGGGTGGAATACGGTGGAGGTGGTTGGAGTGGATTGAGGTAATGGTGTAGGGTGGATTGGAGTAGAGTGGGGTGGATTGGAGTGCAGTAGAGTGGGTGGATTGAGTGGAATAGGCTTGGGTGGATTGGAGTGGGATTAATTGAAATGGGGTGATGTGGATTGAATTTGGGTGGATCAGATTGGATTGAGGTGGGTGCATTGGGGTGATGTGATAGGGCTAGGGTGGAGTGAAATGGGTGGATTGGAGTGGGGTGGTTTGTGGTGGGGTGAATTGGAGTGGAATGGGGTGGATTAGATTGGACTGGTGTGGGGTGGGCTGGATGGATTGTAGTGTGGTGGGGTGGGCTGAACTGGGGTGGGGCGGACTTAACTGGGGTGGGGTAGATTTAATTGGGGTAGAGTGGGGTGGATTGGAAGAGAGTGGGGTTGATTGGAGCAGAGTGGATTGGAGTAGAGTGCGGTGGAGTGGAGTGGATTGGAGTAGGGTGACGTGGATTGGAGTGGGGTGGGGTGGAGTGGTGTGGATTTAAGTAGATTGAGTGGGGTGGGTTCAGTGGGGTCGATTGGAGTGGGTGGATTGGAGTGTGGTGGATTGACGTGGGGTTGACTGGGTTGCATTGAAGTGGGGTGGATTGGATTGGATTGGGGAGGGGTGTGGTGGGTTGGATTGGTGTGAGGTGGTTTGGATTAGGGTGAGGTAGGGGGGATTGGGGTAAAGTGGGGTGGATTGGGATGGGGTGGGGTGGATTGCATTGAGGTGGGGCTGGATTAGAGTGGGGTCAATTGATTGTGTGGGGTGGATTGGATTAAGTGGGGTGGATTAGGTGGAGTGTGGTGAACTGGAGTAGGGTAGAATGGAGCAGTTCTGGACTGGATTGGGATGATTGGATTGTATTAGAGTGGGTGGATTGGATTAAGGAGGATTGGATTGTGCTGGGGTGGATTGGAGTAGGTTGAGGTCAATGCAATCAATCAATCAACCGAGTTTGTATAGGGTGTCTTGTCACCCATGAGGGTCTCAAGGCGCTAGGGGGATGGACTGCTGATCCGTCTGGGTGTGGAGGTTCAGTCGAAGAGCCAGGTCTTAAATTCCTTCCATGAATTGGGTCAACAACGATGATTACCTGAGGTAGAGGAGCAGGGTGTTCCAGGTCTTTGCGGCAATGTAGGGGCCGGATCTTCCTCTGGTTCTGGTCTTGTGGATCTGTGGGACGGAGGCCAAGGCAAGTGTGGCAGAATGGAGATGTATGGAGGGTGTGTGGAATGCAAAGTGGTGGTTCAGATATTCTGGTCCTGCATCGTGGAGAGCTTTGTAGGCATGTGTGATGAGCTTGAAGGCGATTCTTTTGTTTATTGGGAGCCAGTGGAGTGGTGGGAGGTGTTGTGCTACATGGCTGTGGTGGGGTTTGTCGAGGACCAGTCTGGCTGCAGCATTTTGGACGTTCTGTCGTTTCCTGAGCTGTTTCTGGGTGATGCTGACATAGGGTGCGTTACTGTAGTCAAGTCTGCTGGTGATGAGTGCATGGGTAACCGTCTTTCTGGATTCTGTGGGGATACATCTAAATGTGTTTCAGAGCAGGTGGAGTGTGTGGAAGCAGGATTAGGATGCTGCGTTGATTTGGCGGTTCATTGTAAGCAAGGAGTCCAGTATGATGCAGAGGTTGCGTGCGTGATCCGTAGGGGTGGGAGGGGTTCCTAGTGCGGCGGGCCACCAGGAGTAGTCCCAGGCTGAGAGGGTGGGTCTCATGATGAGTACTTCAGTCTTGTCCGAGTTTAGCTTGAGGCAGCATCTTTCATCCAGGTAGCAACGGCCTTCATTCCACGGTGAAAGTTTATTCTGGCGGCTGTGGGTTTGTTGCTGATGGAGAGGATCAACTGGGTGTCGTCGGCATAGGACAGCAATGTTGAGCCCGTGGCTTCTGACGATGGAGGCCCGGGAGGCCATCTAGATGTTGAAGAGTGTGGGGCTCAAGGAGGAGGCCTGGGGCACTCTGCAGCTGATCTCTGAAGGTTCTGAGAGGAATGGGGGTAGTCTGACTCACTCTGTTCGGCAGGTAAGGAAGGATTGTATTCATTCCAGTGCGCTGTCACGGATGCCAGCCTTATGGAGTCTCGTGATTAGGGTGCGGTGGGAGATGGTGTCGAAGGCAGCTGAGAGGTTCAATAGGATGAGGGCTGCGGTTTTGCCCCGATCGAGGAGTGAGCGGATATCATCGGTGACAGTGAGGACTGCCGTCTCAGTGCTGTGGTTGCTTCGGAAGCCAAATTGGGTGGTGTCCAGGACGTAGTTCCCTAGGATGAACTTGGAGAATTGGTTGTTGATGGCTTTCTTGATGGCCTTGGCTGGGAAGGGGAGGAGGGAAATGGCTCTGAAGTTCTTGACGTCTGTTGGTCGGTGGACGGCTTCTTCAGCAGGTGGTTGATCTTGGCGTGTTTCAAGTCATTGGAGAAGGTGGTGGCTTAGATGGATCAGTTGATGGTGCTGCAAAGTTGGGGGGCGATGGAGGTGGCTGCTCTATGGAAGATGTGGTATGGGCAAGGAACCAATGGGGCTCTTGAGTGAATGCTCTTCGTGGTCTTGAGAGTGTTGTCTGTGATGAGTGGAGTCCAGCCGAGCACGATCTGTTGGGGTGTGGCGTGGTTGCGTGCGGTGATGGCGGTCATATAGGCAGGGTCTTGGGTGTCGAAGCTGTTGTAGATCTGCCTGATCTTGTGATGGAAGAAGGTGCCAAATTAGTTGCAGAGGTCTTGGGAGGGTGGGAGCTTTTGGGCCTGGCAAACTCCTTGACGATGGCGAAGAGTTCTTTGCTGTTGTGTGTGTATGCATTGATTCTGTCTTTGAAAGCCAGTTTCTTTGTGGTTTGTGTTGACGGCTTATTTTAAGGTTGCATGGGTTTCTGGGTTTTTGTTGTTCCTCCATCTCTTCTCGAGTCATCTACAGGTGCGTCTGGATTCGGGGAGGGAGGGGGTGAAACAGCTGGCTTTCTTGGAGTGTTGCTTGCCTTGAGTCTTCTTGAGGTGTGCCAGAGTGTCTGCGCAGTTGGAGATCCATCAGTGAAGGTTACGTGCTGCAGTGTTGGCGTCTGTTGGTGGAGTAGTCTTGTTAAGGAAGTCAACTAGAAGTTCTTTGGTGTCCTTGTTCCAGCTGCGACGGGGTTCGTGGACAATGAGAGCGGTGGTGTACGGTGGGTGTGGAAAGGCGAGATGCACACAGTGGTGGTCGGTCCAGAGGAGTTCGGTGGTGTGGCTCTAGTTGATGTTCCCGCTGGCAGAGAAAACAGGGTCGAGTGTCTGTCTGGCTGTGTGGTTCGGTGTGGTGACTAGCTGCTTGAGTCGAATGTTGGCGAGGTTCTCCAGTAGAGATGCAGTGTTCTGGTCAATGGGGTTGTCCAGGTGGAAAATGAGGTCGCCAAGTAAGATGTAACCGGTGGATGTGAGAGCCTGGGGTGCGATGAGGTCTAAGATGGCATCCGAGAACGGTGGGTGGGGGCTAGGGGGCCTCTAGACGATGGTGCAGTGGAGGGTGTTGTTGGGGTTGGTCTGGATCTGGAAGTGGAGATGTTCCATGGTTGTTGTTGGGTTGTTTGAGTGCGTGGTCTGTCAGAGGGTGTTCTTGTGAATGATGGTGCTGCCTCCTCTTGGTCAGTTGGTGCGGTCCTTGCGGGTGATTTTGTAGCCATCGTGAATGAGATGGCGATGTCCGGTCCAGAGTAGGGGTTTCCCTGAAGAAGGCGATGTCGGGAGAGGCAGCATCAAGGAAGTCCCAGATTTCTTTGTCGTGTTTGTGAAGGGCTCACACGTAGAGGAGGATGCAGTCGAGCCGGTCGATTGCGCTTTTGGTCGGCTGGGCGGGGAGAGGATCTGGCGTATTGGCGTGGGTTAAGATGTGACTGCAGTTCTAGCAGGCGAAGGGTCCATGAGTCTCCTTCGGAGACGCGAATTTACAGGCGGAGTGGCGGAGTTGAGGGCGAGGAGTGAGCTGGCGGCATAGCTGTGGAAGGACCAAAGACCAGGGTCCCAGGCTCTAGGTGCAGTCCAGGCACGGACGGGTGCAAATGGGCTTGCTTTTTACCAGCGGCGCACCCGCTGCGCGCGACCGCTCAGCAGCCGCCATTAGGTAGTGCTGCGTGGGGAGGGCTGAACAGCTGGGAGGCGGGAAATGCGGGAAGGGTCACTGGAGGAGGGCGGACTGCGAAGGATCACAGCGGCAGGGGGAAAAAGCTGAAGAAAACAGAAAAACAGAATATGGCAGAAGCAGAAAATAAGAGCAGAAATACGGCAAAACAGAAAAAGCAGAAACGAGGGCCCGCCCTAGCATCAGAGCAGTAATGCTCTGCCACTAGACTACCAGGGATGAGGCGCAGGCATGAGTCTGTGGGTGGAGAAGTGCCTCAAACTCTTGACCAGCAGGTCAGCAGCAGCAACGGGGGCAGCAGCAGCTACCAGGCAGAGCTGTGCCATAAAGGGAGCAGGTCCACTAAAGGTTGGAGTGGGGTGAATGTTTTGTAGTGCATTGCAGGGCAGTGGATTGGATTTAAGTGGTCTGGATTTGAGTGGGGTGGGTTTGAATGCAGTGCGGTGAATTGGATTAAGTGGGGTGAATTGGATTGAGTAGGGTGGATTAGATGAGGTGGATTAAAGTGGGGTGGACTGGAGTGTAGTGAGTTGGATTGTATTGAGTGGGGTAGATTGGATTGAGGTGAGGTGGATTGGATTAAGGTGTGGTGTGGTGGTTTGGAGTGGGGAGGACTAAAGTGGGGTGAATTGGAGTGGGGTAGATTGTATTGGGATGAAGAGGACTGGATTTGAGTGGACCAGATTTGACTGGACTGTACTGAAATGGGGTGGATTTGACTGGAGTGATTAGATTTGACTGCAGTGGGATTGGATTGGATTAGAATGTGGTGGATTGGATTGGTGTGGCTGGACTGGATTGGATTAGTGTGGAGTGGATTAAGGTGGCTTGAAGTGTGCTGGATTGGATTTGAGTGGGGTGGATTAAGGTGAACTGGAGTGGATTGGACTGGGTGGAATAAAATGGATTAGATTGGAGTGGGATAAATTGGGGTGGGGTGGGTGGATTGGGTTGCAGTGGATTGGATTGGAATGGGGTAGAATGGATTTGAGTGGGTGGATTGGGTTGGACTGAAGTAGGGTGGGTTGGATTGGAATAGGTAGGTTTGGATTGGATTGGAGTGGGGTGGGCTGGATTTGAATGGAGTGGATTGGAGTGGGGTGTAATGGATTGGAGTACAGTGGGTTGGACTGAAATTGGGTAGACTACTGGTCTGGTGTGGGGTGGATTTGAGGGGAGTGGGGTGGATTGGGTGCAATGGATTGGGGTTGATTGCGGTGGATTGAATTAGAGTGGGGTGGAGTTGGGTGGGGTTGATTGGATTTGGGTGAGGTGTATTGAGGTGGGGTATATTGGATTGGGCTGGATTGGAGAGGATTGGATTGGTGTGTGGGTGGGGAGAATTGGATTGGATTGAATTGGATTGGAGTCGGATGGATTGGAGTGGGGTGAAATGGGATGGAGTAGGATGGTTTGGAGTGGAATGGGGTGGATTGGATTGGGGTGAGGTGCATTGGATTGGAATGGGGCGATTGTTTTGGATAGGGGTGGGGCAGACTGTTTTGGATTGGAGTGGGGTAGATGGGATGGGGCTGATTGTTTTGAATTGGAATGGGGCAGATTATTTTATAGCAGATTGTTTTGGAATGGAGTGGGACAGATTGGAGTGGGGGCAGATTGTTTTGTAGTGGAGCGCAGCAGATTGTTTTGTATTGGAGTGCAGCAGATTGTTTTGTATTGAGTGGGTCAGATTGCTTTGTATTGGAGTGGAGCAAATTGTTTTGGATTGGAGTAGGGAAGATTTGTTTGGATTGGAATGGGTTACGTTGGAGTGAGGCGGAATGTTGTCGATGGGAGTGGGACTGATTGGTTTGGACTGAGGTGGGACAGATTTCTTTGGATTGTAGGGGGCAAATTGTTCTGGATTGTAGTGGAGCTGTTTGTAGTGGGGCAGATTGTTTTGGATTTGAGTGGGGAAGATTGGAGTGGAGCCGATTGTTCTGGATTGGATTGGGGCAGATTGAATTGGTGTGGGCTGGACTAGATTGAAGGGGGGTGAATTGGAATGGAGTGAGGTGGATTGCATTTGAGTGAGGTGGATTGGAGTGGAGTGGGTCAGATGAGTGGACATATTGATTTGAATTGGAGTGGGGCAGATTGGTTGGATTGGGGTGGACAGATTGTTTTGAATTGGAGAGGGGCAGGGGATGTATGACGTTACAACGCAAGCTATTACAACGCCTGCCTTTACAACGCGGTTTTTACATCGCAATCCATTACAACGCATAGTGCTTTTGGGTGTTGGATAGTGAATAGTTTAATTTACTATTCCAACTCCAGTCCCCGTGGACACTAGGGAAGGTGTTGGATAGTAAATTAAACGTATTCCCTATCCTAGAGCGCCCCCCAGCGCAATGCGTTGTAATGGTTTGCGGTGTAATGACCGCGTTGTAATGGTAGTGCGTTGTAAAAGTTTCAATGTAAAGGTTGTTTACCAGGGGCAGGTTGTTTTGGAGTGGGGTAGATTGTTTTGGATTCGAATGGGGCAGATTGTTTTAGATTGCTGGATTGGAGTGGGGCATATTGTTTTGGATTAGAGTGGGGCAGATTGTTTTAGATTGGAATGGGTCAGATTGTTTAGATTGGAGTGGGTCAGATTGTTATGGATGGAGGTGGGGCAGATAGGAGTAGGGCAGATTGTTTTGGATTGGAGTTGGCAGATTGTTTGGGATTGGGGTGGAGCTGGTTGTTTTGGTTTGGAGTGGGGCAGATTGTTTTGGAGCAGATTGTTTTTGATTGGAGTGGGACAGATTGTTTTAGAATGCAGTAGGGCAAATTGGAGTGTGGCATACAGGAGTGGGGCAGATTGTTTTGGACTGGAGTGAGCAGGTTGTTTTGGATTTGAGTGGGCAGATTGTTTTAGATTGGAGTGAG
This sequence comes from Lissotriton helveticus, assembly GCF_964261635.1. NCBI lineage: Eukaryota > Metazoa > Chordata > Amphibia > Caudata > Salamandridae > Lissotriton > Lissotriton helveticus. Next base: position 1,899,913,740 of record NC_136065.1, read on the forward strand.
ACAGATTGGAGTGGGAAAAATTGTTTTGCATTTGGGTGGGGCAGATTGAATTGGAATAGGGCAGATTGTTTTGAATTGGAGTGGGGCAGAATGTTTTGGATTGCAGTGGGCAGATTGGAATGGGTAAGGTGGATTAGAGTGGATTGGATCAGTGTGGGGTGGATTTGATTGGATTGGGGGTATTGGAATGGAGTGAGGTACATTGGATTGGATTGCATTGGGGTGGGGCTGATTGGAGTGTGGCAGATTGTTTTAGATAGGAGTGGGGCAGATTGGATTGAAATAGGGCAGATTGTTTTGAATTGGAGAGGGGCTCGATGGAGTGGGGCAAATTGTCTTAGAGCAGATTGTTTTGGATTGGAGTGGAGCAAATTGTTTTGGATTGAAGTGGGCAGATTGTAGTGGCGCAGATTGTTTTGAATTGTAGTGGGGCAAATTGTTCTGGATTGGAGTGGAATAGATTGAAGTTTGGCAGACTGGAGTGAGGCTGATTGTTTTGGATTGGAGTTGGAAAGATTTGAGTGGCGTAGATTGTTTTGGATCGGAGTGGGTCAGATTGTTTTGGATTGAAGTGGGGCAGACTGTTTTGTATTGGAATGGAGCAGGCTGTATCAGATTATAGTGGGGCAGATTGTTTTGGATTGGGGTGGGGTAGATTGAAGTGGGACAGATTTTTTGGGATTCAGGTGGGCAGATTGTTTTTGTTTGGACGGGCAGATTGCTTTGGATTGGAGTGGGCAGATTAGAATGGGGAGATGTGGATTGGATTGGAGTCAGGTAGATTGGACTGGGCTGGATTGAATCGGTGTGAGGTGGATTGGATTGGATTGGAGGGGGTGAATTCGAATGGAGGGAGGTGGCTTGGATTGGATTGGTTTGGGGCAGATTGGAGTGGGGCGGATTGGATTGTGGCAGATTGTTTTTAGATAGGAGTGCGGCAGATTGGATTGGAATAGGGAAGATTGTTTTCAATTGGGGTGTGGCAGAATGGAGTGGGGCACATTGTTTTGGATTGGAGTGGGGCATATTGGAGTGGAGAAGATTGATTTGTATTGGATTGGAGCACATTGTTTTGGATTTAAGTGGGCAGATTGAAGTGGGACAGATTGTTTTGGATTGGGATGGGCAGATTGTTTTTGTTTGGAGGGGGCAGATTGCTTTGGATTGGAGTGGACAGATTGGATTGGGGTGATGTGGATTGGATTGGAGTCAGGTTGATTGGACTGGGCTGGATTGAATCTGTGTGGGGTGGATTGAATTGGATTGGAGGGGGTGAATTGGAATGGAGTGAGGTGGATTGGATTGGATTGGTTTGGGGCAGATTCGAGTGGGCGGATTGGTGTGTGGCAGATTGTTTTTAGATAGGAGTGGGGCAGATTGGATTGGAATAGGGAAGATTGTTTTCAATTGGGGTGTGGCAGAATGGGGTGGGGCAAATTATTTTGGATTGGAGGGGGGCAGTTTGGAGTGGAGCAGATTGATTGGGATTGGATTGGACCACATTGTTTTGGATTTAAGTGGACAGATTGGACTGAAGCAGATTGTTTTGAATTGTAGTGGGGACGATTGTTTTGAATTGAGTGGGGCAAACTGAAGTGGGGCAGATTTTTTGGGATTAGACTGGGGCAGATTGTTTCGGATTGTAGGGGGGCAGATTGTTTTGGAGTGGGGCAGATTGTTTTTGACTGGAGTGGGGAGGATTGGAGTGGGGTGGTTTGGGAGGATTGGAGTGTGGTGGATTAGAGTGGATTAGAGTGAGTGAGGTCGACTGGATTGGTCTTGAGTGGATTGGGTTGAGTGGGGTGGATTGGACTGAGTAGGTTGGTGTGGGGTGAGGTTGAGTCGGCTGGCGTGGATTAGAGTATGGCGGATTGGAGTGGGAGAAATCAGGTGTAAGGCACTGCATAATTTGGAAAATTACACATAAGAAAGACACAATGTCTCTTTGCAACATATAGAACAAGATAATAGTCATCTTTTGAAAGTAGCGCCCACGAGCATGAAGTGTGAAAAGAAGAATTGGCAAACTAAAAGGAAGTTAACTATCAAAATAAACTTTGCAATTTTGTTTCTCCTGCTGGGCATGTTTTTGCCAGTCACACACCGTCTGTTTGAGGGCCCTGGAAGTTAAAAAGAACAAAATAGTACCTCAGTCCCTTCAGGAGCAGCTGATGGGCACTGATTAAGTTGAATCTATCAGTACTTGGTCTCTTCTACACACAAAGGAACGGAAATGATGTTAGGCCTACAGTGACCAGTTACAAAGCTGTAAAGAAGACTGCCACTCAAGCCAACAAGCAACAGGGCGGGCTCCAAACTCTTTTTGTTAACAACAGCGTATAGCAAGTAATACACATGCACTAGTGCATGCTATCATAGGCTCAGCCCTAAAACGACTATTGCAAAGCTGATGATACCAGTGGCAGTCCTTCCAGCATGCTCTGCTTGATGCTACTACGACCCGCAGAGCGAGGCCGGCCGCCACAGCTCCGTCTAGTCTTTCACCCCTAAGTGTGAGGTAAATTCGCTGAGTTCAAGTGTCCCAGATGTGGGCACCTTACTGAGCACAACAGAGGGAATTCCCACTGTAGCAAATCCACAAATAAACCTAAGCAAAACATAATGAACACATTAAAGATAAGAAGACAGACTAGCAGTGACTTAACTTTTCTCTGTGCAGTGAAGAGGACGCCAAAAAGTGAGCAGAGCACAGTACTGGTTACTGTGATTAGGGGACTGGACGGTTCATTTGTCACAATTGAATTTCCACCTTCTGACATTTTCTTGCCTGTGTGGACTTTGGATACAGGAGGGACTCCAGGTCCTAGCAGCCCGAGTGCCGTGATCGCCCCCACCTGTGCCTGCAGGGGGCTATTTCAATCCTCGCCGCTCCCACTTCGCGGGAAGCGTGCGGGCATGCGCTGGGCGGCGCTGAGCCCGTTGGAGACGGGACGAGGCCGGACTGCGCCCCCTCCCTAAGCCAGCTCACCACGCAAAATCAGTCCTTTTCACCTTGTAATTCACTGGGAGACCTCGACTTTGTTAATTGTTTACTTGGGACTAGTGTTTTCACAGCTACAACAAGATGAGTAAACGTGAAGGGAAGAGACTAGGCACCGCCCAGGGGGCAGTGTGACGGGGACGCTCGACCAGTTTATATGAAGGGCCACCTCTGTCCTGGAAAAAGAGATTCAGATAACCGAGCGTCGGTTATCTTTAGATCCGCTGTTAAGCAAAAGATCGCCCCTAGGCTCATTAGCTACAGCCAGCTCCCCTGTTCATTCAGCAGTAAATCTGAGTGTATCGCCGTCTCAGAATCTAGAAAGCAACCATGCACCCTCACTCTCTGTGTCAATTGAGGATCCTACTACTCCACTATTAATTCAAATGAACACTGTTGCCAGCATGTCCACACAAGCAACAACCAGGTCTCCGGTCAGAAATAGCAGTAACAATCAACCAACTGAAGATCTGGCTGTGAAAAGGAAGCGGGGAGGTGGCCCTCAAAGACCCTGCACGGCAAAAGTGCCTAGGCCAAATAAAACCTGTGGCCGTGCTTTAGCTGACGAGGCCAGTACATCTGACATCGCTCAGGTAGTCTCCGACTCCAATTCCGCTGCTATGGGTGGAAGCATCCTGAACTACAATCAGGAAATATGGAAGAGGCTCGAGAGCACACTGAAAACCCTGCTGACTGCAATTTTGCACGGACTGAGCAGGATAGAGGAGACACTGACCAACTATGAAACCCTGGCGAAGACTGGATTTGCTACTCTTGAGGGTCTCTTTGCACATCAAAAGCAAATTAGCTTAAATACAAATAGCAATCAGGGGAGCTTGGTTCCCGTCTTGGATTTACCCAATACACAGTTTCCAAATACAATAAATACAAAATCAAATGTGCCAGGGATCGCAACTAATATATCAGTTGCAGCACCCAAAAAGCCAACGCGGGTACTTAGGTTTGAGGAACCAATCAAGCGAGTTTTCCCAAGCCATAGCAGCTACCCCGTGTGATAGCAGAGCCTTGACAGCGTCGGCACCAAAGGGGGACATTCATTTTAAAAATTGTTCAATGGACCCACAAACTAGTATCTCTAATGGAACAGAGGGATCCAGAGGTGTGGGTCACAACATGGCTCAAATCAACTCTCCTGTATTTAACTTGACCCTGGCAGCTACCCCCCTAGTGGTAGTCCTAAAAAATGTCCCTCTTCTGCGGGAAACTCAGTCTGAATCTACAGTTCAAATATTATGTAAAGTATTACATTGGCTGAACAATCGTCTGGGGGAGGCGGGGTTCTGGGATGAAGGTATGGACCAATATATGATCATGGCTAGACGCATACCATGGATTGGACCCACCAGGAAGGAAGGGAATGGTGACTGTGTTGTTGCTAATTTTAACAATGTGCATGTAACACAATGTCTGCTGGATAAACTGGGTGGGGTGACTCAGCTTGTGACTGTGCCATTAGCTCAAGCTGATTCTGGGAGCCCGCTTTTTCCTGCAATTTCCGTGATTTCTTGGAACATTGCAGGCTTACTCCACAAAACTACGTCCTCTGATTTGTCGTGTTTTATAGAGGGGTTCGATTTTATTGCCTTCCAGGAGACCTGGTCATTAGATACAATTTGTCGCCCTGGGTACTTGGCCTACACTAAGGCTACAATTGCTAATAGGAAGGGGAGACCCAGTGGGAGATTGACAATTTGGGTAAAACAACAGTCAACCGTCCGAACTAAGGAATTACCCATAGATAGCCCGGATATCCTCCCTATAAAGATCAGCTCCGAGGGTGAGCAAGATTTGATACTAATCAATGTCTATTCGAGAGGGATACCGGGTGGGAAAGCATCACCAACCATAGCACTCCTAGACACGTTTATGGACGGATTATCCAGCTCGTGTGTTGTGGTTATGGTGGGTGATTTTAACTGTACATTCGAGCCCCTGGGTCTGGATGATGGTAGCCTTAGTATGGAGGAGGATCAAAACTGGGGACACCATCCCTTTCGTTGGCATCAATTAGCAAATGGACGGAGGCAGCGCTCCAATTGAAAAGCCCATCCCTGGGACGGGGGCTCAGAGCTACCAATGGGAGAACTCCCTCAGACATGGAAGGTTGTGCCACATTTTCTTATGGGATCAGCAGTAGTAGGATCGATTATATATTTATAACCTTGGAGCTCTGGGCTAGTTTACTGGATATGGTGGTACTCCATAGACAGGAGAGTGATCATGACCCTCTACTACTGACCCTAACTATGACTGGTTTAGATCACCCAAAGGTTGACATTACCTTCTCGAAAGGAGAATTTACCTTGTCCCAAGACAGCCGCCGGTTAAAATGGGCAGCGGTCTTAGACGACGAAGATCTTTTAAAGCAGATTAGGTCAACCACGGAAGAGACTCTAGCACTGATGGGGTTGTTTGCGACAAATGGCAATGGTCCCCTAGATCTTATGAAGGCCCATGAGGTTCATTATGCTAAACATAAGCTGTTACTTACAAATGTTAGGAGGCTGTACAAGCCACCTCTTAAAAAATCGGCCAAGTGGTATAATGAGGCATGTGGAGTTGCGTTCCGGCATTTTTCAAATGTAATTCCCAAGATGTGAAATTAGCAAGGGCTAAATACAAGAAAGTCTAAATAAAGTCTAAAAAAGATTTTGATGTAGATAGATGGGCTAGCCTTGCTAAAGCCAGTAATGAGAAGAACTGGACCAAATGTTGGCAGCTGGTAAAATGGGGGTAATAGTCCGACTCGATCTTCACCAGTTAATAACTTTCCTCCCGAACTCTGGGTCCAGCACTTTCAAGGTCAATTTGCTTGCCCCCATAGCACATGTGTTGAGTATCCCGAGGTTAACACCGAGGCAGTTTTACAATTTAGCAAAGGAGAGATTGACAGAGTGTTAGACCGGGTCCCTGCAGGGAGGGCGCCTGGCCTGGACTACATTCCGGCCGACCTCTTCTAAAAGGAAAGGAAGATCTGGATAGTATATATTTATATCATTGTAAATGCTATAGCCAGTAGTGCACCAATACCTGAAACTTGGCGTGGGGCAGAAATTATCCCTATGTATAAAAAGGGAGACCGTGCAAGTCCCAGCAATTATAGGACGATAAGTCTATTAGATACCTAACAAAAGATAGCTGTGAGACTTGTGCTAGGTAGAGTTAATGAATGCATTGACCAAGTATTTAGATTCACGATGATTTATTGGTCCACAGTGATTTTAGCAGGGCGAACAGTATATGCAGCATTTGTTGATTTAAAATCAGCATTTGATTTAGTACCCCGCCACAAGCTGTGGAATTCGTTAAAGGCGGCCGGGATCCGAAATAAATTCTTGGCTTTATTATTAAACTGCATGAGGCAAACTATGCTCAAGTAAGGTGGGGGCAGGAGGGTGAACTAACTGATTCCTTCCCAGTTAATAAGGGTGTGCGGCAAGGGTGTGTCCTTGGCCCCACCCTATTTTCCCTATTTATAAATCAGGTCATTATATATTATTCCAGTTTTCCAACCGATGCACCCGTTCTTGCTGGTTCAAGGGTACCACTACTAATGTTTGCAGACGACACGCTCATTCTTTCTAAAACCCAGTCAGGTCTGCAGCGTGCCCTGGATCAATTTGTAGTTTTCTGCAATGACCACGAGCTCCTGGTAAACGCGGACACGACCAAGTTCATGGTATTGCATAGGTATAAATGTGTCTAGGGTAGTACTGGATAATGTACCACTGGAACAGACCGATACATTCACCTATCTAGGGGTAACACTGGATAGGAAGATGAACTGTGTATCCCATTTAGATGTCTTAGTTTTAAGGCATAATCAGCTGACTGGAGTTCTCCTAAAGGAACATCGACTGTCCCACACAAAACCCATAGGGCTAGCAGTAGCTATTTATAATGGGAAAATCAAAGCCTCCATTATTTATGGCGCCGAACTTTGGAGGTACAAAAATCTCTTACCCCTAGTACAATCACAAAATAAGTTCATGAGATCCCTGACCACCCTCCCACAATCTACACCCATGAAGCCTTTGCTCTTAGATTTGGGCTGTATTCCTCTTGATGAGGTCGTAGGTTTCAGACCCGTAGCTTATTGGAGGAGGCTTTGGACCACCCCAGAATTGTCATCGTATGCGAGCGCACTAATGCACATCAGGAGTACTGATTCATCTTCGAAAATTAAATGGCTGCAGAAAATCAAGTTTAATTTGAAGAAAATGCGCCTTGGTCACTTGTGGGATGATCCAATAAGAAATTCTTTTCCCAGTAAAAATGATTTCAAAGTGCTTTATTGGGATATGATCTGCGGGTAGTACCTCACTCACAGGTATTTTCTTAAACCACAAGTTTACATCGAAACTTGAACCATACTGGAATTTGTTAACAAAACACAGCGATGGGAAATTATATCATCAATTCCACGTGGGTACTCTTCCTTTAAGATCTTTCGTTGCTAAATGGAAAAAGCCCATGAATGCCAACTGCCCCGTTGTAGGTGGCTCAAGCCATTGTGTTCCAACCTTGGCACTAGATCCTGCATGATGGCCCTGCGCATTTTCACAACGAACACACCTGCAGATATTGTTATCGCCACTGTGAAATTTCTGAGTTGGTCCTGGGCATTAAGGAGGAAAAAACTGAAGGCTGATGGGGAACTGAATTTTGCGCCTGAGTTTTCAGCGCAAACTGTCTCTCGCCCAGAGATTAATGCAGGATTGCATTTTATTTGATTGATTTTACTTATTTCACTAATTATTCATTAGTTAGGATTTCATTAATATTGGTATTAATTTTGTATGAATGTATGTTTTTAGGGTTTTACTCTTTTAATTGACACTTTTATGTATGTACCGTGTCTTTTATGATTGTAAATTATCTACTCATTTCAACAACGTGGGCTGACCTGCGCTGAGGGTTGCTTCTCCTGCCTCAGCTTCTGTTGTGGAAGCGCTGTGACCTTGTTGCTGACTTGCCTTGGGACGCGGCTCTTGGCCCCGAGCTGCCATCGTTTGCACCAGGACCCGCCCTCCGCCCACACCGCTGCGGGACTGCGAGGCACTCCAACACCTGCAGCCTCTTCCCGCAGCGGCTCCGCCCCCCGCCCGGTGTGGCTGTATAACTTTCGCAGCACCCGCTGCGCGGGTGCTACTCATTTCAACAACGTGGGCTGACCTGCGCTGAGGGTTGCTTCTCCTGCCTCAGCTTCTGTTGTGGAAGCGCTGTGACCTTGTTGCTGACTTGCCTTGGGACGCGGCTCTTGGCCCCAAGCTGCCATCGTTTGCACCAGGACCCGCCCTCCGCCCACACCGCTGCGGGACTGCGAGGCACTCCAGCACCTGCAGCCTCTTTCCGCAGCGGCTCCGCCCCCCGCCCGGTGTGGCTGTATAACTTTCGCAGCACCCGCTGTGCGGGTGCTACTCATTTCAACAACGTGGGCTGACCTGCGCTGAGGGTTGCTTCTCCTGCCTCAGCTTCTGTTCTGGAAGCGCTGTGACCTTGTTGCTGACTTGCCTTGGGACGCGGCTCTTGGCCTCGAGCTGCCATCGTTTGCACCAGGACCCGCCCTCCGCCCACACCGCTGCGGGACTGCGAGGCACTCCAACACCTGCAGCCTCTTCCCGCAGCGGCTCCGCCCCCCGCCCGGTGTGGCTGTATAACTTTCGCAGCACCCGCTGCGCGGGTGCTACTCATTTCAACAACGTGGGCTGACCTGCGCTGAGGGTTGCTTCTCCTGCCTCAGCTTCTGTTGTGGAAGCGCTGTGACCTTGTTGCTGACTTGCCTTGGGACGCGGCTCTTGGCCCCGAGCTGCCATCGTTTGCACCAGGACCCGCCCTCCGCCCACACCGCTGCGGGACTGCGAGGCACTACAACACCTGCAGCCTCTTCCCGCAGCGGCTCCGCCCCCCGCCCGGTGTGGCTGTATAACTTTCGCAGCACCCGCTGCGCGGGTGCTACTCATTTCAACAACGTGGGCTGACCTGCGCTGAGGGTTGCTTCTCCTGCCTCAGCTTCTGTTGTGGAAGCGCTGTGACCTTGTTGCTGACTTGCCTTGGGACGCGGCTCTTGGCCTCGAGCTGCCATCGTTTGCACCAGGACCCGCCCTCCGCCCACACCGCTGCGGGACTGCGAGGCACTCCAACACCTGCAGCCTCTTCCCGCAGCGGCTCCGCCCCCCGCCCAGTGTGGCTGTATAACTTTCGCAGCACCCGCTGCGCGGGTGCTACTCATTTCAACAACGTGGGCTGACCTGCGCTGAGGGTTGCTTCTCCTGCCTCAGCTTCTGTTGTGGAAGCGCTGTGACCTTGTTGCTGACTTGCCTTGGGACGCGGCTCTTGGCCCCGAGCTGCCATCGTTTGCACCAGGACCCGCCCTCCGCCCACACCGCTGCGGGACTGCGAGGCACTCCAACACCTGCAGCCTCTTCCCGCAGTGGCTCCGCCCCCCGCCCGGTGTGGCTGTATAACTTTCGCAGCACCCGCTGCGCGGGTGCTACTCATTTCAACAACGTGGGCTGACCTGCGCTGAGGGTTGCTTCTCCTGCCTCAGCTTCTGTTGTGGAAGCGCTGTGACCTTGTTGCTGACTTGCCTTGGGACGCGGCTCTTGGCCTCGAGCTGCCATCGTTTGCACCAGGACCCGCCCTCCGCCCACATCGCTGCGGTACTGCGAGGCACTCCAACACCTGCAGCCTCTTCCCGCAGCGGCTCCGCCCCCCGCCCGGTGTGGCTGTATAACTTTCGCAGCACCCGCTGCGCGGGTGCTACTCATTTCAACAACGTGGGCTGACCTGCGCTGAGGGTTGCTTCTCCTGCCTCAGCTTCTGTTGTGGAAGCGCTGTGACCTTGTTGCTGACTTGCCTTGGGACGCGGCTCTTGGCCCCGAGCTGCCATCGTTTGCACCAGGACCCGCCCCCCGCCCACACCGCTGCGGGACTGCGAGGCACTCTAACACCTGCAGCCTCTTCCCGCAGCGGCTCCGCCCCCCTCGTATAGGAGGATATAATCAGCTTACCCGTCTCGCGCAGCGGGACGCGCGCGGGACGTAGCTCGGGGCGAAGCCCGGGCAAAGGGCGGGCCCTCTGAGGCCCTCGTAGGCCAGAGTAGGCTGGGCTGGGCCTACCTTCTAACATCTGCAGTTCAGTGGCCTGCCAAGTCGGTCATGTCAACAGAAGAGGAAACCCCTGGGAAAAAAGGAAGATTGCGTAATGGGTCATTGGATAATTATTTTCCCAAGGTTCAAAGTGAGGGTGATAAGGACTCCATTTTAGCAGAGCGCAGGGCCGAGCGGTGTCGCTCAGTTGAGAGCATGAAACATAGACCCCTTATCGATAGTTCCCTGCTTGCTTAGACCCGGGAGGGAGGCTCTGTAGACTTGAGTGGGGATAATGCTAGCCAGGAAGGCGTCCCCCTCTTGTTTCGTGATTATGTATCCACACCTTGCTTGCCCTTGGATAGCATTATAACTGTTTCTCCTACCCCTAGTCCTAGTCGCATCACTGTCACAACCAAGCCTAGGAAACAGAAACCTAAGCATTTAGTTGCTGCCCAGATCCACCGCCCACCACCTAGTAAAAAAAGGAGGAAATTAAGGGTGGCACCAGGTAAAGCTAAAATCTCGCATACTGAATTTGGTAAGGGGCAAAAACCCTCAATTCAACTAGGACTACCCTAGTAGAGGTGTTGGATCCTACACCAGTGGTAGTACCACCATTTGCAAATAGTTCACTTGAAGCAGTTGCACAGGCTGTTTTTCCTGACAGCAATGCTGGAGCCACAGTATCTGCTACTCCTCTTCCCCCTACTCTGATAGGGAATTTGGAGTTTTTGCTGAGATCTCTCCTTTTACCTATCAATGAGTCCATTAAAAAGGTGGAAATTAGACTGACCATACTGGAAACCGCCATATCTAGCATGGTTACTATGACTAAAACCCAGGGGAATGGGGTGGCACACCCTACATTTATGGCCAGGCCTCCCTCTACCACCGTCTCAAAAAATCCAACTGCACCAGTTCAGCCGGCCAACAAAACTACACAACACCAAGGTAGGGTTGACCTCCCCTCCCAAAACCCATTGCCTCCCAAACTGTTAAATACATCTGTAATTGTAAAGGGTGGTGACCCAAAAAAACCAGCCCCAAAGGCCCCGATAAGTAACAACAACAAGAACGACCATGGGGAAGGTAGCTATAATAGAATACCACGGAAAAAGGTGCCACAAGTGGAGATTCCCCCAGAAGCAGTGCCCTTTGTGGTAGTTTTGACTGGGGTCCCCCCGTTAGTAGAAAATAAGAAGGAGGGATACGTTGATCTCAAAAATAAAATTATCCATTGGTTGAGGACACATAGGCCGATAGCGCCCAATATAGATGGGGATATAGTGCATGTTAGACGGATCAATTGGCTGGGGAGCAGAACTAAAGATATAGAGGGGGATTTAGTGGTGGTCAATTTTAGAGACCCCAGAGCAGTAGACTACATTTTAAACTGGCCACCTGGTAACGGGGAAACTCGCATCATCCCTCGGGCCCTAACTTATTTCTATCCCCGGACAGAGGCTATTCCTCCCAAATATCCACTTAAGTTCCAAACATATAGGCCACCCCTCACCCTGCCATATAACAACAATTATCCCCAGTATGGGCAACACTTTGCCTCGGTGCTTGACCAGCACTCTGCCTGGTCTACGGTGCCCTACAGACACACGATGAACCATGACACCAGGATGGATCATCTAAGATCCTTCACTCCCTTGGACACCTACAATCGGTTTTCGCAGCTCTCTGGGCTGGAAGATTGCGATTGAAGTCTAGCGCTCGGAGGGGAGACATGTGAACATCATGGGGAGGAGGCCCCACTAATTCGTGGTAATATAGATGCAGGGCAAGTTAGTCCACCTCTAGTTCAAACTGCCATTACTAACAACATTACTGAGGCTTCCATGATAGCCGAGTCTATGGCCAGTATGTCTAGTTGTCCTGTAAACCCTACTCCCTTGGTCCAAGACGGGGACAGCCGTATGATCACGGCCGATAATGAGGGTGGGAATAGGGGGGGACATACCATAGTGCCCAAGGGTCGGCGGGTAATAAACCTCTTATCTTGGAACGTTGCGGGGTTAAAAAGGAAGTTAGATTTACCAGAGTGGCATACGTTCATTGAGAGGTTTGATGTTTGCCTATTTCAGGAAACCTGGAGCATAGTACCCTTACACAAATCGGGGTATACCACCCACTATTTGCCTGCAGCAAGTAAAGGAAAGGGCAGACCAGCGGGGGGCCTCATGGTCTGGATTAAAATAGAGCTGGACTGGGTGGTCACACGCTACAATTTGGAGTGTAGTGACATACTCCACCTCTCTTCTAGAGGGAATGCGGAGGGTAGTAGGCTAGACCTCTTTAACGTTTATGCCAGAGGGGCACCGGGGGACACCGCCTCCTCAACTTTAACAGCTCTGGACTCAGCCTTAGCTAACTGTCCTTTATCTGCAAAAATCATTGTGGGGGGTGATTTCAATTGCACGTTCGAACCCCTCCTTGGAGACGACCCCCTGGGCATTGAAGACGAAGATTCTAACTGGTCTATCCCTACCCTATCCCTGCCCCCCATTAGAAAATGGTCAGCTAGGGCAATCCAAATTAATGCATTAACAAGGGACCACAAGTTAAGAGCCCTCAATGGCAGGACTATATCCGACCAGGCAGGTGCACTGACCTTTAATAGACTTACTGGGCCGTCCCGAATTGACTACATCCTAATGGATGTTAGTTTTTGGGCAGACCTTATTGACATGGAAGTGCTTTCAAGTCAGGATAGCGACCATAATCCCCTGTGTTGTAAGTTTAATTGGGGCACCTTTAAAGACAGTAGGGTGAATGCCCCCTTAAAAACATCTAAAGAGATTATCCCATACAACAACAATCGCAGACTGAAATGGGATAAGGCTAACCTGAAGGAGGATGACCTAGGGGCTATCAAATCCCTGGTGGAGGGCCTGTCCACTGATCTGGAGGCCTGGGTCTGTGAAAATGAGATTAGTATGTCGCTGCACTCTTCCCTCGACTCAGCTTACAAGGCTACAATAGTTCATGTTAGCCAATTTTTTATTTCGAAAGGGAAAAGCAACAGAAAAATTATTACACCTCCCACTTTAAATAATCCTTGGTATACAGATCAGTGTAAGGGCAAAAGGAAAAATCTGACAAAAGCCCTGCTTTCTGGGGATCCTTTGCTGGTTAGAGCGGCCAGGAAGGACTACCTAAAAGCATTATCGCTGGCTAAACGTGAGTGGGAGGAACAGCATTGGCAGGACCTATCCAATGCTGTGAGTAGAAGGAACCCGAACCTTTTTTGGGATCTGATTAATAGAACTAGACAGAGGAAATCGCAACCTTTAGCAGCTCACATAACTAGCCAACAATGGTTTAGTCACTTTTCATCCCTATATGGAGGTGATGATGAACCAATCAGCCCCGGGGCAGTTAGTTTTGGCGCTGGGGATAACTTAGGGGTGGATGACCCCCAATTTTCGACCACCGAAGTAGTGACGGCGATTAGACATCTAACCCCAAAGAAGGCGGCCGGGCCGGATGGGATCCCTGGGGACCTGTTGATCGCGGAGCCGCAGACTTGGGCCAAGTTAATCGCCACAATCATGAACTTGATAACTATGGGCCAGACTCTTGGAAGGGGGCAGAGGTGGTTACTGTGTTTAAGAAGGGGGCAAGAGATGATCCTGCGAACTACCGTCCTATCAGCTTGATAGATATAATTCAGAAAGTGGTTGGCAGGGTTATCATTTCGAGGGTAGGTGATTGGATGGAGGAGGCCAGTATTCTCTCCTACCTCCAAGCGGGCTTTAGAAGGAAGGTAGGCACGATGGACCAGGTCTTTCGTTTTTTTGTTATCTATTGGAAGGCAGTAACCATCAAGAAAGGCAGTTTATACATGGCCTTCATAGATCTCAAGACGGCTTTTGACCTGGTCCCACGGGCAAAATTATGGGAGATCTTAGGAGAGATGGGATTTCCCAGTAGTCTCCTGAGTCTAATCGTAAAGCTCCACGAGGGGAATTACGCGAGGGTCAGATGGGGATCCCAGGGACAGTTAACAGATAGGGTCACTGTGAGGAGAGGAGTACGCCAGGGCTGCGTTATGGCTCCGACCCTTTTTTCCCTATTCGTGAATGGAGTGGTGGACCATCTGAAAGGGGAAGAGACGGATGCCCCATCCCTGGCGGGGGAAAGAGTCCCCACTTTACTCTTCGCCGACGATACCTTATTGATCTCCAAATCCCCAGTGGGTCTGCAAAAACTCTTGAATCGGTTTAGTTCCTTTTGTACCAACAGAGGCTTAACCATCAATACCTCAAAAACTAAACTGATGGCACTCTCCCCCTCTAAAAGATTTAAAAATAATTTTTTGCTCAATGGTGCGCCCCTGGAGTTGGTCAACTCATTTGACTATCTTGGTGTCCGGATAAATAGTCGAATGTCCTGGAAGGACCACTTGGCCAAAATGCTACTCAGCCACCAAAGTGTTTCCGGGGTGACTCTGAGGGAGCTTCGCGAGTCAAGTAGCAAACCAGTCTCTCCTGCCATGGCGATTTATGAGGGGCAGATCCTCCCAGCGGCGTTATATGGCTCCGAACTTTGGGGTTTTGAAAATGTTTCAGAGCTATCGACAGCGGAAAACAATTTTCTAAGGAAGGTGATGGCTCTCCCCGCTTCCACCCCACTGATCCCCCTGAGACTTGATTTGGGCAGAAGAGCACTAAAGGACTTGGTAAGGCTACGCCCGTTGCTCTTCTGGACCCGTTTAAGAAGAACTGAGGAGCTCGCAAAATATGCTGAAGGGCTGGACGATCTTCTTCTGTCGGACACGGGGAAAAAAATAGGTTGGCTGAAGAATTTGAGAGACCTGGTTCTTAACTTGGGTTTAAGGGATGCTTGGGAGACACAATCGCCGCCACCCAAGGAAGTGATTAAAAAGTTATATTGGGACTGGGTACAGAGTAATGCACTGAGGGTCATGGATGGGGGCTCACTCACGGATCAATTTTTGTTAATTAAATGGGTGAAAAAACTGGAACCCTTCCTTGACCTGATAACTAAACCACTAGATCGAGCGCTATATCTAAAGCTGAGATATGGGACGCTTCCGGTGCATGACTTCACGGCGAGGTGGTCGAACTCTGGTGCCCCCCAGCGCTCTTGCCCTGGCTGTGCAGCACCAAAGGAATCTGTGGCCCACCTATTTTTTGCCTGCCCCGCTTACAAAGGGGCGCGGAAATTCTGGCTGAAACCTGTGTGTAGGGAGTTGGGGTTGAGGTGCCATAGCCAGGCACTACGTATACTTTCTACTGACTCTTCTTCCTCCATCATGATCTGCGGGGTGGCAAAATTCTTGGGCAGTGCGTGGGCGACGCGCTCCCGTCTACTGAAATTGCACTCGGGGGGACCTACGGTCTGATGCTTGAAACCGTCTGTAGCAAACGAGTGACTGTGGTGCATTTTTCCCTTTTATCCGTATTTTTAAAGTTTTACTGATGTATTAAAAACGTTTTATGTATATGTATTCTTTTATGGTGATCAATTTGCCGAATAAAGATATAAATCAAAATAAATTATCGAATAAAGACCAAATGAACTGAACTGAACTGAATTTCCCTCTGATTCTTGGGAAGTGTAAAGTTTATTGCTGTTTGACAAATGTGTGACACTTAGAGTGACACTTTCTCCTGAGTAAAACCAAACAATAAAGTCAATGTAAGGATATAAATACCAGAAAGCACCCCCTTTGAGTGATGAGATGCTTTAAAAAGGTCAAAAACCTGCTGAAATACATCTGAAATGTTTATGTCACTATCTGATGGCTGATTAATGTTTCTACCCTCCCTCCTACTCATGAATAAGCTTGTGTTTTTGTCTTAGGGTGACCGGTGTCACATGACATCAAGCCATTCTTGAGACCATCGGACACGCAACCGTTAAGGTACAATATCACCATTTTACCAGTACACTGTACCCCAGGGTATTTCTGAGGGGACAGAGAAGGGTTGCAGGCTGCACAAGATTGGTTTCAAGCGATGGGCAAGCCACAAAATTAATAAAGAGCAAGTGCTGAGCCTACGTCTGTGACAGTCATTGAAAGTGTGAAAGAACAGACCACCCACTTTCGTCAGGGACTGCATTTACAGAATACTGAGCACTGAAATGTGAAAATCAAAATAAAGAGATGTATCAGCTATACAGAGCTGTCACCAATGAACCAATTGATCTCATCGCGCATGATTCTGCGCCCCAGGGCCTGGCCACCTACACCAGACTCCTGCCAGGTGGCCTTGAAATTAATCTGGTCCCAGTTGCCATTCAGGGCTCAGTTCTAAGTCCCCTTCACATGTCGCAGTGTTCGACCTGTCTGCACAAAGTGCTCACTGATTGCTTATCAGTCCTCCAACTAGCCTCACTTAGGGTGCCACCTTCACCAGAGAAAAGTACCAACCATTTGTTTGTGTATTAAAATGTCACAAAGGCACGGGCATGATAACTAAATAGGACTTTAAATAGAATTGTCTGTATTAATTTTTAACATCTTTTTGCTGCCTTTGTTTACTTAACAATGAGTCCCTATCAAAATGAGATGGTTATTCTACCTTGCACCTCCCCTGATGAGTGGTTGTATAAGAGACCCTAAGAATCTTTTAGATTTTTTGAAGGATCCTCACCCACAGGTACCACTCATGGCATGCTACATCATTGGATCCTTACCCCCTACACCTAATGTGAGTGGGTGGGTTCAACGTAGTTTGTAAGCGGAGCGCTTAATCTAAAGGGATGTATAGCTGCGGGTTTCTATAATGTATTCTTTATTATGTGTATCTTTGGCAAGATTAAAAACAGGTTTAAATGGTGGTGTTGTTCTGGTATTGTATGACCCAGACATGTTTCAGCCCTACTCATTGCCCATCTGGGTCAATGGATTTTCTTCAGGACCACTATTTTGTATAATCCCTTGTTCACAGTGGTAAATAAGCAAACTAAAATGCTGTATAGTGGAGCGAAATTATCACACTTTAGAAACATGCATGTATGTACATATACCATAAAGGGGAATTTCTCAATGTTTGTACTCAAGGCTCCATAAGGTCTCAGGAGGAGGGCAGGCCTTGTAGTCACACATTCTTCAAGTGTTCACGTCCAGTGAGATACCTATTGTGTATCCTCCGAGCCTCGCATGTTCAGGATTATAGAAAATAGTAGTCCTGAAGAAAGCCCAATGACCTTAATGAGCAATGAGTAGGGCTGATACATATCTACAAATGACTTTTAGGTCATAACATTCCTGTTGGAAATGGCCCTTTTTGCAGGATTATCCCCAAACGTTTTGCTTCTTCCTCCCTTGTTTTTTCTGACCCGTGGCTGTTGGCAATAGGACTCTGGGCACTTTACCACTGCTGATCAGAGCTAAAGTGCATATGCTCTCTGTGTAAATTGTTATTGTGATTGGTTATCCATGATTGGCATATTTTTATTACCAAGAAGTCCCTAGTAAAGTGCACTGAGTGTGCCAGGGCTGGTGATTCAAATACTACTAGTGGGCCTGCAGCACTGATTGTGCCACCCACATGAGTAGCCCTAAAATGGTGTCTCAGGCCTGCCACCGCAGTGCCTGTGTGCAGTCTGTGAACTGCCATGTCCTCCTGGTCAGTGTCCCCACTGACCAGGCCTAACCCTTCCCTTTCTGTACACATTGGCCACTCCAATGGAAGGCGCAAGGTACCCCCTTGGGCAGAGTGCAGTGTATGTGAAAGGCAGAGCATGTACTAGTGCAGGTGACATGCTAACTTCCTACGGAACCTACGCACCGGAATCCATACAAGTCCTCGCCTTCCTCCCCATAAAGACCGGATTCGTCGCAACACGCCCGCTGCTGCAGTAGGACTGTCGCCAATGCCTCCCCATGGTCTCAGGAGCAATGCATCGCTTGTTTTCCACCGCACCAGCTTCTGCTTTGGAACTTTGTCGCATATAAAGGTACTGTTGGATAAACGTGATGCAACCGTGAACTTTTTACGCAAATGTGGATTATTTTATCGCAACTTTAAGAACTCTTTCGCAACCATATTCTTGAACTGTGTATGTTGAATTTGTGTCGTTTTGGTCTTGTGTAGTTTAGATTAAATACCTTTATTTTTCTAAACTGTTGTGGAGTCAGTTTGTGGTGTTTTCACTGTGTTACTGTGAGTGTTGGTACAAATACTTTACACATTGCTGTTGGATCAACCTGACTGCTTGTGCCAAGCTACTGAAGAACCGGGATAACCCACTTACTGGTTCCGGCAGCGGGGGAACCGCCCAAGTCTTCCATACCTTCCATACTTAGAAAAAGGAGACACAGGAGCCTTCGTTTGCAGGAACCCAGATTTATTTCAATAGCCCGGGCTATGGAACAGAGTCCCAAGCTAGTCAGAGACAAGACAGAGGAGGCTGCTACTTCACTCTGTAGCTTACAAGCCTTTTATACATTTTTCATCCCAGTCTTTTGGTTGTTAGTCCATTGTTCAATCAGGGCAGTGTTTGCAGTTGATAACCAGATCCAGACGATGTTTGTAGTTGGTGACCTGGTCAAGGCTTGGTACACAGATCATTGTTCATTCGGCTTGATCAAAGCCAGTCTTTCAAGTCATTGTTTAATCACCCCGATCAGGGCCCAACAGTCAGACCATTGTCCAGATAACCTGATCACGGCGTCAAGGATGTTTACCAGGCTGGGAGCAGGAGATGGAAAACAAGCTTGTTTACACAGGGCGTGGGTGTCTCATGGCTTTCTGTTGAACTGCAAAGAAAAGAGGGTTGGGTGTGCGACAGTTCCTGGGCAGAAATTCAGGCTGCAAGATGGTCTCTGTTGTGTCAGTTTAGATTTTCCTCAGGCATCAGCAGAAATGACCAGGTGGGTTGTGTGGAAGTGTTTGACACGAGATGGCAATGAAAAAACAATGGAGTCCCGGTACAAATGATGCCAATCAAAAAAAAAACTTTTCCTCAGACCCTTCTTTTGCCATTGAGTGGCAAATACTTTAAGAAATGTCAATTTTCATAAGACCATCTGTTTCTTGTTGGAGCATCCTCATCATTTTGGTGTTGTGAATGTTAGAGGGTGGAGGCTTGATGGTCTGGACACACATTGTACAGAGCACTGGCAGGCACTGAAAGCACAAACAGCACGAGACCAGGACAGCTACTCCCAAGGCAAGGAAGATGAGGACTCTCCAACCCCAATGGGAAAGAAGACCCCAGATCCAGCCTGGGAGGGACCAGTTGCCTTCATCCAGATGAATTTCAGAAGAAAGGCGATGCAGACGTTGGATGGCATTGTACACTGTAGGTGCGTTGTCTGGGATGTACATGCAGTAGCTGGAGCCGATCAATTTACACACACCACCACGATCAGCAAGGATGATGTCGAGGACCATGCGGGTTTGGAGCGTTATAAGGCTGTCCGCCTGTAGCTCTGCAGTGATGTTGGAGAGGGCACCAGCTGTTACTGTGATGGTGGCCTCAAGGACCCTGGTCAGTCCTCGTACAGCTCGACTGTTTGCCAGGGGGCCCCAAAATGGAAGGAAACCTTTAAAGAAGTCCCTGGCTTCCTGGCCCGCTGTATCGTCGGCTGATATGACGCCCCTACGTGAGCGGTGCAGGGCGCCCTTCATTGACAGGTGGTAGTCTCCATGGGTGGAATACGTTGGTGGGAGGGGGAAGGCCAGATAGCAGGTACCAGACCAGTTACGGGGGAGCCAAGTGTAGGCGGCAGTGCCACAGATAAAATAGGTGTTGGGGGATGCCAACAGCTTCGGAGGAGATGTATATTTTAAGGCTTTAGTGATATCACACGTACTGGTACCAACTTTCTTAGTCCCTAGGCCATGGATGCAGACACGGCCTTGCACATTTATGATATTCAGAGTGTTTCATTCATCAGGCAGTATCCTTCTGGTGCGGAATCTAGAAAATGTTCGTCGAGTGGTTGAGTTGAATACTACCATCTCAACAAGTTCATCTGGTGGTAGTAGCAATGTGGAAGAGCTGGTTGGGCAAAAAGGAGCATTGGCATTGCCAGATCAGTTCCGCCAGAAGTCATCGTGGAATGTCCAAAGGACAGAATTGGCAGTACCATTGACAGTGTAGGCCTCCTGCATCAACATCCACCATGCAAGACAAGACCCAGAGATGGAAAATGGGTAAGGAAATAATGGGACAGGGTGTATCATGGAATGCGGCATCAGTCCACACACCCAGCAGTTGGAAGTGTTGATGATCAGCTGGTGATGATGCAATATTTGGATGAAGGCGTTGTTGAAGAATTCTGCACGGCGGGGTAATTCGTGAGCTGGTAGCGTGTAATATTGGTGCTCTGCAGGAGTTGGTGTAGGAGTTGGTGAGGTAACAGGATGGTAGATTAGTAACAGCCAACCAAGGATAGACAGGATGAGGGAGACAAACAGCGTCACCACAGTGGCCATGAAGCATTTACTCTGTCGGAGACTGACTTCTGGTTTCTGGATTTGGGCGTTTTGGACGACTGACATTGTGCTAAGCCAGGGACCTCTAGTGGCTGTCTGTGATTGGTGGTTGCTTCACTGGGCGCAGGTGCCAAGGAGCCCTATGGCATACCTTAGTCGGACACACCAGCACTACTCTCATCTGGGAAGATCACAGCCCTACAGCCTATCGGCACTTGGCGAAGTCAAAGGCAAGCCTTCCCTCAGGGGCGCAAGTTATATCGGTCGGAAGTAGGAACAGTATGGTCGGGAAACAATTGTTCTTGGTGTTGAGCAGAGTTAAGGGAGGGTACCACCCTTCCTTTCAGTATGCTGTCACTCTCTGCTTCCATATATGTAGAATGCAGTCGCTGAACGGGACAAACGTCGGGACTGTTTCTGTTTCTGCGTCTCCTTGTCCTTCCCTTGCCCACTCTTTATAGGGGAGGGGCAGAGGCACACGCCTACAATGCGACGCATGCACCCAATTCTTCCGACCTTCTACTTTCTTGGTGGTGCGAGTGGCCAGCAACACCTGACGGGGCTGTGTCCAGCGGGGCTCGAGGCTCTTGATCCGTTGAAAATGTCTTATTAGGACATATTCTCCAGGTTGGATAACGTGTCCTGGGCCCTCACTTTTGTCAGGTATGGCCTCGTGCACCTGGTGATAAAGAGTACGAAAGGTATTAGTTAGACTGTACAGATAATCAGTTAATACAGGGTATTCAACATCAGGCAGTTTCTTAGGCCGTGGGATACCTCATACATTGGCAGACCTCCCGAACACGATCTCGTGGGGAGGTAGCCCTATCCTGGTGTGAGCCGTTGTTCTTGTCGACAGTAGGGCTAAGGGCAGAGCATCAACCCAAGTGACACATGTCTCGGCTACTATTTTGGCCATTTTAGTTTTTAGGATGCCATTGTACACGTCCACTAGACCTGCTGACTGGGGGTGGTTAGCTGCATGAAATTTCTGTTTTGTACCCATTGCTGTACATACATATTCCGTAATTTGGGCCGTAAAGTGGGTCCCGCTGTCAGACCAAGTGGGGCAAACCGAATCGTGGGAGGTATTCTTTTAATAGCACTTTGGCGGTAGTGATAGCGGTGCAGTCTTTGACGGGGTAGGCCTCCACCCATCGGCTGAAGGTACAGACCACCACCAGGACATATTTTAGATTGTTACATCTGTCCATCTGGATGTAATCCATTTGGAGGACTTCAAAAAGGGAAGGTAGGAGGAGAGAATCCTCCCTTAGGAGTAACTGTGCCTTTTCCTGGGTTATACTTTAGGGAAATCATGCATGTTTTAACCAGCTTTTCAGCATATGCTGGTATCTTAGAGTTGTACCATGTAGGTTCCAACAGTTTACATATCCCTTTTGCACTAATGTGAGCAGGACCATGGGCCATCGTAACTACTGGTGTCACGTGACTGTCAGGTAACATCCATTGTCTTTCCATAATCGTACGGACCCAACAACCATCAATTCCCTCCTTTACTAATTGCTCCTTCCACACCCTTAGTTCCTCAGGAGTAGTATGGGACTGAATATCAATCACACTCTGTACTGTGTTTTCAACCATGCCCACGTCTGCCACCCACCTAGCGGGACCTCCTACATACATTCCTTCCCTTTTCCTAAGAGCTGTTTGTCTGGCCGTCTGGTCAGCCAGAGCATTGCCTTTCCCAACATCATCTATCATTTTCTTATGGGCCTTACATTTTATAATGTCCACCTTTCTGGGGAGTGTCAGGGAGTCTAACAGTCGGTGAATTAGGGTGCCATGTTGAATCTTGGTCCCATGGGAAGTAAGGAAATTCCTTTCTTTCCATAACCTCCCGCAGTTGTGGGCCACCTCAAAAGCATACTGACTGTCAGTATAGATATTTACTGTTATTCCCTTGCTTATCTCACAGGCTCTAGTGAGGGCCACTAATTCTGCTGCCTGAGCAGAGCACTGCGGAATCTGAGCTGTTTCTACTACTTGCCCCATTGTCGTGAAGGCGTAGGCGGCTGAGATGTTACCATCTGGCCCTCTGGGACATGATCCGTCCACATACAGTGTACCTTCTGGTTCTGCTATCGGGGTATCCTGTAGGTCAACCCGTCCCTTCGTCTCCTCCTCTGTCCTCAATATACAGTCATGTGGGTCTAAGCGGGCATCCTGAGTATCCAGTGGGAGTAATGTGGGGGGTTTAGTGGAGTGCATCTTTTGATGTTAATGTGGCTGGCAAAGAGTGTCAGTTCATATCCTGTAAGTCGTGCGCTAGTGAGGAACTGTGTCTTGGTGTTATTAAGAAGGGTATCTACACAATGGGGGACCATCAGAGTCAGGGGGGAGTTCATGACGATTCCCGCACTCTGACGGACCATGAGGGCGGCCGTAGCTGTCGCCCGTAGGCATCCTGGGAGAGCCCTTGCAACAGGATCTACGGTGGCTGAAAAATAGGCACATGGCCGTTGGTGACCTCCAAACATCTTGGTCAGGACAGCGCATGCACAGCCATCTGTCTCATGTACAAAAAGAAAAAATTGTTTGCTATAGTCAGGAGTACCGAGGACTGGAGCAGTACACAGGGCCCTCTTCAAATCTTAGTAGGACTGCGCATGCTCTGTAGTCCATGGAAAGGAAGTGTCTGATATGTCTTTAGTGGTGAGGGCAAGAAGAGGTTTGACCATGGGCGAAAAATTGGAAAGCCACTGTCTACAGTATGAGGTTAGGCCTATGAAGGCTCGCACCTGCTTTTGTGTTCGTGGGGCCATCATAACATTGATAATGGCTACACGATCAGCGGTGAGCTGCCTTCCCTCCTTCGAGAGGAGATGACCTAAGTAGGTCACCTTCTCTTGACAAAACTGAAGCTTTTTCAAAGAGACTTTGGGCTAGATGTAGGTAAATAGGTTTTACCGATTCTAAAATACCAAATTTTACCGATTCAGTATTTTAGAATCGGTAAATCCTATGTAGGTAATTAATCGGTAAAAAATACCGAATCGTTAAGATTCGGTATTTACCGAATCGGTAATTACCGATTCGGTAAATGCCGAAAAATTCAAGGGTGGCAGGGTGTCACTTTGACACCCTGTTGCACCCCTGATTAGTGCTGGTGTGCACATGTGGCATACATACATGTCTGTCACATGGCACAGGTGTAAATGCACATTTATGCATTTACATAGGAATTCCTTATTTACCACCAACTAATAGTTGGTGGTAAATAACGAATTCTTAAAGCCCAGAAGCACTGTTTACAGTGCTTCCTACATCTCATTTACCGATTCGGTAAAAATGATGATTCTGTAAATACCGAATTGGTAAATACCGATTAGTTATTTACCGAATCGGTAAAATAGCCTCCTACATAGGAAAAGGCTTTTACCGGTCGGTAACGGCCGATTTCGGCCGTTACCGACCGGTAAAAGCCTACCTATATCTGGCCCTGAGTTGTTATGGAGGGCAAGGTGGCGTAACAGACAGAGAGTAGCTTCTTTACATGTTGGGGCAGAATTTGCAGCAATGAGGAGGTCATCTACACATTGTAATAGTGTGGAATTATCAGAGAGTTCCAAGGAATCTAGTTGACTTTTTAGGGCTTGACTATAGATACTGGGGCTCTCGGTGAAACCTTGAGGGGCGCGGCAGAATCTAAAGCTCCGCCCACCAAGGGAGAAACCAAAGAATGGTCTGCTGTCAGGATGTATCGGAATGCTGAAAAAAGCATTCTTCAGGTCTATGACAGAAATGGCGTGGGGTTAGAAGGGACCATTGTTAAGAGGGCTGTAATGTCGGGGACAACAGGGTATTGGAAGATTGTTATTTTGTTAAGGGCTCTCAGGTCAATCACGAATCTGTATATTTTAGGGGAGAGAGCATCTCCATTGGTCTTTTTAAGAACCGGAATAATGGGACTGTTACAGATAGTGTCACGTGTCTCCTCCACTACACCCTTGTCCATCAATTCAGATATTATTGTTAAAAGGGCTACTTCTCCTTCCGCGGGCAGTCGATACTGCCGGAGGCGGGGGAGAAGTGCACCTGGCTGGATGCGTACCACGAGGGGGTATGTTGAGACACCCCACATCAGTGTCTGATGATGCCCAGAGGGAGGAAGGTAAAGACTGCAATTCTGGTGGGAGGGGACCGGACAGATACATGTAGGAAGCTGCTGTGGGGGAAATTGTTAGGGATACACCTTGGGGACTACATGATATGGTCGCATACAGAGCTTTCAGTAAATCCATGCCTAACAAGTGTTCACTGCAACCTGTAGTAAAGACCAAGGGAGCGTCAACATGTGCAGGGCCAATATCGAGAGGGAGGGGTTCAGAGACAGGGCTGGTTATAGGTGTTCCTGCAAAACCCACGGAGACATTCATATTGCCAGAAAGGGGTGCCTCCGGGACTGACAGACGTGCAATAGAAGACCTGGTAGCCCCAGTATTCAAAAGAAAATTCTCATTGTTCCCTACAACTGACATTTGAACATACAGGCCCCTTTGATCCACTGGAATTTGTACTCTGGTAATACCCCTTTTCTGGCTGTCCTATGCTTGGTAGGATCCTGTCTCATCAACTTCGTCATAATCATCATTGTAATAAGTGCGTGTTGCTTCGTACCCATCAAACCTATTGGCCGGGCGCGGCCGGACGGGAGCGTCATCCCTGGGCATACGTTCTTTATCCTGTGGATGGGGCGGGCCATGGTCCCTAGACAGTCTCTCTTCCCTAGGAGCGCGAGGCCGTGTCTTCCCTGTTCTTATGTTTTTAGCTAACACGAGACACTCATCTATCCAATGGCCGTACCCCTTACAATAAGCACACTGATCTGTTTGGAGGGCTCCCGTACGTTGAGAGCTGGAGCGGTAGACTTGCGAGCCCTCTGAATGGGTTGGAGTTGAGGTCTAAAATTCCTGCGGGCATCGGGACCTCGGGGAGGGTAAGCCTGCTGCAGAAGTGCCTCAGTCTTAAGATCCCTAACCTTCTTACTTTCCCTGTCTCTATCTTCATTCTCCCTATTCTCGTGATATTGTGCCATAGCCAAGATACCAGTCATAGTTTGGCAGACCACGTACTTTCAACTTTCTTAAGCCTGGCGGAGATCTCAGGAAGCAGGTTACCGACAAACTTATCGACAAACACTGGGCCAGAACCTGGGGTCCGGGGATCCAACCCACTATGTCCCTTGTATTCTGTCTCAAAACGGGTAAAGAAGTCAGCCACATTCTCATCTTTTTGCTGCCTACAGGCGTTTATTTTATCCCAGTTAATGACAGTTTCCGGCAAAAGTGTTTTCATAAACGTCATTATTTTACCGGGCAAAGTCAGGATGGCAGCTTCTGGTTTAGTCCCTCCTACCCTTGCTTCTTCCATAGCCTCTAGGTCAGCCCATTTACCTCCTAACGCGACTTCATGGTAAGTATTTCAAATTTTGTCCCAAATTTCAGTAGGGACAATGGTACCAAAAAGTAAATCTATATCCTCAAGAACGAGAGTACCTGCAGATATTATCTGACCTAATTCTCTGTAAAAGGCAGCCGGATTCTTCCGGGGATCTGGTAATTGTCCTTTTAACTGCATTACTTCTGAACTTTTCCAAGGAACATGAACCCAAATCCTGCGCCAGTGTGCTTCAACAGCCCCACGGCCATTATTTTGGGCATCGATAAGTGCGTTAACAAAGACAGGGGCCGCCTCTCTCATTGGTATAGCTGTTTCCAGAGGGGTGTTGAGAAAAGCTGTCATATCACGGTAAGCCATTAAAGCAGACATAGCGCCAAACATCCCCTCTCCCTGAACATCGCCTCTTTTTATTTGTGACCTAAGGTCCATTAATCCAGCGGGTATCTGCATAAGCGCATTCTCAAATTTTTGCATGACCAAAGTACACATATATTCAGTCCAAGTGTTCTGTTCCATAATCGTCCACTGAGAAAAGGTGGACCATATTTCTTTAAAGGTATAAATATTCCCGTTATTTATCCAACATTCACACTGTTGCCTCTGTAGATCATTTTCTCGAAGGGACGAAAAGCTGACTGCAGAGCGCAGGGAGGCCAGTCGGGGGAATTCAACAATTTATATAAATCCTGCTTAACTGTAGACCGCGGGGAAGTAGGAAAAGGGTGGGTAGGGGTAAGGCCACAGGGGTTGGGCGGATGGAGACTTGGTGTCCTTCCCGCAGCGAGGACAGGGTTAACGGGTATGGTTGGTGTCATAGGAAAAGTGGGGAGGGTCGGTGTGACAGGGAGAACAGTAGGGGGGCAGTGGGGGCAGGAGTGGGCTGTGGCGGGGGACTTGCGGGGTGGGAGGCGTCAGGGCAGGGTACATTGGGGCATATGCAGGAGGGCTTTCTAGCATGGTATCAAGCATGGAATCAGATTCTTCTCCCCCTTCCATGTGGCCCTTTCCTTTCTCCTCACAAGCTGGATACATTTTTTGTACCCGAGCCCCTTGCTCCCTATCGGCTATTTCTACCGATTTTGTCATTTGATTTTGTACATTTTCTCTAGCGTGGTCGGCCATTGACATACGTTGCTGTTTCCTTTCTTGGGCCTTCTGCTTTCTAGCTCTCTGCTCTATCTCTTTCCTCCAAAATCGGACAGATTCAAACATAGACGGGCGTGTTTTTCTTTTCATTAATTGTTCCTCTAAGTTGGCGAGAACTTGGGAATTAAAGGAGCCATAAAGTGGCCACTGTAATTCCGCGTTACTTTGTTTGGTATACTTTACCCAAAATGAGGAAAACATTATGGCAGAAGGGCCATGTTAAACATACATCGTATGGCCAGGGGTCCCTTCTGGAGGAAGCGGACAGGCCGCCTCCAGCTGGGAGTCCTGCGTACATATACAACAACATAATTTCTTGAACTTACTACTGACTGTCATGCTTAAAAACAGATAACAGACACCAGCGGTTTTCTAAAACTCACCTCGCTTGCTTGGCTTTTGCAAAAGTCAATAGCAACTTGGCTTTTGCGAAAGTCAATAATAGAATCATACAGACTTGGTGGATGATCAGTCCACCCTTACTTTACAGGGGTAGTTCTCTTCTGCAGACGTAGGGCTGTGTCCTGTTACAGAAATTATTTGCTAGGGGAATCCAGCAAGGACGCGGTCATGTGGCCCAGACCGGCTGGGGAGGGACAGTGGGTGAGTCGTTCGGTCTACCGGAATACAAGAATCCCTCGTGTAGGGCGCCTCCGTCGGAGTCCCTCCGTGCACCTCCTCACATCCACCGGGCCTGACCTTCGTGCTCGTGGAGTCCCTGTTCAGGCGCCATTTGAAGAACCGGGATAACCCACTTACTGGGTCTTGTCTTCCATACTTAGTAAAAGGAGACACAGGAGCCTTCGTCTGCAGGAGGAACCCAGATTTATTTCAATAGCCTGGGCTATTGAACAGAGACCCAAGCTAGCCAGAGACAAGACAGAGGAGGCTGTTACTTCACCTGTAGCTTACAAGACTTTTATACATTTTCCCTCCCAGTCTTTTGGTTGTTAGTCCATTGTTCAATCAGGGCAGTGTTTGCAGTTGATAACCAGATCCAGACGATGTTTGTAGTTGGCGACCTGGTCAAGGCTTGGTAATCAGATCATTGTTCACTCGGCTTGATCAAAGCCGGTCTTTCAAGTCATTGTTTAATCACCCTGAACAGGGCCCACCAGTCAGACCATTGTCCAGATAACCTGATCACGGTGTCAAGGATGTTTACCAGGCTGGGAGCCGGAGATGGAACACAAGCTTGTTTACACAGGGTGTGGGTGTCTCATGGCTCTCTGTTGAACTGCAAAGAACAGGGGGTTGGGTGTGCGACAGTTCCTGGGCAGAAATGCAGGCTGCAAGATGGTTTCTGTTGTGTCAGTTTAGATTTTCCTCAGGCATCAGCAGAAACGACCAGGTGGGTCATGTGGAAGTGACGAGATGGCAATGAAAAAACAATGGAGTCCCGGTACAAATGATGCCGATCAGAAAAACACTTTTCATCACTACCAAGGGGGTGAGCAGAGGTTATCTAAAGAGTGTTTCCTCCTTACCCTGACTAGAAGCAAGGGTCCCTATTTGGACAGTGGTACCTACCTCTGCCAACTAGAGACCCCCCAGTTCTAACAATTCCCTAACAACGCCACCTTTTAAACCTGGTTTTAATCTTGCCATGGGTACTCATAATAAAGAATAGAGTAGAGGAACACTCAGGCAATTTTAACTATAGATCCCTTTAGATTAAGTGAACTGCTTACAAACTGCGTTGAGCACATTCACATTAGGTGTAGTAGGTGAGAATCCGATGATGAAGCATGCCTTGGGTGGTACCTGAGGGTGAGGATCCTTAAAAAGATTCATAGGGTTTCTCATACAACCACCTGCAAGGGGAGTTACAAGGTAGGCTAGCCCTCTCATTTTGATAGGTACTAGATACATTGGGAAGCCAAAGGCATCCTTAGTTATACTGCTTCTGTCTCTCCCTTAGTGAAAAAGACTTTAACAATCAGTCATGGATCATTAGGGCATCTCTAGGAAGTAATTTCTGCTTCTATTTGCTATTTTATGTGTGTACTAATAAGAGGAAAAAAATACTGGCTTCAGGTGATTTTCCTATTTTTTTGTACTGGCCGGTACACTAAATACTGGTCATAACTGTAAAAAACAGTAATCCTAGCCTCACTGCACTGCGTGTACTGCTGTTCTCTTAAGGCTTGGTACAGATCAGGCAAACCTGAAGGATTCTGCACCATTCCCAGAGCCACCCTCAGGGGTTTTGCCAGCACTTGCCAGGCCTTGACCCGAAGAATATCATGATTCTTGCGATGAATCATAAGTTATTTGTCCATAGGTATTCTGATCTGCACTTACACTGTGTAAAACAAAACTGCAAATCCAAGAACACTGCATGCCTAAAAAAATAAATAACTCAAGGTGACTCACATAGCAGGAGCCCACTGTCCAGCTATAATGAGACATTTATGGAAATGGAAAAAAGGGAAACTGCACATCCCAGAGTCCAACTTTCTAAAACCACTCCTCATGCTCATTACCTTGGGCTTCTCTGTAACCCTCTGTGTCCACCCACTTGTCTTCAGGGTTCCTCCATTTATAGCTTCTATGGACAGTACTATTAAAAACAACTCTATGGACCGTGTCAGTTCTTTGGCGTACATCTTTTGTCATGTAATTACGAAAAGCAGGATCAGGACTTACATACATATGGATATACTTTTTTGTATGTAGTTTTATATAGCGCAAACTTGACCATGAGGTATTGGAGCGCTTTACATGGGCAACAGTTACATTAGACAAGGACACCTTCATTTTTTGTAGGCACAGGAGATTTATTGATTTACCCATTATTCTATGATGTCGAGCTGACACCATAACTCGATCTGGTTCCCCAGTTCAAAAAGTCAGCAGCTCTGACCTGTCCCATAGGAAAAAATGTTACCAAGCTGGTGGCTAAATATTACAGCTGCAACAGGTCTTGCAGTACATTAACACGCAACCGCTCCACTAAATTCCCTCAATCATTGTGATGCTATTGCTTCATTTGTACTGGTAGGCAGGATCTCTTGACTCAGAGGGCTTATCTATGCTTCAAGTTCTTAAGTTGACCACAACAGGGGCGCCCTCTTGCAGAACTGAGTCTCTGCTGGGAAAACAACACGCAAGGTGTCACCCGGATCCATGTGAGGGATGAGTAGTGCTGTTTTTATTTGTTTATGTTGTTCAGCCCTGTGCCCACACATCGAGGTAGACAACGTGATTTCCTCAGAGACTCAGAATCCGGGCTTTATTGAAACCCAGGCCCGTGCCTAGTTGTCAGTGTCAGTCTAAACAACACAGAGACACCAGTGAGGTTCTGTGATTTTGCGTGCTTTTAAAGTGCACAACTTTCTTTTCTAAACATGGGTTTTTGCCATGCGTCATGACTGCCATCTGGTGTTGCCTTTTACGTAGGCCTCAGAAGTTAGTCTGCGAGCAAAGCAGTCTGATCTTTTGTGGGTCATGTGTACATTAACTAAGGTTTCCTTCGTGCGCTGGAGTTAATTACAGAAGCTGGCCTTTCACCTGGAATTGACCCTGCCAGCCAATTTCCCTGCAAGATCGTTATCCACTTTCCCAATCACCATTCAAGACATTTGTTAACTTTTAAGTTTCTTTACGTTTCTGTTATCTTGCACATTATCTGAAACTACTTTTCTTTACTGTTTCTTCATTTCATGGGTTACGCTTTCAATTAAGGGTTTGTCCGGGCCTTCCAGATTATTATTTAGATATGCCTAAATATTAACTTGTGGGTTGGGACACTGTAAAATGAGCTTTACTATATGATGCTGTGTGATGTCATGTATTTTCTATTGGTTGAATTTTGGTGCAGGGGCGTGCATTTTAAATGTACCTTTTCGTGTATAAATAGGGATGTATCGCCTTAGTAAAATTGAGCCGTTTCTTGAGTTGTACACCTTGTTGAGTTACTGGGATTTCTGCTACTAGCTGCAGCTAATAAATTTGATCTCTGACGCCACCTAGAAGTATTCCGTGTCTCTGTATACCAAGGCAAGGGAACCCAGAGGACTTTGGGCGTGTCTCTGGCGCCGCTGGGTACTTGAAATCCCAGTTCTTCACCAGCGCTTAATGTATCCTATTTACATGAGGATGGAGGCTGGCTCTGGGTTGCACTAGCAGCAAGGGTGCCAAAGCAAGCCAATTTTAGAGCACTTACTGCATAAATGCAGCTCTGTAAAGCAAGAATCAGTTGGTCCCAGGTGCGCTATCATCATACATGCAAACCCTCCTGATTCAGGCGGGAGACTACCGATTTCAAGGCTAGTCTCCTGCCTCCTGATTACTGCATTCAAAAATCTGATTCTTCAGGGGGCTTCTGCCGACCGGGACTTGTCTAGATAGACTCGTAGTATTCACTGCCAGTAACGTGCCCCAGTAGGCCAGCATTTTTGTCACCCGCTCTCTGTCTGCCATAGTGCTTTCTCCATGGTCCTGACAGTTAATCGAAAAAAATTGTGTATCTACATTTCTGATATCCGGTCCTGCAGGCACCCTTTCAAGTCCCATACATGACAACAAACTCAGGCCACGATATAGTCAGTGAGAGAAATCCATTCTCGCGATTATTTTTCTAAAATCTCCCACTTTCCTCTTCTAAAATGTTGGCATGTATGTCTAATTCATAACTAATACATTTTAGTGCAGTGATGTGGCACCAGCACTATAATGTGTTAGTCTAACCTCTGATTCGTGGCTCTTCGCATGGATGCATTATATACTTCTGTGGTGAATAAAGTGAAGATAGAATTGGATTATTCAATCAATCAATCAATCAATGGCATTTATAGAGCGCACTACATACCCGTAGGGTCTCAAGGCGCTGGGGGAGTGGGGGTGCCGCTACTGCTCGAACAGCCAGGTCTTCAGCTTCTTCCTGAAGGAGAGGTGGTCTTGGGTCAGGCGCAGGTCGGTCGGGAGGGAGTTCCAGGTTTTGGCGGCCAGGTAGGAGAAGGACCTTCCTCCTGTAGTCGCTCTTGTTCTGACGTATAGAATCTGACTTTTATCACTCTGTCTAGGGCTAGGAATCAGAGGATTTAATATATGCTGGATGGAGGCACCTTGATCATTTGCCAGGAAGTCGGTCAAATATTTATGTTTTTGAATATTTTAATGTAAACAAGTGTATTTACAAAATAGAATTGAGCATAGCATTCATAAAGTCAGAATGCAAATATTTTTACAATGGAAATGCACAAACACTTGATGGGTGATCCATCTTGGGCCAAGTTCGCACTATACAAAAACTTCGTGAAGATGTATAGTAAAATGATATTATTTATAGATGTCTTGCTTGGCGGTTCATAGTGAGGTCTAAATAACACTGATAAAGTTTCCATAATTACGTTTTGGTCCCTTCGAAAATACGTGTTTTTAACAGACGGGTCCATATGCATAAACGAGATGTAAACGTACCTAAAAAGATACATTTCTGTTTCCATTTCAAGATGGCTCCTAATGCGAGACACAGTGTTTCTAACGACATAAAATATAGTCCGTCTTTTATTACGTTACAGCTCTTTTGTTTAGAAAACTACACTTCCCAGCATGCCGATAAGTTGAAACGCAAACGGAGGGGTGTCATCAGGTCTTCATTCAACAAAACAAGGGCAGCTTTATGTAAACACGTGCGGGCATTGACAACGTTCCTATGGCGGACACGGCGCAGGCCTCTTCGGCCCCGCGCGGCTTGCAGCCCCCGCCAGTGGGAGGGGCGGCCCTGGGGAGCGCGAGCGCGGGGCCCGCGACGGCCTCCAGCACCAGCGACCCCGCCCGGCCTGGCTTAAGCCAGCAGCAGCGAGCCCAACAGAGGAAGGCGCAGGTGCGGGGTTTTCCCCGGGGCCGCAAGCTGGAAAAGCTGGGAGTCTTCAGTGCATGCAAGGTGAGGGGACTGAGTGGAGATGGTGAGAGGTCGGAAAAGCAGGTGTCCCGAAGAAGCGTTTAGGGCCCTTATGGGTTAGATGGCTTGTGACACCTGGCGGAGGATGTGTTACCCCACACCATGTGGAAGGGGACAGGATACCTAGTGGTGGATGACAACAGGGGTTGTGGGTTAGAGGGCTAGTGAGGTGTTTTTGAAGCATCTTCAGTTATCTGCTCCTTCTACAACTGAGTTCATGCATCCCGGCAGACAGGTGGCTGTCTTGACAAGGCTGATGGACTAAGAAGGCTTGGTCTGTGATAGGCGTGAACTAGACATTTTATATTAGTCTACTAATGTTAACACAACTTGCGATCTTGCTATTGTGACAGTATTATAGCATTTGCACAGTATTTCACACCCATGATGGTGCATCATTTCCTGTTATTTCGATGGGTGGTTTATTGCTGTGGAGTGGTATATACCTAGGTGATTGACATGACCCAGAGCAGATTTGTTTTATGGGAGTGTGAGTGTTAATTAGTATCTAGAAATTATTATGCAACCTTTGTGGACTACAGTTGACTGCCCAACCGCCGAGTGTTATAGTATTAGTGTGTGCTATATATTTTATTGGAACTGCACTTAATATAGCACTTACTACTCCTGAAGAGGTATTGTAGTTCTTTACATGAGGCAGCACGCTGCTACGAACACAGGTTTAGGATGGTTTGTTTGTTTTTGGTTTATTGATGGTTATTGGATTAGTCTTGCACTTTTAAGGTACCCATGCATTTACTCCAGTCTCTTTGTGCAAGATTACATTAATAGAAGTTAGGTGTGATCTTTATTGGAAAAGGAGAATATGTAATTCATGCATTGGTTGGCAGTATTTAGAGATGATCTACAGCAGATTAGGTATTGGGTTGCAGCGGTATGACTATTAAAGGAGAGGTTGCGAAAGAAAAAGGAGAGTCCCCAATCCGAAATTTTATGTCAAAGTCAGTTTTCAGGCAGGGTTTTCTGAATATTGTGGCGGCGTCTTAATATTGCATGGAAAACTGTAGCAAGAATCCACATTATTTGCTTGTATTATAATATCATAACGGAGCGGGTACACACCACCATTACATCTGGGTAAATCAATTTCAAATAAATATGGTTTCATTTTCCTATAAATCCGATGAAAGGAAATGCAAAACAGTAATGTTGTACTTTAAATGTTTGTGCTTGAGATGCTTTCCCTCTTTCAATCTGTTGATCAGGGTGGGATTAAGGATAACGTAGTCCGTTTTAGTGAATTTCTGTAACCTTATGCGTCGCAGTGCAGGTAGCACTGGGGTGTCTCCAGTCTGAAGGACCTGCAAGCACAATGGAGTGTGAAATCTTGCATCTGGCTGTCATTCAGCTGTCCTGTAGCAGTAATCAGACAAAACATAAGGAAAGACCCTGCCCAGAATCTTTCAAATCTGAACAATAGACACTGATGGACAACGGAGAAACAGCGGCCCTCATCCTCCTAGACCTCTCCGCGGCATTCGACACTGTCTGCCACCGCACCCTAGTACAGCGCCTCAGCAACGTCGGAATCCGGGACAAGGCGCTGGAATGGATCATCTCCTTCCTCGACGGAAGAACACAGAGAGTCCGCCTACCACCGTACAAGTCAGAGGCCTCCGAAGTCATCTGCGGCGTCCCTCAAGGATCCTCTCTGAGCCCCACCCTCTTCAACGTCTACATGAGCCCCCTCGCGGCCATCGCACGCCAACACAACCTCAGCATAATCTCCTACGCCGACGACACCCAGCTGATCCTCTCCCTGACCAACGACCCCGCCACCGCCAGAGCCAGCCTACACGAAGGGATGAAAGAGGTAGCCGAGTGGATGACGACCAGCCGCCTGAAACTGAACTCGGACAAGACGGAGGTCCTCATCCTGGGCTCCTCACCCTCCGCCTGGGACGACTCCTGGTGGCCTCCCGCCCTGGGCACCGCACCCAAACCGACAGACCATGCACGCAACCTGGGCTTCATCCTGGACTCCTCCCTCTCCATGACAAGGCAAGTCAACAACGTCTCCTCGGCGTGCTTCAACATCCTACGCATGCTACGGAAGGTCTTCTGGTGGATCCCCACCGAGACCAGGAAGACCGTCACCCAGGCCCTCGTCACTAGCCGACTGGACTACGGCAACGCCCTCTACGCCGGCACCACCGCCAAGCTCCAGAAGAGACTCCAGCGGATCCAGAACGCCTCAGCCAGACTCGTCCTCGACATCCCACGACACAGCCACATCTCCGGACATCTGAGAGACCTCCACTGGCTCCCCGTCAACAAAAGAATCACCTTCCGCCTCCTCACCCACGCACACAAAGCCCTACACGACCAAGGCCCGAGCTACCTCAACAGCCGGATCAACTTCTACGCTCCCAAACGCCACCTCCGGTCAGCCAACCACGCCCTCGCCGCCGTCCCCCGCATCCGAAGAGCAACTACAGGAGGAAGGTCCTTCTCCTACCTGGCCGCGAAGACCTGGAACTCCCTCCCGACCGACCTGCGCCTGACCCAAGACCACCTCTGCTTCAGGAAGAAGCTGAAGACCTGGCTGTTCGAGCAGTAGCGGCAACCCCTCCTCCCCCAAGCGCCTTGAGACCCTACGGGTATGTAGCGCGCTCTATAAGTGTCATTGATTGATTGATTGATTGCAGCCACCTTGGATTCCCGTACCACCCTCCCTGTCCCCATACACACACCTCCCAGCTACCAACCTGCTGTACTCAGGAAAAACTTGTAATCAGTAGCCCCTTCCTAACGAGGCCCTCATGGAATTTCTAAAGGGCAACAGTGTCCCCCCTCTCTCACTTCACTGTGTGATCTCACTCACAAGCCATAGGAATGCAGGCAATGCACTTCCACTGTCTGGGAAGTAGATTGCATTTGTTTGTTATAAGTTCAGAAGCAAAGCAACCATGCTCACCATTCAGAGAAGATTTTATATCATCCACATCCACATCCTGTGATTTTGGGCAAATCACTTACTCCTCTGTGCCTAAAAAGAATCTAGCCTTGTGTAATGTAACTCATGCTCGTGTGAAGCGCTCCAGTACCCTTGAGCCGAGTTCGTACTATGTAAGAGTGCAAAAAAAAGCCATTTGCTTTGCTAATGGTATTGTATAGCAAAGCAAATGGCTTTAACTTAATGAAAGGCAAGACTTAATGTCAGTGTCTGTCTGTCAGTCATTGTCAGTGTGTCTGTCAGTCATTGTCAGTCATTGTCAGTCATTGTCAGTCATTGTCAGTCATTGTCAGTCATTGTCAGTCTGTCAGTCATTGTCAGTCATAGTCAGTGTCAATCAGTCAGTCAGTGTCAATCAGTCAGTCAGTGTCAACCAGTGTCAGTCAGTCAGTGTCAGTCAGAACTTCATACCAATGGCCCCTCAGAAGTTTATTTCCATTAGGCATGTACTCCAGAAACCACCTCTGTTGGATTATGCGGCATATTTCCCAGACGGCATATGTGGACAAACAGCTAAATTGTTTGCTATGGAACTAGAGGTCATGAGTTCAAATACAGCTTCATACACTTGACTTCACTGTGTAATCCTAAACAAATCATTTTAATTCCTTGTATCTAAGCTCAATTACAGTACAAAATTAGTTACGCTTAGAATGGGACTGCTTGAGGTGGATTCATGCTCAAAAATAATGTTCATTTGATGTGATATATATGACGTTAGGATATTTAAATGCCTCGAGCAGGGATCCTCTCCCCCCCTCCTCTTTTCTACATATAATTGTTTAAGGAGAGCTTTATTTGCATGGACAGTTACCAAAAAGCGACAGGCATCCTGTCCCCCCCCCACCCCCAATCTAGAGTGCATTGAATCGCTTTAAGTTTTAAATAGTGTGGATTGAATATCTGCTTCTTTTTTTCTGCCAAATTCTAAATCATGCCATTGGGCGCTGATTCCAAGCTGATTGGAGTTTTGCCCCATGCACAATCCCCTCTTTGAGCAAGGTTCCTAATTTGAATTCGGCTGGTATTTTCCTGACTCAGTAATAACAGGGTGTGTTAAATTCATCACCTTTTGTTAAATTTCAGTATGTCAGATCGGACGGAATTTAGCACGGAAAAAGTGTATGGATCTACCATAACATGCAGATTTGCAATTTTGTATTCCCCTTAAACTTATTCTGGTACTATTCAGATGCACCTGATAAATGTACAAATGGTATAATTTTATATCATGTGCATGAAAAAACAATGCAACACCTCCCACCCGGGCAAACTCGGAACCAAGGGCTTCGTCATCCAATATCATAGATAAGTCACATTCTATAGCACCTTTTGATTTCTTTATTTCAAAATCTCACTTCTCAACAAAGGAGCAAGATACATTTACTCTATGGCTTCTCTGGGCTAAATATGCAGGCTTTCCACTGTCGCATATCACATTTCGTCCTCGAAATCTGCCTCTACGGACACCTTTGCTGTGCTAGGCCTGTGCGTAGTTCCTCAGGGGCCTCTGATATGGTTTGCCCGTACCCCGAGTGACAATGGCCGCCTCTTTGTGCTTCCAGTGGACGAGGCAGAGAGCGCGAGGCGGAGGAAAAGACAGGCGAACTCCGGCGCACTGCCAAGATCTGAGGCACAGGCGCTCCGATTCGCTCTTGAAAACGAGGCAGATTTAGCAGCTGGTATGACTGGCAACTTTTAACTGACATCCGGGGAAGGCAGAAGTAGGTACCCAGTTCTGCATCTAAAACCAGCTGTCTAGCCACTAGATTAAAGCGCTTCTCCTGCAATATCCCTCTCCTGGTGTTTTGGGAGACTCTCCTACAAGAGAAACAAGGGGAAAGGGCTGCAACAGAGAGCGCAAGCTGCTATAAATAGAGCATGCATCAAAGATTTGGGGGTTGGGGGTGGAGAAATGCCGCGCAGGAATGGGAGTCGGGAATGCTGCCGCATAATATCCACAATGGTGCGCGCGCACCACAGAGGAGCAGGGCCGGGAATGGAAACTAGTTGTGCGCGTGCACCACAGAGGGGCGGGGCGAGGGAGCGCGGCGGTGAATACGCGCTGCTGCGCGTGCTAGACACGGACAGGAATGGGCGTTGCAAAGGCAGCCTTCAGAACCTATTCTCCAGGGTTGTTTGTTGTTTGTGATGCAGCCAACCATATTGTGCATAATAACCGCGCGGTGAATGCTAACTTTAAAACGCTGCTTAGAAACATGTTGTATTTGGTGTCAAACACCTTGGAATAATACCTCCCTGCCTGCCAGTAACTGGCAGGGGAGGTATGATTCTACCCTCCTAAAGGGACATATGCAACGCACCAGTACACCCGGTACCAGCTTTCTCGACCTGGGCATCACAGACTGGATGCTGCAAGTCACAGACACGTGCCTGCCCTCCTCCTGCTGCTGAGCTGAGCTCGAGCAGGGGAGGCTGGACCATAGGCTTCCTATCACAGGGAGGTGCAACCACCTCCCAGAAAGGCTTTAGTGTATTGGGGCTGGGTGGGTGCACTCTGAGAGTGATTTGATGTCTGCACAGGGAGCGCATTTGGTGTCCCTGTGCATAGTCCAGTTCACACCGGTTGCAGGAGCCAAATGGCTCCTGCTCTGCAGCGAAACTGGATGAAGGACATGGGTGTAACCACTCCTCTGCCCTGACCCTCCCATAGGTGGGTCACCAGAGATTGTTCCACCCCTTCCTTGGGGATAAAGTAGGAACGCCTGACTACAGGACTTTAGATTTTACCTGGACTAAACTCTGCTACAGAAACCAAGTACTTCGACGATCTACACTACGTTGGATGACTGAAGAATCTCCCCTGGAGGAAAGGAGTTACTTCACTGCAAGGCAGGCACCTAAGCCTCTGACTGGTTTGCATCTCCCGAGCCCCTGAGGACTCCGAAGATTTCTGCAACACAGGAGGTGGGTATTCGGGGTCTCTGAGTTTGATCTGCGCTCTCAGCAATTCTGAGGCCCATATCCCTTGTGGGGACCGTGCAACCCGAACCCCTGTTAACCGTGTACTTTTGCAGCCACATATGCATTTCGGCGACCCCTGAAGCTGTGCTTTGGGCTAGTTGTAGTCCTGACTCGAGCAGTGTTTGCACCGAAGATTTCCGGCCTACACTCCATGAGTGTTCCGTGGGCTGGCATTTCATGATTCATCTCGAGGTTCCTTCGCGATCCCGAGTTCGTTGGCCCATGGGTCCCTGTGAAGGTCACATTAACTTTCCGTGGGTTTTCCTGGTTGCTCCAGACGTGCCCTGACTCTTCCTTGGAGAGTCCCAGGACCATGCTGGTCCTCACCAAAGCTGATTTCCTCTGACAGTGTGGGTTGCAGATGCCAAGGCTTGTTGGTGTTCCATCCGGACACTGACCCCCCCAGCACTCGACATCCTTCGTGGGACAACTCACCTCTGGACTTTGGTCGTCGTCGACATCTCCTAGTCCCCGTGGCTGCAGAGTCAAGCATCGTGTCAACTCACCTGAACCACCCGACATCGGTTGGCATTCGTCTACTAAGCCCCTGGTCACCCTGAAGTTACCCAAACTCTGTCCCCTCTGCTTTCAAATTCTTCTCACCTCCAATACAGGCTTGGATTCCACCGGACACTTTTCATCTTCCCGGCAGCAGCACTTTTCAGCATGACGCCATTGAAAACGATGAAGATTCCCGACATCGCTTGACACCTATGCACCCGGCTTCTCTGAGATAGATAACATGAGTACTCTGGTGCTCACAAGGGTGCTGGGCTTAGAACCTTCTATGTTTGAAAGGGTTTGCTCAAAGTCCTCTCCGAAGTGTCCTTAATGTTTAAAATTCCAACAGTGATTTTCCCATAGAGTTGTACGGAGCGCACACCTGTGTTCTCACACTTCACCCATCCACCGTGGGTCCCCTGTGTCACTACATTGGGTGGTTATTTGGGGTCCCAGCGATTCTACGTGCTCTAGGCACTGTGTCTAGTCAAGTCGTGGTTGTTATACCACTTACTTAGTATATGATTCGGTCTCCCCCTAGAGCCTGCTGTGTATTGTGCTATTTACTGTCTATGTAGTGATTTAATATTGTGTGCTCTGTTCTCCAATCTCATAAAGAGGTTAGTGGAGAGTGTTTAGTAATAAATACATATTTTTTTTATATATTCCTTGTGTGGCTCTCCTTTCATGTACTGATCTGGTAAAACAAGCTGCTTTACATTCCTTCGAGACTTAGCCTGAAGGCTGCTCTCCATAGGTACCACTAGGATAGCTTTCAATAAAGGTTGTCTTTAACCAAATCATCAGTGAGGGTTGTTTGGACTGGTACACGGTGCCCACTATAATTAGTGGTCAGCATATACCAGGCCAACTTCTCACAACTTCGGTGAAGGAATTTTCATGAATTAGCAAACAGTGGGGCTTGAGACATTCTGCGTTACAGATCTTCACTCCGGCAAAAGTGAAGTTCAGAGCTTGGCTGCAGCTAAACAAAGCTTGTATTTTTTTAACATGGAGTTTGGGTGATTTGAAGGCTGGTTAGTCAGTGAGTGGTTCATTGTAGATGGGATAATTGTGACAATGCTGTTCATTGCTATAAAAATGCTCGGGGAGGGACACAGCAGTGTTTGAAAAATATCACTAGTTTTCCTCTCCAAGCACTTTCACACAAGTCCACTGGGTCTGTATAATCAGCCTGTCAGCAGCGTAAACCTCTATCCTCTTCCACCACCTCCCAGGTGAGTATGCTGGGCAGACCCCACATTAAGGCTTGGCTCGTTTTCAGCTCAAGGCTACATAGATTTTGTATTTTTTATTTCATTTAAAAAAAATGTTTATATAGGGCTGGCTAGACGCAGAGGTATTAGAGCGCTTTACATGCGAAGATGATATAAAGCAAACATGGCATGCAAGTAGATAAAAAGATAATGAAACATCATGTGAAATATACAAATAAAAAATAGATATACAGGTGCAAGAGCTATACACTTCAAGTAATTAGGTAGGTAATGTTCGGGAAATGGACAAATATCACGGGACAAATATAACATGGTGATTGGAGATCAGGTGCAGGTCACAGCTTAGGACCCCCAGTAATAATTGCGCCAAACATGGCATACAACTAAATAACAGATAATGAAAACAACATGTAAAATATACAAATCAAATCGATAAACAGGGGCAAGAGCTATACATATCAAGTAATTAGGTAGATGATGTTCAGGATATGGACAAATATTACTGGTCTGATATAACATGGTGAATTGGAGATCAAGTGCAGATCTCAAGCTGAGCTAAACTTCTAGCTTTAGCCTTCAGTAACTAGCCAACTTCTGCTCAGGCCTTCCCTTTACATTTCTGGTAAATAAAGCTTGCTGACCTCGTCACAAGGGAAGTGTGACACACATTACAGCAATTCTAAGAAGGGTCTTAAGTGCGAAGCTGTGGAGGAGCATTCAACAAGCCAAACATATGGGTCCCAGCCGCATTGCTCTTTTCCGCTCTGTCATCATCTGCCCAGCTTTCACATTGCCCTAGCACTATCTCTCAACTCCAATGACAAATCACACCACACCCACTTTCAAGGCCTTCAATTACTACTGACTTCTCAGAATGGCATCTGAAACATACACGAATAGCCTAAAATGATCACTTAATGACGTGTATCTTTCCACCAACCTCCAGTTCTGTGAACAGC
The DNA here is from genome assembly GCF_964261635.1 of Lissotriton helveticus. Taxonomy (NCBI): domain Eukaryota; kingdom Metazoa; phylum Chordata; class Amphibia; order Caudata; family Salamandridae; genus Lissotriton; species Lissotriton helveticus. The sequence goes on from NC_136065.1 coordinate 1,899,955,421, forward strand.
TGCATCGTCTTCAGTAATATGCTGCTCATGAGGTAGGGCATATTGCAGTTTACTTCTATGACGGTTAGAAGGTGGCACAAACTGCAGTGGGAGAGCGGGAAAGTCTGCAGTTTGAACACCAAATTGGCCAATTATTAAAGACGGGACTTAAAAAACAATGGTAACTTTCTGAGTTACATGTTTGGTAAGTCCAATTGACTGGTTACTACAAAGTAAGAGCTACCTTCAAATCCTGTCACCATCATCTACTGTAGTGCTTGTCTCTCAAAAAGGCTAGCTGTACTACATGGTGCCTGTCCACTTACAAGTTCTCGTCTTAGATTTCAAGGTATTGTCGCCAGTGGGGTTAAGGCTAGAGTCCCTGAGTGTGGTTGGGGAGACAGCTGTCCAAGCAGATCATCCATCACTCAGGCTACCCTGTGTCCTGTCACATTGTGGGGAAATGTTTCCCAGTGGGAAATTTACAATGAGACGCCCTTGGGGTTGGTGAGTACTTACCTGTTTCAATGCATTCTGTACCTTCTGGTTCCTCCCAACATGTCTTCTATTTTTTAGGTCTCGCCTATGCAGCGCGCATGCGATTCATAGGAAAAAGACCTTTTCTACTCAATTCCGTTTTGGCCCCAACAACGTGCATGCGTTGCATTGCTTTCAATGGCAACGCGTGCACTTTAGGCGATTCCCTTGCGGCAGCGAGCTTTGACACCATATGGTTCCTGCTTTAAACTGCCACTTTAAACTGGAATAAGCAGTGCCATTTGTGATAGGAAGCAGCACGTCCAGCTGCCATATTTCTGTTCAGTCAGCCACTTTACACTTCTCAGTGGGCCCCACCTCTTCCTAGAGTTTGGGTGTGCGCACTCCATGTTGCTACCGTGGTGCAGCTGCTGCTACATTAGGTGGAAACACTGAGTAACCAGACGTTGCCTATTTGCCCGGATCTTTCCATAGCAATCCAGAGGAGGCCGTCCGCTGACACGAGCCCAGCCGAGGAGGTGTGTACAGGGGTGTGCGTGTGGGTGTAAAGTCACAGTGCTGTATAGATAGGGCTGGGCGAGCACGCTCCGCTGCCGCACGAAGGGTTGATTCCTGCCACTCCGACACAAAGAGATCTCAGCACTGTCTGCAGCACAATGGCGGAAGGTACGGAATCCGACAGAGGGACAAAATACGTGTAACTTTAAGAGGCTTCAATTTAGGAACTCTGCCATGGGCGGGGACAGCACACCTAACCAGGCGTGCAAAATATTAGTGTGCGCAAAAGATGAACCTATTCAAATTATGAAAGCCTATCGGAAAACGCTGCTAAGTTATAAAGACATGTATAGGCTGGAAATTAGTTATAATGAAAAAATGTTTTTTTATGTGTTTATGCTTTTAGTTACCATTATCTATCACGTTTTTCAGCGTTAGAAGGTTTAGAGAAATGACTTTTGTGCCAGAAAGGGCAAGAGTCTCCAGCTCCACACACATTGCGTATAATTTATTTTTAAGAGTGATGCATCACCCCTTTAGAGAAAATAATTGTGGCGGTGTGTGTGCTTGGACAGTGGGCTGCGTTCTGATTCGTCAGTGGTTGTTCTTTCAGTTTTTGATTGGATTGGTTTTTTTGCTACAGCTATTGTTATCTAAAGCTCCTTCTGGTTCCTCCAAGTGAGCTAAAACTACAGCTCCCAGAATGCATAGGTTCGGTTGTCAAAGGAAATTTCAGGATTGAAGAAGACATAGAGCGGACGGAATCTTAATCGGGTCAATTAACCAATTAGGTGGATGGGGGACAAAATATATGTAGCTTAAAAAAATTATAAACAAACCCGGAAGGGTTTAGAGTTGTAATAGCATTATGGGCCCTACTTATGGACTGGTATATTGTTAAGAGTCTTGAATCACGATCTACATCAGAGCCACTGGAATTATGTGGCAATGGAAGACCGAAATATGCAGCTAGATTGATAGAATTATAGGACAAGAAAATGCAAATTATGAGGCATAACAGGGCATCTGCAGCAGTATTGTATGGATGTTTTAACGGCTATGGTTCCTGTTTGGGCAAAGTTTAACAAACTTGTACCAGTTTACCACGTGCAATTAGTGATCCGCAACTTAAAGGTATCCCGCCGGATCTGTCACTGTGTGGAGCTAAGCGTCTCTTCAGTGACTTTTGATAGGTTTGAGCTAGAAACATTGTGATTTTTTTGTGAAAGCTGCAGTTTATGCAGCATATGCATCTGGAAAAAACTCCAGCCACAGACGCGCTTAACCCATTCCTCTTGTCTTGCCTCCAGGACTTTTAGTCAAGATTTTGCTTTAAAAACAACAAAACTGTCATTAATAATAAAAATTTGATTTAGTGCTGCATGCCACACGTGCCATTTGCAAATACCTGTAAATGCCATGTGTTATTGTTACCCAGTTGAAGAGAGCCTAGGTACCTTCACATCACCGCACGTTTCAACGGCGAACGTTCAACTCACTGAACCATCTTTCTGGCTTAAAAAAAAAGAGTACCAGAATACAGTGAACACTACAACTGGACGTACTACTCACTGTGTGATGAGCAATTTGAGAGCTATGAAAAGCTAAAACGTAATTTTTTTTGCCACGTTTAGTTGGGGTGTTATATTACTACTTTACTCTGGACTGCTTAATTCAGCGGCCTCTCTCTTCAGCAGTGGTGTTATATTACTACCTTACTCAGGACTACTTAATTCAGCATCCTCTCTCTTCAGCAGTTAAAACTCAGAAGCTTCTGGCATCAGGCTGATCTCTGCAGCAGCCCCGAACCCCTTGAGCTATCCTCTAGTTTAAATCCATCCCAAGTACAGTTGCTTCGCAGGTAAGTGTTTTACTGCAGTTCCTTTTGACCTTCTCCGTGAGTTCAACACCCTGGGACACTCTTTGTGCTGGTATTGTGCAAACTTCTGCAATTGGCCGATTTAATATCGGGTAAACGTCGTGTTTTGCAGCTAGCTGATGTAATGTGCTACAGGGGACTAAAAATGACTTGTTTTATAAAGTCATTTCTGCCCTGGCCTTGTGGCTTCACAGCTTAGTGATTCGTAGGCGCTATTGAACTACAACACAGCGTTGCTCATGTTATCGACTTCTGAGTCCCTGGTTTGCCCTTCTCCGGTTTCACACGTGAAGGCTGCACAAGGATATCTGCAGCAGATGCATAAACCTGTTGGGCTATTTCATTGCTTTAGAGTTAACCATCATGGGTTTTTAGATCTGGCTTGACAGTGCAAGCGCCACTTTACCTTTTAATACACACCAATACTATTCTGCAGTGAATTGCTTCTATACAACTACATGTCCATCCCCTTGATATTTACTGGTAATGGTTCACGTTACCATACAGTATTGATTTATAGCCAGACCTATTGGCATCAATAAAGTTTATTAGCTTTCGAAGCCCAAAAAAGTCTGTTTTGGAGAAAATACCCGCCTACTGTTGCCCCTTTCTCCTACCGCAAATGATACTTCTGTGGAGGGGAGGTGAGTGTGGGTGGGGTGGGATGGGATGGGATTGGACGAGGGAGATCAGTTTGGGGCGAAAGATGGAGTCAGTACTGTCAAATCCACAGTACTGAAATAAAGCCAGCCCTGGGTTTTTTGTTTTACTTTTGAAATCCAGCGGGAAAAGACCCTTTAACTCTCAAAGTCCGTGCTCAGACGCATTCACGCCAAGTGACCCAGTTTGTAAAAACAGGCTCCACAACGGGCCAGAGGATAACATCCTGGGGATACAAACAACGAAAGAAAACAAGCATTGGCATAGCCAATAGGTATCGCCTTTGGGACAGGGTGCCGCGAGGAATGCGCGTAACAGCAAAAGCAGGCTGGCGAGTGGTGCACACACCATGACGAGAGAGGAAAGCTAAATGGCGCCTCTGCTCGTCATTGTGCGTGTAACTGCACGCTCTGCCTGCCAAGAGCGTGTGGTAGTTCTTTGAAAACCCGCACACTAAATGTCTCGCCGAGAAGCGCATGCGCTGGCTCAGGTGAGACCTAAAAACATGTTCGATGTATTCTAGCTGCAGGAAACTTGCCACAAACTGAGAGTTTGGGATCGTGTAATCCGTGGTTTTGCCGCAACCGGGGGCAGGATGGCTGTTTATCCTCCTGCCGGACTGTGATCTTTACACCGCTCACACTTAGTAGGGAAACAGCCCCTTTGAAATGCAGAGCATATTTAAACTGGCAGAGGCGCCAAGCGCTTCGAATCACAAGCTCCAGGAAAGGACGGACTGGAAGTCAGCAACTGGAGGAGGAACTAGCGTTGAAAAAAAAACGAGCATTGGCATAGCCAATAGGTCTCGCCTTTGGGACCTACTGCATAACTAAATACTTATAAGGTCCCAAAGGCGGGACCTATTGGCTATGCCATTGATTGTTATGTTTATGCTAACATTTAACCCTTAACTGCTAAGCTGATGCCCCCACCCAGTACCAAGCCCTTTTTCGGTTATTTGGGATTGCTGGCGCTTCGTGCTCCATAACTTTTTTTTCCCACATAAGGTATCCACGCCAAATTTGTGTCCTTTTTTCCAAACATCCTGGGGATTGTAAAGTTATCCAGAGTTTATGGATTCCTCAGGGATCGAGAAAATACGCAAAACATAGCAGCATTTTTAGTTTTTGGGGAAACATAGGTAAAAAAAATGCTTTGGATAAGTCTGTTTTTTCTCCCCCTACAAATGGCATCAATGAACGGTGTGCTGTGCTAAATTCTGTGCTGTGCTAAATTCATCAACTTCCCAGCTTTCAGGAATATTGCAGTGTGTGGTGTAAACCAGTGTGAAACCTATCCGTACTCCAGAAAAGCTATAGATTTATGGAAAGTAGCCACAATTCCAAATTCATCAAGGTCTCTTGTGTGTAGATCCCTCAATGATTTCCCAAAGAAACTAACTGTTGAAATAAAGATATATTGAAAATTAGTAGCACAAAAAAGTCAATTTGTGACAACGTTTTCATCTGTAACTTTTTGTACAGGTGGCAGATTTACAACAAGCATTTGCAATACAATAGGTCTCGCATTTGGAGAGTTTAAGTTATTGGCATTGTAAATGAGAATGCCTTTAATGTATTCGTTTTGATAATTATCACATAAATAAAAAGGTATTGTCATTTACAATGCCAATAGCTCAAATTCTTGCGAATGTAAGACCTATTTCATTTCAAAGAAGCAGCTGCCATTGTACCTGGATGCTTGGAAAGTGAAAGTGCGCGCTGTATACTGAAGGAATGCATGTCGTGCTGCAGTAGGAGAAACTCATTAAAGAAAATAGTGCTTGCAGACTAAATATCCGTAAAATATAATGTGGCAGCTCAGTGTCTCTCTGAAACTGGGTACATATGATCATTACTACAATGTGTTCTGTCAGGTCAAACAATTGTTTAGTGCCAAGGAAAACGTATTGCGATTTAATCATATAATGCTCATAAATACCAAGGACCAGTCGAGAGACAGCAGACACGGAAACGCAGTTAATATGTTTTAGAATTTATATATCTATTAAATGTTTGCATGGAATATATGGCTGTTGTACAGTGTAATCAAAGGACAAAAAGTGAAAATGGAATAATACAACATATAATGTGATGATGTAATATATACACACACACACGTAACTGGTAAACGAATCAGGACAACAACAGAAAGTTAGCCGTCTAATTGTTACATATATGGTCCAATCCACACCCTGTGTTATCCTTCACACTGATTGCAAGGGTGTAGTGACTCAGGTTGTGATGTTATTGAATGTCCGCGTGTCGACCCAGGATGTATCTGTTAATAAAGAAACATCAGAGGGGTCTTCTTCAGTACTATGATGTGTCCTATCAACAGCCCAAATGGGTACAAGAGTGAATGCACGTAAGTATTGTGTGTCAGTTAGTGGAGATCTGGATATCACCAATTAAGGTATCCAAGGAATGCGGCGTGACTGGTCACGTCAGGTGGCGTGACTCGGGAGGTTGCGGGTAAGGCATACCTAAGAATCGGAACACCGATTGAGGTGCTCGGGGAATTAATCGAGTCGGTTTTGAAAGTTGTCTGAGGTGTATTCTGCTGCAAGAATTAAGGGGTGCTAACGTCACTGTTGTGTGCAGAAGGCATGTAATGTAGAACATGGATCAATTATCCATTGTGTACTCTGAGAATAAAACCAAGTGATTTCCCATTATGTGTCTAAAATAATATAATACATGGCTAACAAGTTGCTTACACAACGATTAGTCGCCATATGTACAGAGCAGGTGTAGTCGAAAAACGTACGTATTAGCAAACTCCTGTTTCATGATGGCATGTACAGAAATACAATTATCACTAGATGTGTATGAAATTCAATAATGAAATAATGCAACCAATACAACATAGTTTTTTCAAAGTGACTTGTGTGGCATCAATGATATATATGTTGTATTCCGATTTCACTTTTGTCCTATGATTACACTGTACAACAGCCATAGATTGCATGCAAACATTTAATGGGTATATAAATTCTAAAACATATTAACTGTGTTTCCTTGTCTGGTGTGTGGCTCGACTGGTCCGTGGTATTTATGAGCTTTATAGGATTAATCGTGATTAGGTTTCCTTGACACTAAGCAATTGTTTGACCCGACAGAACACATTGTAATAATTATCTTACAGACTAAATAAGACATACCGTGTAACAACAGAAGTAAAAGGGCCAGTCCTCATGACCGGTTACAAATGAAGACAAGGTGGTACTAAGGAGGGACTAATAAGCCTGTTAATGAATCAGAAGCCAGCATTTACGAAGGACAATGGCACAAGCCAATTGAAAATATGGGCAGAGAGTGGTCGGGGCTTTAAGTCTATACTCAAATACAGGATACAGCATGCCTCGCAGAGCAGTGCGCCTCTCCGGTTCGACCTAAAAACTGTAATCCGCTTCCACCAGCTAGGGCTCCAGCAGAGTGGCTGAAGAGGAGCTACCCTATTGAGAGGACAGTGTAAGGATACCTGTGGAGGATCTCCTGTCTCAGGGGCTCACCGAAAGGGCAACACTGAGCACCAACACACAGTTACGTGATAACCTCGGGATCAGGAGCCCCACGAACTGTTTCTAAAAGAAAATAATGAGGGGAATTTCAGGGCCAACGGGGAAAAAATGGCATTGGTGGCACATCTGCAGAGTGTGTCCGTGACTTTCGTCCTTACAGGCTGTTACAGCGTTTGACAAGGTGAGGAACAGATGCCACTTGCATGCGCCCCAGGCTACACAAACATTTCACACAAGTCAAATTCATCCATTCTTGCAGTTAATCATATACAAATGTATGTACTCTTACCCATTCATCCATCCTTGCACCGATTGACTGATTCTCATATTCACCCATTCTCGCATCCACAGAACCACACACTGCTCAGTCAATAAAGGACTTTCACTTGTAGTAAAAAAAAGCAGACCTATTGAATTTTTGGTGAGTATCTTAAGCTTCTCTTTACTGTTGTGCACTTTTATCCCATGAATAGTGTTTGCGCAGTAGACGCCTCGTTGTCCTACTTATCCATATGGGCATTTTCATTCTCCATGTTATTTCTGCTTCATTAAAACTTGCTCTCTTGGTGAAATTGATGCCTGAAGGTAATTGTGGTATACATAGTATCACTCGGTTCTGTACACTATACAAGCGCTTTAGTGCCACACATAAGGGTAGTGATTGCTATATAAATGGTGCATTACCATACAATACTTAACGCCTTAAAGCACTGTTTGTTGTGTGTACCCCGAATAACTTGATTAAGAGGTTCTTTCGGGGGTCTACTCTGAATATCTGTTTAGCAGTCTCTACGGAATTGTTTTTATTAAGTTCCCACTTACAGTATACATCCAAAATGAATTGTAAGTGCCCCAAAAAATGACAGTGTCAAACTATACGATGTGCACAAGCATTTCTGCCCCCACCCCCCTCCCACACCCTCTGTAAAAGCAGCGTTGGCACCAATGCATCACAAGAGACACCTGCAATGTCAACGTGTTAATTCTATTTCAAATGACAATTAAACAGCCACTAGCCTGAAACCAAGTGAAGACACCGACAGAAAAGTTGAGCGCAGAAGACCTAGGCAAAGAGAACAGGTGCTCGGTCAGCCACACAACCCACCTACCTCTTAAGAAGGCGCCTGACATGACAAAAAGGTCAACAAACATTTAAAATGCAATAGGTCTCGCTATTGCGAGTTTTTAACCTATTGGTATTGTAAACGTTTAAAAAAAAAAAGAGAGCGTGATGTCCTAAAAGTTGCCGCCGCGCTCAGTCTTAAAGTAAAAAAATAAATAAATCCGAGCCCGTTGTTCCTGAAGCGGGCGCTGCTCTCCACATCAAACTTTAAAAAATAAAATTTAAACTGAGCGTGGTGTCCCTAAAGTTGGCGCCACACTCAGCATGCAAATATAACAAATAACAAGCAGCCACCATTGTCCCCATTAGCATCAATAAACAAAATAGTGCTCACTCAGTACATAAAGCAGACCATGTAAAACGAGCCAAGTAAAAGGTCCGGTCCTTGTGGGTGGTAACAAATGGCAAGAAGACAATAACAAGGAGGGACTAACAAGCCTCATAATCGATGGAAAGCCATTGTTTACGAAAGACAATGACACAAGCCAATTAAAAATATGGGAGGAGAGTGGGGGAGGCTTCCAAAGCATACGCTACAACAGCATGCCTCGCAAAGCGAGTAGCGAATGCGCGCAGCCGCTATGCTCGACCTAAACAGTATATTGTTAGGCCTGCTCGACCCATCTGTTTGCCGAGATGCAGCGGGATTTGTAGGTTCTTTAAGAATCCATAGTACCCAGAGCCAGCAACTGAGTTGCACAGAACAAAGGTTTTTCATTGTGTACTGAGAGTATAGACCAATTCATCTGGTGAAATATGTAGAGTGAAAAACGGGTATCAAGGAAACCAAGTATTTCTGAAATTGGCACAAGATATGGAGTTTAGGATCAGTGGTTATTTGTACATCTCTTAATTTGTAAGTACGCGTACTAGCATATGATTAGAGGGTATTTTTCAAAATGACTTCTTTCTTATTCACTGGCTTAGATTTAGAAGGCACAAATGCAGCACAATCCAAATCATAATAGCAAATGTACTACTATTTAATGCTCCCAGATGTCTTAGGATGAAAATGGCATCTCACTTGTGTGGCTAGGTCTATTGCCCACGTCAGGAAACGGGCCAAAACACACCATGGATGCATCACTTGTTTCCACTGAAAATGGACCCCTTTTGTCCAATGTGGATTTTGGTCCCTAGCGCAGGCGGCACCTAGGGACACCTCGAAAATTTGCACATTTTTAAAAACTAGACACCTAGGTGAATCAAAGGTGGGGAGACTTGTGTGGCTCTCGCCTGGTTTTTGTACCTAGTTGCAAACCTCAATCTTTAACTTAAAAATACATTTTACTCACTTTTCTGTGACCGAAATACCTTTCATGGATCCCAAAAGGCTTTCTTACCCGCAGTGCCCTGCAAACCTCAAACGTTGCCAGCAATAACATATGTTCCTTATATTTCTGTGATGGAAACCTCTGAAATTTGCTGGAACCACAACATTTTGTATCACCCAACATGACCCTACGTGTGCCAATTAAAACATTGCACCACTTGTGTTGCTGGGCCTAGTGCCCTTGACAGGAACAGATCAAACCAGAGTCAATGCGAGCGGGCTCCCATTGACTTCTATTTGATCCATTCCTATCATGGGCACTATGCCAAGCCACCAGTGGCGCAGCATACTTATCTGCACAATTGGAGCAACGCTGGATTTTAAGAATTTGGGGATTCCTGCTGAATCCAGAAGTTTCCATCACAGAAATAATGTAAGGAAAATGTGTGACCCACCCTCCCCCACTCCCCACCCGGATGTCTAGATTTCCAAACTGTCTGGGTCTGGTAGGTTGAATACCCTGTCCAACCACCAGGAAGAGCAGCACATCTATTGGCCCTGGGGTGGGATGGAGCACAGGCCTATGCCAAGGGAGGGGGGGGGAGTGGTTTGGGGGTCCCCCCACCCAATAAATATTAATTTACTCCAGTCCCTAGTGGGCTTTCTGTCTTCCGGGGGCCACATTAAAGGTAATCACACCCATCTGCCCGCAGGGGGGGGCAGAAAGAATGCCTGCTTTGTTTTTGGGTGTGGGGGTATGGCCATGCCCATTGTGGACCGCCCACCACCTATATTTCTTTATTTTAAAAAAAATCCTGGTATCTAGTGGGCTTTCTGACCCCTTCCCCCCCGAACCTCTAAACATGATCAGCGATCAGATACAATAAGTAGTCTGGTATCTCAACTCTAACTGGAGAGGCTTCATGACAAAACTATCAGGCTAAAAGTCACATTGGTTTGTTGTGACAGACCAGTTTGTACCAAAAGCACAGAGAAGGGTTCTTCAGCCCGTCACTGCCTATCATTCCCGGACAGGAGCTGTGATAGAGATAGAATAGCTTAACAGCTATTTGTTACTGAGAAATCGTGTGCAATCGATCTCAAGAAACTCAATTAATAGGCTTGCTATTTTCTACTTCTGCAACATTTTTAGCATAGGTCTTAGTAGGATGTTAGTGTGCTAGTAACTTGCTAACCATATTACAAATTATCATATTGTTTTCACTGGCCATGTCACGTAAAATTTTAGTTTCTCATTCTGTGTGGTTAACCTTCAGTTTGTATGCACTAGACTTGGGTACTAGAAATACATGTTTTAAAACTTTATCCTGTGTTTCTTAGGGCCATTTTGAGTGTTCTTTATTTAAGAAACAGGGTTTGGATTACTACTGTGTCCCTGAACTTATCTAAAGAGATTAATCATGACCAGAAAATACCACCCGCACAGTATGCTTGGTGGTTTTTAGTTCTCGACTACAGCATTGCTTTAGCAATGCTTGTTTGTCGAGATTATAGTAAGGCTTTCAAAAGTCTACCCAAACTGCGGATCGGGTACAGTTCATGTGAGCCAGGCGCATGCACATCGCCAGCCACATCGCACACCATCCATTTGTTTGAGACTCGGCATCAGACTTCAAAGGAAGGCGCTCCCGCCCCCCCATCATACTTCAAAGGAAGCCGCTCCCCCGACCCCCGCCACGCAATGCCGCTCCCCCGCCCCCACCACGCAATGCCAAGAGCGTGTTATGTTTGTGCATTTTGTTTTTCTTTTTCTCTTGGTCTTTCGTCCATGCTCTCTGCCTCTACCTGTCTTTCTCTTTATATCTCTGCATGTCTCCCCCTCTTTCCTCCTGCATCTTCCTACTTTACCCCACCGTGTCTTTCTCTTCCTACATTTTTCTCTTACTCCCTCAAACTTTCATTCCCTTCCTCTCTCTCCCCATCTCTTTTTGTCTTGCTCTGCCGTACCCTGCCTTTCTCTTTCAAATCGCTCTCTTGTTGTTTATTGCTATTGCTATCTTTATTTTGTCTTTATTTTTCTTAACTTGCCTTTCTCTGCCGGTCTCTATCCCTCAACTTGCCTTGCTTCACCTCATTCTATGTTTGCTCATAATACCGCTCCCCCGCCCAACCACGCAATGCAGAGAGCTTGTTTTAACCAGCTCCAAACTTGCGCTTCAGCAGTGGCGCCGCTGCTTCTGTTTATTTTCAGCACCTTTCACTTTCAACAAGGCGGCACACGCCTTTCTTTCAGTATGGCTGGGCTTTTTTTTAATATTGCCTCCCGCAGCGACGCAACTTAAGATCCCAATCCCCCTCATGAGAGACCGAACGTAGTTCTTAAATGTACACCAAGCAGGGTTAGGCTCTGGGGGCGTGCACTCCTCATCGCCTGGGCGCCGTGCTTTATGTTTGAGCAAAGCACGGCACATACAAACAATGGCGGGCAAGGCTTTTTTTCCACACAGCAGGCTCCCTTAAATTTCAATTACTCATGTTTTTTTTAACCAGCTCCGCACTTGCGCTTCAGCAATAGCGCTGTTGCTTATGTTTATTTTCAGCACCTTTCACTTTCAACATGAGAAGCCAGGGGTGCCGCGCAGGATGTGGGGGGGTTGAAAGAAATGCCACCTTCAACACGCATCACAATCTGGCCCTCCGTGGTGCCTGTAAATCGAAAGAGCTACGCAAAACACTCTCCTTTGGTGCTCATTGACACATATTAGAGATGTACATGCTGTTACACACCTTCCACCACAGTCAGTACTCAAAAGTGTTTGCCACGGATTGCTATGTCAAACTAAAACCTTGCCACAGATAGATTTACGATCTCTTTTTGCTGCTACAACTCAAAAGGGTGTACAAACACGTCAACGCCATGGCCGCATGAGTTTCTCTGCTAGACTCTGTCTGTATTTTGCATTACAAATTCTTTTGTAGGTTTGGGTGGTTCATACTACTTTCCAATATTTGGATTGGTAAAAAAACCGCATGTTTTGCCACAGAAGTGTAGAATGCCGGGGGGGAAGTTAAACTCATAATTAACAATTTCAGGAAATGTAGAGTGCTGCCGTGTGTGTCCATTTAATAGTAAGTGAAGTTTGCGAAAGCGATTTTGTTAGTAACTTGTAAACAGTGATTCCTTACAGTATTTAGAGGAAAAAGACAAAAATCTTTAAATTTACAAAGAAGAACAACTAAAACAACTCAAAACTCAGTGCTCTTGTAATCACTAACGAAATATAGAGTGCCCCGATTCCATGACGAGCATGCACATTACACCTATATTATTTATGTAAATGCAGGGCTTTAAGTGTGACGAAAAAAACTGGGGGGATCTCAAAGGGGCGCGGCCGATGTAATAAAGGGCGTGGCTTAAAACACTTAAGCTAAAACTCTGTGCTTAGCATAGTGTGCTGCCTGACCCACCGGTAAAAAAATGGTGAGGAGCCATGGTCAACTGCCAATTTGGTCAAGGGAGCCACGGGTCAAAAAAGTTTGGGAACCACTGATCTATAGAGAGGCGCTATAGTGACAAGTGAATTCTAGCCTGTCCACGTCCTAACTACTGCTTTAACTTTTTTTTTTTTTTTTTGGTTATAAACTTTTATTATTAAGTGAGGTTACATACACAGCAGTGTGCCTACAACCGTATGAGGCCGGCAGCGATACACATACATTTCGAAGGCGGTACCAGTGATAACAAAGAGTAATAAGTGAGCATCATGGACTCAAGTAACAACACAGCAGTGACTCAGGAGTCTACCTGTGACAGGGGGTATCGCAAGTTCGTAACTAATTAGACAACAATATACGGGGACATATCATCTGATGCGAGGGATGTGTAATTAGAGCCCTTATAACAGTTATTATCAACATATAGCACAGGACTGCTGTAATACAAGGCCACATCTGTCAACAGGGGTGTCAACATAGCACCGATACAAGGCAGCTTAGGGAAGGGTAGAGTAGATCAGTGACACATTTACACAACACAAAGCAGTCACAATAGCGCAAGACCGTCCATCCCACAGAAGCCATCAGAGTCACTGTAACGGTGATCGAGCGGGTACCCATACAACCAATTGGATGACAGTGGCAGGGTTAATAGGCCCCTCACCATTCCCCTGCTCCATTCCTACCTACAGCTCCAAGATCTATCCAGAAGCCACTAATGGGATCTCATCAGCCACCTCATCACCCACTGTCCCTTGTGATGCTATTAGGAGAAGGTATGTCTGGAGAGGACCCCATATGTCAGCCGGCCTAGATGCCAGAGGCAGCAACTCAGAGAAAATTCCATACTGTTCCTGGCAATATAACATATCTCGTAACCAGTCTTTGAATTTAGGGGCCCGACCCCGCCCCCACCTGCAGGCCAGATGTCGTCTCGCCAGCAACAGTGCAACATTCGTGTATTTCCTGACGTTCCTCGCTATGTGCGCCGTATAGCCCAGTAAAAACAGTAGAGGATCCAATACCAACGCAGTGCCTAGCATGAGAGAGAGGCCCTCGCACACCTGCGACCAATATTCCTGCACCTGCATGCAAGTCCATGCCAAATGGAAGAAGTCCGCCCCTTCCTGTCCACATCTCTCACAGTTATCTGCGTCAGCCAAGCCGAATCGGACTTTCCTAGCGGGCGTGTAATACAGCCGATGGAGGAACTTGTAGTGTATAATTTTAAAGCGACAGCTAGACATCACCTCCCCAGATAGGTTACAGCAGTATTCCCATTGGTCATCTGTGACGTCTCTACCAAGGTCATGGGACCAGTGTGCTCTAGCCGTGCTCTCCACAACCGGCAGTTCCGTCCGAAGGGTTTTATATATATTGGAGACTAGATGTGTACCATCCGCGCTACCCAGTACAACTGTAAGCGGAGCTACACTAGGGGGTTCACGAGGGTATTGCGGCAGGACGGTCTTCAGGCCCTCTCGCAACCGTAGGAAATAAAACAGCTCCAGGGGTGTAGGCTCTATGTCCCCAAAGAAGTGTTCCCGAGAGCGAAAGATCCCATCCTGGAATAGATCGCCCCATGTCTGGATTCTCAACCGGCGACACATGTTCCGAAAACCCAGTTCCTGATAAAGCGCCATATGTGGGTGATAAGTCAAGGGTAATCGTGCTGTATAAAGCAACGGGGTCTGTAAACTTTTCCCTATCCTATGCCATGCGTCCATTGTACAAGTGACCGTATTTGCCTGCATGTCCAGTACCGAGCTGGGGGCATGAATCACCCCAGAGAGTGGCAGAGGGTGGGCAATCCAGTCTTCCGCCGCAATTTGTGGCATGAAGGCAGCCGGTTTCACCCAATAGTGCAGGAAGTGTGCCTGCGCACTCAGATAATAAAGTTCAAAATCAGGGATATCGAACCCCCCCTTATGATAAGGTTGTGACATAACTGCCCACCGAAGTCGCGCTTGTTTGCCCCCCCATACCAGTCTTATTAGTTCGGAGCGCAACGTTTTGAAGAAAAAAGCACCAGGGTGGTATGGTATATTGAGGAACATGTATAGAAAACGCGGCAGAACCACCATCTTAATGAGGGAGACTCTAGACGCCAAGGATAAAGGTAGTTTGATCCATCGGGTCACCGAGTCTGCTAGTTTAGTTATAGCCACGCCATAGTTCATCCGCAGCGTGTCGCCCTTGTCTCTCGAAAGTTGAATCCCCAAGTAGCGCAACTCCGAGGAGCACCACTCAAGAGGGTAATCGAGTGGGAATTCCGCAACCGCAGGTGTCAGCGGAAAAAACTGGGACTTACTCCAGTTGATACGCCAGACAGGCCTCCGAATGCGACAAATTCCCGCAGCAAAGTATTCAAGGTGACTTGGGGCTCTTTGACATATAACGTGACATCGTCAGCGTATAACGAAATAGAAAGTTGTCGTTGGAAGCAGTTAAAGGCGCTGGCTTTATGCAGTTGCCGAATGCGACAGGCCAGCGGCTCAATCGCAATGGCGAAGAGCAGAGGGGAGAGGGGGCATCCCTGTCGGGTACCCCTCGTTATTGCAAAAGTGTCAGTTAGGAGACCATTCGCCAGTACTCTCGCCTTCGGAGCCGTGTATAGTAGGCGCACCCAATCCATAAAGATTGGGGGAAAGCCCATCCTCTGCAACACTGCAAATAAGAACCCCCATTCTACGGAATCGAAGGCCTTCGATGCGTCTAAAAAGACTGCAGCGAGCGGTATCTCCGGACTAACCGTTTGAATCAGAGAGAAAACCGTGCGGAGGTTGTGTGTGGTAGATCTCGTAGGGACAAATCCTGATTGATCAGGCAATATGAGTGTGGTCATGAGTAGCGAGAGCCTCGTAGCGAGCACTTTGGCTAAAATTTTGGCATCACAATTTAACAGTGATAAGGGGCGATACGAGTCACACTGTGTGGCATCTTTACCCGGCTTAAGCAATGATGTGATTACAACCTCTCTCATGGATCTCGGCAGGACACCCACTTCCAAAGCGTCCTCGAACACTTCACGCAAGACAGGCGCCATGATGTCAACATAACATTTGTAAAATTCCGCGGGAAGCCCATCGTGACCAGGTGCCTTCCCTGTGCCCAAGGACATTATGGCGTCCCTCACTTCATCCACCTCAAGTGGGGCTCCCAGGAACTGTCGATGAGTATCGCTCAGCCAACAGAGTGCGACATCCCCCAAAAAATCATCCAGGCCCAAGGCCACAGACGTCCGAGACGTATAAAGTCGCTCATAGTGTGCCTGAAGTGTGCTCAGTATACCAGCTGAATCCCTACATACCCCCCCCCGTCAGCTGTGTGTAATTCCAAGATGGTGTTCGAGCCACGCGCCATTCGAACTGCCGTGGCCAGCGCTTTACCAGGTCTACCTCCCTCATTATAGGCGCGGGCCTTCCAGTATTTACCCCTAAACTGCACTTCTCTGTGCGCCTCCGCTTCATATTCCGATAGTTTGGCCCTAAATTCTGTCTGCGCTGCTCCTGGATCCCCGTTCACCATGTCTTTCTCCAGTGTCCGCAGGCTATCCTCCAACCTCCGGAGTGTACGCTGTATGTCCCTCAGTACCCCAGAGCTTTTGGCGATGCACCACCCCCTGACCGTAACCTTGAAGGCCTACCAGACCGTTTCTACACTGTCAACAGTATCCTTATTGCGAGGAAAGAAGTCTGCTATATCCTCCCTGAGCTCTTCCCGGAAGACCATGTCTACTAGAATGTTAGGGTATAACCGCCAAGGTGGACGTGGCTTATTAAATCCGGGCATATCAACCGTCAGTAGCACTGGGCAGTGGTCCGAGTGTGTCCTAGGTAGGTGTTGCGCAGTGAGGACATGTGGTGCTAGATCCCTTGACACAAGAATATAATCTAATCTGGCCCAGGTACCAGTGTATGAGGTGAAATGTGTGCCATCAAGCACGTCCGGATGTAAGTGTCTCCATGCATCAACCAGCCCCTCCTCGTCTAAGATCCCACGAAGGACCCCCCTCGCCCCAGGGTGATATGTCGAACATCCATCTGCCCTGTCGAGCCTCGGAAGTAAAGCCACATTAAAGTCACCACCCCATATTAGATGAGTGGAACCCACATCCATCACTATCCCCCAGAGTGCAGTGAAAAAATGAGGGTCATCAACATTAGGAGCATAACAGTTGGCAATAGTCAGTGTCTCCCTCCCCAATCTCCCCCACAAAACCACATACCGCCCCTCCTTATCTATACATTGACCCTGGAGCGTAAACGGAAGGGCGCGATGAATAAGGGTAGCAGTACCTCTGGCATACGAGGAATAGTTTGAGAAAACCCTTACGCCCGCCCATCTCCTACCGAAAGCGGATATGACAGAGGGGGGGGATGTGAGTTTCCTGTAGCATAACTACCTGCACATCATGTCTATCCCAATATGCCACCAATTGTCTGCATTTACGTGTGTCCTTCAGCCCCCGCACATTCCATGACAAAAAAGTACACTTGTTAAGTTCCCCTGGCCCCATAAGCGTATGCTGTGCACAGTTTTACAAAGGTACCCTGCAAAAAAACAGTTATCCACAAGGTGTAAACGCTTCTGCCTCTACCAGTCAGCCTGCAGACCATTTCGGCTGTGAATTCTTGTAACCAGCACCCAATCAACACATACAACCCTCCAACATACCCCCTTGCCCTCCCAACCTCCCACTGAAGCATCCCCAACATGCCAGGTTCGATTCCCCTCCCCACCCACCCCTCCCCTTTCAACAGCAACGGGTGAGAACATTCCCCATACCAACAAAAACTGAGTGGGTCATACCCTCTAGGTAGCATTCCAGGTGGCAGCACAATTCCCCCATTTGCTCCACTAGCACCCCTGACCGGATCCAACCAGCCAGTGGGAGAGAGGAGGGGGTACCTGGCGAGCGTTATATCAAGTCGGCTTCCCCCGGACCTACAACCAGCCCCAGCACAACTGAAGGAGGAAAAACAAAATAAAGCAGCAGGCAATGGTACTGCAGTATATGGCCCAGTGGCCAGTACTCACGCACACGAGTCCGTACAATCCAAGACAGTCTTAGAAGAGGAGATTGTGAGGTCATTGTTCATCCTCCTCCACATGATCGCGTCTCCGGTCAGGCTCGTCCTCTCCGTCACCATGCTGATGCGCCGTACGTTTGTAGTGTTTGATAAAGTCCTCCACTTGTTGTGGTTTCGTGAAGTACCTTTGGCGCCCCTGAAAAGTAATCCGTAGCCGAGCCGGGTAGAGTAAAGCATAATCCACCTGGAGAGTGCGAAGCTTCGCCTTGACATCCAAGAACTTACGGCGTTCCTCCTGCACCATGGGCGTGAAGTCAGGATAGATCGTGAAATTGTTGCCCTCAAAGGAGAGTGTTTTGGAGGTACGAGCTGCCCGCAAGGCAGCATCCCTATCCCTATAATTCAGCAAGCGGGCGATGATAGGTCTCGGTTTCATGCCCGGTTTGGGTACAGGACCAAGGGATCTATGCGCCCTCTCCACTATGAAGTGAGGTGAGAGTGCCTCCTGACCTACTGCCGCTAGAAGGAGCTTTTCCACATAGTCTTCCATTTTTCCCACATTGGTAGACTCCGGAATTCCCACCAAGCGTATATTATTGCGCCGGCTTCTCGCTTCTAAATCCTCGTTCTTGGCTGCTATAGTGCGTAGGAGGTCATCCATCCGAGTAAGCCGCGCTGTGTGTTGTGAGGAGGTATCTTCGACGTCCGAGACTCGCTGCTCCGCCTCCCTGAGCCTCCCTTCATGCACATCCAGTTTTTGGACAACTGCATCCATACGCAAAGACATCCTGTCTACCTTGTCCGCTATGGTCGCAAAACCCTGGCGCATTTCTCGGAGGAGTTCCTGGACATCCGCGGAGGTGGTCGGCTGGCCATCACCAGAACCACCGGCCTCGGGTTGTTTCTGCTGTTCCGGGCTGTTGCGAGTCGGTTTTTTGGCAGCGTCGAAGGTGATTTTCGGTTGGCGTGCGTCTGGTCTCCCCATCTCCGCCGCTATTCAGAACGGTGGTACCCTGTAAGCAATGAGCTGTGTTGCGCGGATCCGTCCGTACGTGCAGGGGGCAAGAGCGAGTGCAATCGCCGTAGTCTGTGGAAGTCCCACGCCGGCCGGGATAAGGACCCTGAGATGGTGCGCGGTCAGCCCGAGTGCCTGTTAATATGACTTGGTCATGGGCCGAGGGCAAGTCAACAAAGCCAGGCCCAACTGCTCCCCAGAGATCGCACGTTCTGTTAGGCACACCGTGCACCCTCCCGTAGTTGTGTCGTCGAAGCTGGGATCAAGCAGGCTGCACAGAAGCAGATATACTCAGGAAGGCAAGGAGACCGCAAGAAGGCAGGTCATAGACGGGCGTGCGCACATATGTTGGCGGCCTAACTGCATCCAGGTGTCAGCACAACCTCCCGGCCACGGACAGCGCAGCCGAGGCGTACTCATCCAGGCCACCGCCGTGATAGTAGCCCAACTGAATGATGGGATGAGGCTCCTCCAAGCGCACCCACGCCCGAGACAGGATAGCGTTAACCACACTATTGGGCGTCCCCCCTACAGATAGCGGAGACCGATGCTAGCATCAAGAATAGAGGGGGATGCCGCTATGCAGGGAAGACAACCACTCGTCAGGGACCCAGGTGTCCTGTGGCGTAGTCCGTGCAGGCGATCCCTCCAGCCAACACCAGCCCCCAAAAGCGGCTCGTCCAGTGCACAGCCCAGCGGATCTCAGTCGCTCCCCGTACCTCAGAAGGTGAGCACTGCAGGCAAGTTCAATGTTGCACCGATCACAGCGCTATCTGCACGCATTGGGAAGCCGCCATGTTGTCTGTGTTACGGCAGGGCATCGGCCAAGGTCGGCGAGCACAGCAATGCAGCGGGGGCCTCAGGGGCTGCAGGGTGGTCAAGCGCCAGCGAGGAAGGGCTCAGCAGAGCCGTATTGCAAGCCACTCACTGTGCAAGGTCCAGGTTACAGCCAGGGGGACAGCGTCCGTCTTGCTCCGCCGCTGCCGCTGCAAACGCCAGTGTTTTCGCGCCAAAAGGGGCCCAACCTCCTCCACTGTGTACCCGGGCTCGCGCTGTCAGGCTAGCCGCTCGGCCGCGCAGTCACCTCCGCCGGTCAGGAGCGGTGGGGACGAGATCGCCTCTCCGAGCCGAAGTAGACCAGTCCCCGGACCCAAACTTGAACCGGAGCATCCAGGGGGGTCCCTGCATCGATGGGGCAAGTTTCAGCCCGGTAGGTCGCCGAAATCAGGAGAAATTAAGGATTGTTACGCCAGGATGTGGGAGCCTCACAGAAAGGCGTCCATACACTAGTGCGCCACCTAGCGCCCCAACTACTGCTTTAACTTAAATACTATATTCTCTAGCACATTGACATTGGTAGTCCAACAGCTCGTATATGTTCTGATTATCTGTAATGGATATATACATAGAGGGTTTATACTGGATAACCGTGCATTGAGGTCTGTTAATGCCATTAAGGTATTGATATGACATAAGAAACAATTTGACGAGGTAAACAATGAGGCCAACGAAAGTGGTATGTAAATATCACTGGAGGCCTAAAATGGCATTCATGGACAATAACACAGCCTTTATATATTATTAGTAAGACATGTAAAAAAAATATGGGATGAAGTATGGACTACGGTATAAGGATATTGCAAATCGCCAAGGAATTCCCTCATTACAAAGAGGAACTTGGGCTAAAGCTGTGCTCTTTCTGAAAAGTCACAACCTAAACCCTATTTTAAATCCCCATTGCCATGCTCTTCTTTATAAAGAGACACCACAGCGGCATATAAATAAGTATAAAATGTATGCTGTGAAAATAAAGCCAATGCCAATATGCACATCATAAATGGCTGGAAACTATACTTTAAACAATTTAATGTAAGTCACTTTGAAAAGTAGGTGCAAGTCCACGTGTGGTAAATTGCAAAATTCTTAGTTCTTGTAATGACTTCAGCAGTGCAATAGAGTGCCATAAAAGTCACCTTGTAAACCAATAACTATGTTTTTTTAAAAAGAGATCAGAACAAAGCTGGAATTCTAGAGACACCTTTAATTATTTAAACAACAGCCTTGCTTGCTAACCTTGCCTTTCAATCTGCCTGCTGGCAATGCGGCATCACCAGTGTAATACATTATTACAGTAAAGTAGCTATGCCATTTTCTTATCACACCACCACCACGTCCACCACCACGTCCACCACCACCATGTCCATCACCACCACGTCCATCACCACCACTCTATCTATCGCCCTCACTTTATCTACCTATCGCCCTCACTTTATCTACCTATCGCCCTCACTTTATCTATCTATCGCCCTCACTTTATCTATCTATCGCCCTCACTCTATCCATCTATCGCATCACCATAGCATCACTCAGCACCACCACAGCATCACTCAGGGGCACCACAACATCACTATGCGCTACCACTGCATCACTGAACGCTACAGCATCACTCGGCGCCACCACAACATCACTCAGTGCCACCACAGCATCACTCGGCGCCACCACAGCATCAACCTGTGCAACCATTCAACAACAACTGGTTCAAATATGTTCTCTCAATGTTTCAAGCTTTATTACAAATGTCACAAAAAGATGTTAATATTTCACTTCTGTTCTTGGATTTTCGTCACAATAAAATACACTGAACATAATCTTCACAAAAGTTATTTACAAAAGTTTAAGCTATTGCCATAATAGCTTTTATTTAAGTATTAATTATTAAAAAATAAATAAGACATTATTTGTAATATCAATACATCTAAGTCACGTCAATACAACACATATTGCATTACAAAGGCTATAGGTGTCACATTTGCGAAAGTTAAAACTATTGGCATTGTAAATGACAAAGCTATTAATTTCGCTATTTTCAAAACCAACACATAAATAAAAAATGTGTCATTTACAATACCAATAGCTCAAACTTTCCTAATGCGAGACCTATTGCATTGCAAATGCTTGTTGTGTGGGTTGCTGTCCAATTTGAGTTCTAATTCGTGTTGGTGTATTGTACCAAGTCCTTGCATTAGGGGTTTAAAAATATGATCCCTCTCCTTGAAGGACCCCTAGATCGTGACAGCCCAATATCTTTTTTTTTTTTCAATTCCTCTGAACACCTCAACCCTTCAAATGACCTATAACAACTGTTTACTACACCCGAATACTTCCCTCAACCCTTAAAACTGTAATAACCTTTTACTACCCTGTACCCATCCCTGAACCTTAATAATAACCCCTTACTATCTCATACCATCCCTGAACCCTGCAGTCCTGCCAAGTGTCTCATGTTGGAATAACACATTTCTGGTAATTTTCCCGCATTACCGTAACGCATAAGATTGTCACGCACAAGAACCATGTCCTGAAGTGCGATAAAGCTGTGTAGTTCCAGTTTCTCGCTTTGCTGGGATGGACGCATAAAAGCTGAGCTTGTTTTTCAATGGCCACAAGATGGAGCTAGTGTACAACGGGAGGTAGGAATCTCAATATATTATGACTTGGAAATATCCTGCTATCACAGAAACTCATATGCAAGCCAAACTTCAGAGATTTGAAGACCGAAACACAAACCCACACACCTGCCTAATTAATGTGAAAAAACACCCCCTGCTCAAACCATGGTATTAAACAGATGTGGATGTCCAGCTGCAAAACTAAGCCTTTAACCCCTTGCGTGCTTCGGACGGCCCCCAGCCATCCGATGTCACAGTGGACGTGTGCGGAGGACAGCCGGGGGCCGTCCGAACCCAGCCCACTCATTAACTCGCCCACCCAGCACGGTAATTCGCGCAGCGCGCAAGGGGTTACATACATGCCAAAAAACAGGGTCAGTCTAAACTGCAGTAAAAGATGGGCCTAATTGGAGGACTGTTCATGGAGAAGATTCCCACTCCCATCCGTTAGTCAGCCTCGGGTCCCACGTGGCAGAGAGCCTGGGCAGACTATGTCAATTGATCATGATCTGATCATGCCATCAATTTGATTGGTTGCCAGCTAGGGATGCTCAAGCTGGCTAAGGCAGAGCATCTGTTTGATTTATTGTTTCTCTGATGCTCTGCCCGGCAACAGGTGTCTGAACTAGGCTGTGGGCTGTACCATGCTACTACTAAGTGTGGGTGACATTATCCTCTTCACGAGAAGGTGCACTCATAGTGGTTGAATGTCACTCTCAATTACACTGAAATTATGAAAATGTCACTGATAAGCAATCTGAAACCTTGGCAGTTATGAACCAGTTACTACCACTTACTATCCCCTACCCTTATCCATCCCTCAACCACAAAAATCCTTGTAACCTATACCCTTACCTGAACCTAAGAAAGACCATAGTACCCATTATAACCACTTCCCCTTATCCATTTCCAAACCCGTACAACCCCGGATCCATCCCTAAACCCTTAGAACACCTTACTTCCATTTAATTCCCTTATAAGCACACTTGTCTGTGTGATAGACTCCCATGTTTTAAAGTGCCAGAATATGACATGCCTGGTGCTTACCTGCGTGGTAACTGCTACGTTGTAAAAGTAAAGCATGGTACCCAAAATAAGCACCTGAGTTGGGGCAGAAGAATACATCGAAACAACTAGTAGCATTAGGTGAGGGGTTAATACTGCACTGGAGTGAGACCAGATGTGATTAAGAGAGTCTAAAGCCAATGGGGGAAGAAGACCAGTGATTGAAAGGTGCGAACCCAAACCCTACTCTGAGTATTGTTAGCAGTAGGTCTGTTAACTGCCTTGTCAAAACCCTGATATAAAAATTAGTGTCGAGTTGTGAACTATTTTTGCTGATATTATATCCCTATTGTTGAGTTCAGGAAGGTTATTGCTTATATTAGTTCCTTGGTGCCAGGAGGACTTGGTACTAATGCGGTTTTGTTATGACTACTGTGGAAACATGTCTTCCCTATTAATAAAGTTTGTTAATTTTTTTTATCTTTTAACAGATGACAATGACATATGTCTGAGGCAGAGCCTTTATGATTGCTGTAACCTTATAGAAATGTCTGGCGCTTTAAGGTTTCTAACCCGAGTTGTAGCTCTAATGTTGGAGTCTCTGAGCGGGATATATTAAAATCTGTGTTAACTTAATTTTTCTACCATGTCTCCTCCAAGTAGATTGTCAACTATATTACTGAAAATCCTTGCAATTGGTAAGCTTTACAGATAAAAGCATGGTGAACATAGAAGGGAGGAATTAAGCTCTAGACATTTTGGAAAATGATAGTTCATGTCAAATTCCACTCCCATTTTTTTTTTATTTGATTTTTTATTTTTAATGCTAATTACCTATAAAACCTCTGCTTCCTTATAATTTTTGAAAGCTATTGGATGGTAAAACAAATGCACCATTTGCCCACTTTTTCCCCTACATTTTGTTGGGAGGCAACCCATGCACTCCTTTATGACCCCCATCGTCTTCACCCTCACCATTCTTTGGAAGTATCTCTGCTCATCTAGAATGACATCAAGTATATATTTGAGTGCAACCTCGGAACTCCCTGTATAACTTGTTGCTTGTAAAGTATTTGAAAATTGTCTCGTATAGTACACAATTTTGTATTTTGTTTTCAGATATTTCTTGGGAAAACTCCATTGCGAGAGATCGACCTCGCATTGTTAAATATTAGCAGGTTAATTACATCATGACCACTTTAGAAGGTTAGCAATCATACCTCTGGTTAATAATGCTTTAGAACGACACTTCATCGAAATAGAAAACTGGAAGCTTGATGATTGCGACTTTTACTGCCTTTGGTCCCTTGCCATAACCACCTTTCCAGCGCCAGTCTTGGCGAGCAATTGGGTGCATCCTAAAAAAATATATTTCTACTTCCTCCTTACTTGATTTATAGGCTTTTAGCTGCTGTGGTATTCACATTCGATCCCACTAAACTAGAAGTCAGTTTTTCACCAACTGCTCTGCATGAAAACTGCATCCCTGGCTGCCTTTAAAAAGTACAAACTATGTGATACTCATATATTGCCACTCTTCATTGGCCTCTCAGCCTCTTTTGATACTGTTGATCCTTCAACAGCGATTTACTGAGCGTGATTAAATCCTCTTTAAATGGAACTGAAAATGGTAGTGCTGGCCTCACCTGTCCATGTTAATCTTCTTGACCTGTAGAATTCATGAAGTATTTGTACATTTGTCCCTCTGTTTCATTCCCAACGTTTCACCCAAAGGTCTTACCGCCTTGCGTTGTCAGCTGTGTGAAAGAGATGAATTGAATACTTGAAAGATGTTAAAATAGTAGCTGTCAGACTGTCTTTCTAGTAGCTGATTTCTGCAACCGATAGAGACACAACAACTCTAGATCTTGGTGCATAAAATAGTGAACAATAAAATGGTAGGCATACATTTTGTAACTGTTGATAAACGGGTTTGTGTCAAACTTATACATTTTACAGTGTGCTGTTGAGCACCATCCTCTGTGACCAATTCAACCCTATTTGCAAAATCCCACCATCTGGAGCCATAGTCGGTGGCTTCTGTTGGCTCCCTTAACCTTTTTTAACTAAGCAGGAGCTTTAGGAGAAAAGGTCATGTTGAAGATCAGGACCAAGACTTGGCACAGTCCCCCAGATCAAATACTGAAAATGTGTCCAGAGTTTTGAGAATCAGGGCTCTTAATACCTTGAAACTATTGAATAACAATGTTCCCTCCAGCACTGGGACTGTATTACCCTAATTTTAGGTCAACTTCAGTGGCTCCAGAACCCAAAAGAAATAGGTTTCGACAAGACCCCTTACACGGAGTACTTTAGTAACAGAGTTCTTTCCCAAATTAAACACCTAACCCTACTAGGACCATTACTTTGTGAAAATTATAAGTCAGTGAAATTTGGACTCTAAGCATTGTACTTTTTAGGTCGAGCTGGCGTTGGAGGGCGAAGCGCTCCCGCCAGCGAGTTCTATAGTCACCGTGTTAACTGGCAAGGGAGATAGAGCTGTGCACGAGCCGCTACTGGCCTGTGCACGAGCCGACTCAGCTCTGTGAACGCGCACGTCTCCGGAAGACGTGCTGCGCCTGAGCCGCCTCCCGCTTGTTTCAATTCCTGCTCACCTAGGCGCAGAAACAAAATCACGGTAAGGGTCCATTTCTGGTTCACAATGATTCAGATATTTCCACCAATGACGTGTTTGCTGTCTGAAAAGAAACGTTTGCTGTAGAAACTACTAACATTGGTTCTAAACCTTTGGGGGAAGCCTTGTGCTGGAGTGTAGTGTGTAGGACACATCCCACGAGGCAAGGCGCTGTCGGATGTGAATGGTTCTTCTTTCCATAAGAACATCATTTACTCCAATCACTTGTAAGTGACAATTAGCCATTTCTTGGAAGCATGTAAAATCAAGAAGCAAGTGGCCCCAGGCCTCTTCCGGAGACCTGAAGGGGTTGAACAGCATGTGCTCTCTGCAAAAGAAAATGCCTGCAGGGAAAAGGCAGGACAAGCTGGACAGCAATTCTGCTGACATTTTATTTTGTGGCACAGAAATTCTAATGGGATATTAAATAGAGTAGACAGAGTATGCCCCTTGGCACTGCGTCTGTATGTATTTTTGTATGTATGGTACTCATGTAGCCAAACCTATCTGCAAAGCAGCGGAGAGCTGAACAGTAAGAGGCAATGCATGCAAAAGATAGTACGAATGAAGTTTACAGAAAGGGGGAGTGCTACTTATAGAAGGGTGTAGGAAGTCAAAATTATGGTAGGGGGTGGGGGCAGTTTTTAATAGGAGTCTGGTAGCCCAGGAGGTTACGAAGGGTAGAGATGAGCCTTTAGTTTCTTACAGAATTATATGGTTGATGGAGTTTGCTGGATGCGTAAAGGATGGATGTATTTAAAGCTGCTGTTATTTTTTTTGTCAACGATTTATGGTGATTGTTTTCCATTAGGTTACTGCGCATCGTATAGTCCTACATACAGTCTGCTGCGCACCCAGTGTGCCCAGTAGACGCTGGGCACATCTTAGCAGCTATAGAGCAAGAAGGCTCCAGGCTTTACCAATGTCGCTAGCCTTCTATATTACTTCATGAGTTCCTCTTCGAAACCGTCTACAATACCTATGTTTCAGGCACTGCATTTAGAAATCATGCTATATAATGTACGATGTATAATGCCTCATAATGTTTTTTTTTTAAACAGACTATTATTTTTAAGTTTCCGCAGAATCCCGCTTGCAAAAGGTTGGCTCATGTGTTGCAATCACTCTCTGATTTAGGGACTTTACATTTTCTATAATTTGGGCAAAATTATGGCATTTGTTGGGGCGAGCCTAGTTGGGATGAAATGCCTTTGTTCTTTTAGACTGCAAATCTTGTACTATGTGTTCAGATGGCTTTAGTTCCCATGCATCGTGGCTTTACATCTTCCTTGATACATATTTCAGACGCAAAAAGAACAATTGATGGACAGAATGCTGACCAATGTCAAACATTCACCCCAGTACAGAGATCTGGGCCTAAATCCATCTTTTTGTTTGCTCCCTGTGCCATTTCAGTTGAAACCCAGCCATATGCAAATCAGTCTTGACACTGTTTCCCATGGGAATAGTCCAGCCCGAACTGCTAGGCCAGGTTCTCCCTGGACCAGAAACAAGCATCCTAGGACTGGTCTCGGGGTTTCATCCCTCATCAGTCAGGCTAGCTTGACTCCAATGGCAAGGAGAGAATGGATAGGCAAACAGAAATATTTCTAATATTTATGACAGATTTGCTAGTGATATTATCTTGAGGTGATTTTATAAACTCTGTGGAAACCGCACTCAGAGCATGTGCCGTACCTGCGGCAGAAGGCTACTTTGGAGAGCTCAGGGACGCTGGGTAACAATCTGGAATGTCTACACCTTACTTTCGAAATTTAAGACTAGAGCTGGCATTTTTGAGAGGCAAAGAAAATAATTCCCATATCTGATTGAAGTAATATTAAGTGAGTGAAAACGTACATTTTTTTCCTTTGTGTTGACGCCTCTCTCTTTTGTCGTAACTTTGCTACTATGTAATTGTTAAGCACTCTTATACCCTTTGGGTCATGGTCGCCCTATATAAAACTCTGAATAAACAAAATAAAAAATGTTGTTGCCAATATGGGTATTTTGTTGAAATCCATACTTTTCCCCTAGTTACTATTTGATGTGGATGTACAGATGTATTTTTGCTTTTGAATTACGTTTTGTGGTCAAGTAGCAACAGCAGTGAGTTCCTCCCTGTGGCATCAACCTGAATATGTCAGTGAAGCTGTGCGAGGGGCAGGCTGCTGCATATCTATTGCTCCTCTGTAGTATGTTGTATTGCTGCATAACTTTTATGTTACATGTATTATCCTGAATTTTGGCAGGCATAGCCCTTGATATGGGCCGCAAGACAATTGAAAGGAAGAGATTAGCCCGCCCTAAAATGCAGAGGGTCTTTCAGCAAGAGAACTAAGGGACCATGTTAAATCGTGATGGTTCGCTGTTTCTCCACCGTAGCGACAAAGTAAATTATTCTGTCGCCTTAACAGAGGTGCCACCAGTCAAGTTTAGAAATTCCCGCCGGCCCTGCAGACATTTCTAGCAGTGGCAAGAACCACCATCACAACAGTTACGTCAATGCATTGTAAGTTTGACTGTCGGAGCCATACTGCAAACTTACAATGTTATTTTTATTTTTAAAAAGAAAATCCCAGACCAGGATTTTCTTTTTGAAAATAAAGTAATGCCCCCTTCAGTGAGAGGGGCACGGAGCACTTTTCAATGCCCCTCCCCGCCAGGTTTTTAGGTTTCGCCTGGCGTCCACTGCGCAGGCGAAATCTTATGTTAGACAGTACGGGGCTTTGTCCAGCCTCTCTCTTCCATTGGCTAGCTCCGTAAATGGAGGCTAGCCATTGGAAGAGATGGTTGTCAATCACTCTTTCCCCCGTCACAACGCGATTCGTGGGCGTTTCTGAGTCTTTTTTTAAGTCCCGCCCCTTTTCTCTCTGTCATTGGGAGGTAGGCGTTTACTCATTTCCCCCGACCGCCGCCCGCCGCAAGAAATCGTCCAGAAATCGTCCTCGGGTGAGTGCTTGTTACTTTAGAGTCGCGGGGAGCACGTACAGCCTGGGAGGTAATATTGCCTTGTTCTGTTTGTGGGGACGGTGACCCCACAGGGGGTTTTCCCTGGCGATAAGCGAGCCCAAAACAGAATCACCTTTCTCCCAAACACCTCTACTTCTCAGTGTGTATCTGTTCACACTGCTCACACTACTCTCTCAACCAGGTCTCCCTCTACTATCTAGTTTGGCTGGAGTGGCTGATTTCTGTTTAGAAGCACCATTGGTGCTAGTAATATTTTTGCCTTCTAACGGGACCCGCTCCCTCCTCCTTACCAGGGTCATCAGGGGTCCTTTTATGTCATCTCCTGGCTGCTGCTTCTCGCAGATTATAGTGTTTTTGAGGCTTTCCCTGGCTGACCTTCCCCAAGAACGAGCACAAACTGATCCCGCTCCCCAGGAAGCCAGTTCTCGCAGAAGCGCGGCAGCCCCAGCTGAGCCACGATGCAGCCTCCGCCCACACTCATCCCAGCGTTCTTGGCCCGTCGTTTCTGCCCTGCCGCGCTAAACCAGAGTAGTGCCGCCGCGACAACTAGAGTAACGTCGCCTTTCCAGACCCCCGATTTTCCGCACTCTCTCAGCATATTGGAAGGCACAGGTATGTGAAAGAGACCTGCCTCTGCCATCCCCGAGGAGAGCTCGCGACCGGAGCTAACTAACAGCTGCCAAGTTCCCCCGTTCACCCTTCAGCTCCTTTACACTTGTCCCACCATTACAATTTCCAAGCAGTGCTATCTGCACTTTTCCTCCCTAAAACACATGAATTCCTCAGCGAGTCCTCTGACACATTTGTAGTTACATTTTTAATAAAAGGATCGTTGCCTGTCATCGCAAAATGAGTTCACAGGACATGGAGGCGCAACAGCAAGAGGTAGCCTTCTGCTGGATCTTCCTGCAGTAAGCTGAACGTTCACCCCCTGTCCGCAGAAGAGATGACTAAAGGTGCCTTGGCTCTGAAGCCTCAGCTCTGGAAAGGGTTTCAGTCCACGAGTGAGCATTGCACAGGGCAAGAGAACCTAATGACAGTGGCCACAGCCAGATTACTGAGAACTGGATATGTTCTCTAGCACTGGCTTTTGAATCCACATTCTCCTCACAGTGGAACCGCTGGTGTATATTGACAGAGCATAATTAACTTCAAGTTAATAGAGCAGCCTGGCTTCCTCACTCCGGCCTTCCCAGCTCCAGCTGATTAACCCAGAGCGAGGTATTTACCACGTGTGGTAAATACCTCATGTTCTGAATTATCAAATGGCGCATGAATTGTAATGTGCAGAATCTGTTTTTACCACATAATTTCACGTTTTGCCACTTTTCTCGGTCTTGTTTCACTGGAAAAAAATTGGCAAGCGCGACCTCGTGGAATCTGAGGCCGTCATTATGAGACCCCAGTTCTTGGTGTGATATTTATTGCTTCTGATCAAATCTGACACGGCCGAGTTGGAATTTCAGTTACGATAAATATATATTGCTAATTTTTGGGTAATAAGGTGGACCTTGGAGCTCACTGCACCAAAATCTGCATGCTCCAGTAAATACTGAGCTTTTTCCTCCAATATACATCTGGAGTGTTGACCTGCCGATATTTATAATAAAACTCACAATTTTGATGTGCTCAACCGCAGTTACCACACATATCACAACAGGCCATGCCTCATGTTACTTGTAAGGAGTACCCAATAGTGACTGGATTTGATGGAGCCTGCCAGTGGTATTTCTCTGATTTGGTAAGATGACGTGTCTGAGAAGAACATATTCCTCAGATGAGAGAAAAACTGAAGGAATAGAGTGTTTGAAATGGTGCAATCTAGGTGGGGTAGAGGGCTGAAAAAGTGTTGGGCGAAAGGGGTTGAAGGAAGGTGGGACTCGAGGAACCAAGGGACCAGTGCAAAGAAGATCAGAAAATATCAGGCATAAGGGACTCCATGTGCTATATAAAAAGGATATCTCATACGTTGAGAGGCAGAAGAGTATTTTGGTGTGTTAAAGTAGCAGAAGCATAGGGCCCCGAAGCCGGCGGATATCTGTGGTTTCTATGTTTTGTGAATGAGGAAATGTGTGATGTAAGCAGGACCATTCACAAAACAGACTGACATGTACTCCGGTGTCCGAAATAGATTTGATACATTTATTAATATAAAAAGTGGTTACGAGACAGCAATAGCTATAGCTGTATGTGAGTGTGTCCTTTTTTCCGGGAGATCCCCATATCTGCTTGTCTTACTGCGCCATTTGTGGTGTGAATCAGCCCCTACAGCGTCGGTGCCAGAATTCCAGGAATGCACGGTCCAGGAATCATAGATTTCCTCATTGGCAAAATAGAACGTCGCACACTTTGCTCTCCGATATTGAGCTTATTGTCAGCACATTTCGGCCTTGTGAATAATGCTTTGGATCATGGCAACAAATGAAATACTATTGCATTGCATTATGGGATCTTCTGTTGTAGTTTTACAAATTAGACCTTATAATTCATTTACAAGTCCAGCCTTTAGTATGCCAGCATTCTTTCCCCCTATTGTTCAGGGTGAGAAAAATGAAAAACACTGTCAGTCAAAACAAGTTTGGAGCAAAAAAGTTTTTTTTGCATTGTGTGGGGTTCTGTCTGTGTGTGGGGTTCTGTGTGTGTGGGGGGGGTTCTGTGTGGCTCTGTGTGTGGCTCTGTGTGTGTGTGGTGCATGTGCCTCTGTGTGTTGCTCTGTGTGTGTGGGTGCAAATGCAATAGGTCTCGCATTTGCGAGATTAAGCTATTGGCATTGTAAATGACAATGCCGTTTATTTATCTGTTTCAAAACCAACGCATAAATAAAAATGTTGTCATTTACAATGCCAATAGCTCTAACTTTTGCAAAGGCGAGACCGTTGCATTGTAAATGCTTGTTTAATAGTCCTTTTGTTTTTTATCTCTGCACCAAGGCCAATGAATCCTGCAAATGTAATGGCTGGAAGAACCCAAACCCACAGACGGCTCCACGGATGGATCTACAGCAGCCTGCAACCAGCCTCAGTGAACCCTGTCGCAGCTGTGGTCACGCACTGGGTAAGCATACTGTGACTTTTTCTTCCCATTCTCATGAAGGTCTGGAGTGAATCATAATAAAAATGTTCTACAAAGATAAAACTTACAGTAGTGCAGAAGCCGACATCTAGTAAACATTCCAGTTTTAGATTCTTTAAATTGGTATCCACTTTTTCTCACTAGCTGACCATGTTTCCCATCTGGAGAATGTTTCTGAAGATGAGATCAACCGGTTATTGGGAATGGTTGTCGATGTTGAGAACCTCTTTATGTCGGTCCACAAGGAGGAAGACACTGACACCAAACAGGTGTACTTCTATCTGTTCAAGGTGAGCCTTCACACAGCAGAGAAAGGAGGATTTTGCATTATTGCACTAAATGTTTTCTCACAGAGAACTTTACAAATGCATGCATCCATTTGGTCATCTGGTATGTCCTTAGCATATGTACAGCAGATGTTCTCATTACTGTGACATTGGCACGCTTTCTTATTGAGTACTCTTTTTACGGTAATCCAAGCTATTCATTATACACTTGTTTTCGTGTTGAGTTATTAGAGATAATGACAGAAATATATAATTCAATAATAGTTTGTGTTGGTAATGTGAGAGTAAAATGGCTTTGATCGTGCTAACAGTTTTTGTAGTCTGTTTTTTTTTATGCAAGACTGCTTTGTTTCATTGACCTGCGTTTTTGGTCGTCCACAGCCTCTTGTATGCGCATTGTTTTTTCAAAGATATATTACATAATACTCTGGTGCGGAGGAAGTCTGTCAAGTTTGTTGCACTTTACCAACTCTGTTGCATGGTGCCATGTAGAGAGCAAGGGGTTGTCACTGCGTCTAGCAAGTGTGCCTCCCAAAACAGATTAATTAGTAGGGTAGTTTGAAAGATGGTTATGCAGCTTTTGGGTGTACTATGTTAGCCGAGTATGGTATCTGTAGTCTAATAGAAACAAAAAGGAAGCAGATGAGTATTCCATAATGAACATAGTTTTGTTGTTTTATTTTGCTTCACAGAGGCTCGCAAGAGATGAATACACAGCGATGGAGGTGCATTGTTGTGTGTTGCAAATATATAGAGAACATTGGGCAAAAGTATTATAGAAAAGCTCAGATTTGAGGCGTTTGTGACACAACCGATGACGACAAATTGTAGACATGTGCACACACGAGGACTGCTTTTCTTCCTGTGAGTGACCAACAAGAGGACTGAAAACCCTTAAATATTTTAAGTGCAAGGCCATGGCTCGGGCACTATGCATGAAATCTGTATGAAAATATTTGTGGCCTTGTTTTTAGAGTTTCATATGCACCACACCTTGATGCGATTGCTCACTTTGTCGCAAGAGTATTTTCAGGTTGCATTGCAAAGACCCAACAGCATTGAAGTCACTACCTTGCATTCAATAAATCTAGACTTGATTGTAACTTTTCCGAATTTAACTTTACTTTCAGTCACCAAAAATGTGCAAAGTATTTGGATAATTGGATGGCAGATTCTAGTGTAGATAACTTGTTGAAGTGGGTCCTGTTTAGCAGATTTGGAATGATGAAGCAAAGCCTCCATTTTGTTGGATATGTTTTTGCATGCAGAACTTGTAGACCAGAATGTAGTCATGAACTGACCACTGGTCTGCGCAAATACATCTGTGCCCTGTTGGAGTGGTGATGGAACATCAAATGTGAGAACACTGCCCGAACAGTGTTGCATTCATCTAATGCTCTTATAGATGCCATAAAGAATATTGATTCACCAACTCAGTTTAGGTCACTTTCAACATTATATTGAGTTCAGATATCGGTTACAACTTGTACAGTATCTCTACACAATTATTTATTTCACTGAGTGCTCTACTTGGAATAATATTTGCGATGCTATTCTTAACACCTCTTCTCCCACCTCATAATCTTCATTTATTCCTGTTTCGCCTTCATATAGGTCACTCGAGTGATGCAACTTTTTAAACTTAGTCTTTTATTTATTTACAGCTGTTACGGAAGTGCATACTGCAGATGAGCAGTCCAGTGGTCGAGGGGTCTCTTGGCTGTCCTCCATTCGAAAAACCCAACATAGAACAGGTAACAAGGAAGAATTGGGCACTCTTCTTGATCTTCCATCTTTAAAACATTTCATTTTTAAATTTAGTGTTTTTTTCTAATTTGTTACACTTCTCGGCATGTTTTATATTTCATTTGGCTCACACGTTGTGTAAATGCCATCTGTCATAAGTGGTGTATTCTTATCTTAGTGTTAATAGTGTTAAGTTCACCAACCCTACATAAGAAGACTGTTTATTTTTAAGTAAAATTGATGAGATGTTGCAATGCATTCATTTGGCATTTTCTCCACCTAATACCTAGCCGTAGCTTATTAATCTAAGGGATTTCACTGCAAATACATTTTTTTCACTTTATAGTCCTATACTATACATACCTATTATTATTTGGTCTCTAAAGCGCATGCCCTACGAAAGGCTTGTTGGTGCTAAAGACAGAGTAACCGGGCACCCAGTTAAAAAGCCTAGAAAAATTATAATTAACAAAATAACGTTTTCAAGCTCCATGTAAAATCCATAGTTAAGTTTTCTTAAATTCACTGCACGTTTTTGGGACTATTGGTTGAAATAATCTGCCTCCTGCTCTAACAATCTCAACGCATGGAACACACAGCAGAAAGCATTCTCTAAAAGCTTAAAGTGCCTTAAGGTATATGGCTGCAGAGGAAACAACCGATCTTTTCTTCTCCCTAGAAAATTCAGTGGGTTATAAAAAAAATGCTCTACGACCAATGTAGTTCAGTTTTATTCCAAAACATGGCAAATGCCTATTGCACAACTCCAAGGAAAAAGTACAGTGTTTTTGTGTCACAGTGGACACTTCAAAGTTCAGCTTTCCGCTGTCAGAGAGAACACCAAAGTTTTAAAGTTCAGTTCTTCTTTTATTGTATCTTGTTAGCCCAAACATGGTCCTGTTTCCTGAGTTTTTGGACAATCCTGATGGGGAATTTTTGTGCATGCTCAAAGTTAGTTAACTTTATGGTCACTTTTGGACATAACACCCTCTCTCACCACTAAGGTATGATTGTTCTCAGGGAGAATTGTAATTTTGAAAGAACACATTCCCTCACCACTGAGGTATGATTGTTTTCAGGGTGAAATGGAAGAATCTTCTAAAGCAGGTGCAACACAGCGCATCTGCACATACTGTATACGTACAGTGGATCAGTTTTTTCCTGAGAGCAAGTTCCATTGTAATGTTTCCTTATTGATATCAGCCATAAAACCTTACCTTTGGAGTAGTGGGGGCCCTAACTCATATGCCTTTGTTGTCGCCTATGTTTACACTTCTCCCTCTATTGGAAGACATTCCCGGTTTTGTCACACAAATGTGTTGAGACTCCAATCGGAATAGTGGGAGACTAGGCCATGGTTGCCTTGATTGGCAGATCAATTAATAAAGTTATGATCCAGGGGGGTTAGTAGTAGTAATGACCAATTGTCTGACCTTAGTCACTAAAGGAAAACGAGGTTATGTCAATGAAAAATGTAGAAACTGAATTTAACTCTTGACTTACCCTGAACTATAGTTATCCAGATCAAACAGAAATAGTGCTACAGTATGTCAAGAGAT
Source organism: Lissotriton helveticus (assembly GCF_964261635.1). Classification (NCBI taxonomy): domain Eukaryota; kingdom Metazoa; phylum Chordata; class Amphibia; order Caudata; family Salamandridae; genus Lissotriton; species Lissotriton helveticus. Next base: position 1,899,991,084 of record NC_136065.1, read on the forward strand.
CATAGAGACCTGTTAAAGATGTACCGGTTTTCAAGCAGTATGTGAAGGGCTATAGCTAAGAAAATATTGAGACATTCTCTTTGGTATGCATGATCATTTCCAATTATTGTGTTATCAATGTTGATTTCGGAATAGTTTAGCTCATAGAGAAGCATGCTTTGCATAAAATGCATTGGGCGTTTGCGAAGAGAGTGATTTTATATGCCTAAAAAATGCTCTGGACTTAATATGGTAAACGTTTTTTAAAGTAAAACAAAAATAGCATTGGGATTTAATTTGATAAAAGCCTTTGCAAGGTGGACTGATTAGAGTTCTCTGATTGGCTTCTTTGCTTAGAAAATATTGGCCATTGAACTATCAATGAAGATGCCCATCGTATTATTACAGAACATGGCCGGCTCATTTTACTATGACATATGCAAATTCTACAGATTAAAAGTCTTATTATTGCAACCCAATATATGAGCTTCATATTATGTCTGGGCAATTTATATAAAGTACATTGTACACAGAATAATATAGATATTCACATGTTTGCAGTGTATGATCCACAGCCTTTCCTCTAGGTTTGTGCTTTATAAATAATAAAAAATAAATTAAAAAATAAATAAATTAAAAAATAAATACCACATACATGCTTACATATTGTGAGAGCTCATACATACAAGTTTACCAAAGAACATGTTAACTTACCTTGCCTATGTTTCTCTTTTCTTTTGTTCCTACTCTCTCTCACACCCATCCCTGTGCCCAACTTTCTTTTTAAAAGGGAAATCTAGATGATTTGATTGTTGGAACAGCTGTGGTTAGGTACTCTGAGGTTTTTGGAGACACGGCGTCTATGGGCAAGTTTCAGGCCAAGGGACCTCAACAAGCTCAAATCCTGTTTAAAGTGAAATGCATACAATGCTTTGATGCCAGCCTTGTCTGTTACTTAATTCTGTATCGTCTTCATCTGGTCCCAAATGGTGGCATGTATGCACACCCCTCTGTGTTTTTAAAAGTTCCAAAATAATGCGACTCACCAAGGCATCTGTCTAATTACAATAGGTTGCATGCCAAGTACAGATAAGATAGCCTCCAAATGTACCTTTCCCTCATAGAAATATGAGCAATCATTTCAGATTTCTGACTGGTTGATGCATGCTGCATTGTCCTGACTGGGCTTTGCATTGCTGTAGGAGGACCAGAGGTTCATTAGTCAGAGCCTGGGTGGTAAAAGACTCTTGTAAGGTTTGTCAGCATTCACTCAACGCTGTTCCCATTTACGAGTGCTTGACAGATTCTATAAGGCTGCCCTCCAAATCCTCTCTCTTTCCCTGCCATTCTGCTCCACTCTCGTCTTCTGTAAGGGCCAGCGTTTCCCATCATACTGCCCTCCAGACCCTGCCTGCCTTCTCCCACCAGGCCGCTCTGCTCTTCTATTCCAGGAGGGCCTGGCGGGTCACATCATGCTACTGTCCAGGCCCTGTTGCTCTTACCCCGCTGGGCTGCTCGTTCTCCTTCTCAGGGAGGGCCTAACGGTTCCTCATATGCTGCCCTTAAAGGCAAGGACTGGCCTAACTGGGGTTGTGCTCTAGTCTAGTATTATAGTCTGCACTCCCTGGAAAGGCAGGTGTGTTGTAGTAGTGGCTGCGCAACCGATAGGTCTGAGCTGGCAGAGACTGTGCTCCCTGCATGTCTGCTCTAGCATGGTATGTGCCTCTCTGAACTATCTGGTTTGATCCATTTAGACCTGTGCTCCCTGAAGATTGGGCTCTAGTTGTAGCTTTGCTCTGTGGACAGTCTGGTGGGGGCTGCTTTTAAAAAGGTTGTGCTTCTTGCAAGACCAAGGTTTGGCAATGTTTGTGTCCCTTACAGGAGTAAGTCTGGCAGGGGTTTCACTCCCCACAGAGCTACCTTACCTGAGCATGTTTCTTGAGTGCCTTATGACCCGAGCATCGTATCAAACTGCTGTATTCATACCCACTTCTGCATTATGCATGCCTGTGCAAGATCCTGACACCCAATATCTTGTCTCCTTTCCCTGACATTGGGCGTTTCAGACAGATGGACAGAAAATACTGCCAGCAGTATAGAATGCTGTGGCTCACCTTTATTCTTGGTATTCCCAGACAAGAAACCATTGTCTATCATCTGCAAGATTTACACTGGCTCCCCTATTAAATAAAGGATTATTTTCAAGGTGCTCATCTTTTTACACAGGCATTTATATAATTGGGCCTGAAGTTCTTGATTAACATTATTGGCACTAACATCCTCACACACTTCATTCTGCGGCTGCCCGTCTGGTCATGGTGCCGAGATTCCGTAGGTTGAGTTGTGATGGGCGCTCATTCACAGTCTTTACGATTAGGGAGTGGAATCATTGTCTCCTTTCTTAGCAGGCCATAATGCAAGAATCCTTGTTTAGGAAGGCTCTAAAACCCATCTCTTTGCATTAGTTTAGGGCGATGTGTTATTGATGCAACTTTGCTGTGCCTGTTCTGAGACACTCTTTGCAGTAGCCTTACGCTTTATAAACTTGTCATTCATTCATTCTGTATTTGTTGTCTCAGTTCACCGTTCATGCTGGCCCTGCTTACCCTTTAGATACAAGGATATCCCTGCCCCATACTCAGCCCTTTATCTAGACACCCTCGTATTATGCATGTCCATTCTGCCTTCGAGTGCTATTCATGCCCTGTGCATGCCGCCTACCCTTTGAATTCTGCCCTCTGCATCCACTTGGCCCTGTGCATGCTCACTTTCTCCCTTGGATAGTCCTGCTGTATATTGGCCTGTTGTATGCGACCGGGCTTACAGTGCGTATACTCATTTTACCTTTTGTACCGTAGTGAGCCTAGCTTTGTGCATGGTCTGCACGCCTTCTTCTATGCTCATACTCCGCTCTGCAGATGCCTCCACCCCCGCCACAACCAATGGCAATTCATTCTGGGACTCTCCTGTGTCACCTTGATGCGCTTCCCCTGTCCTGTGCATGATGGTCTCACTTTGAACTGCTGATACATACCCCTGAAAAGCGCAGAAGTCCTGCTGAGAAGTGTCTGTACTTTCTAATTAAAATGGAAGCAGCTCTGTCAAAGTCCACTTTCTATAATGCTAAAAGTAATGCATCCCTCGGGAAAGTGTCATGGGATGGTGTCTTGTTATCAGTACAGAAGCAAGTCTCAGGGTAAGTTCGGTCAATGGCCCTTACATTGTAATGTTCCTTTAAGAAGTGAATGCTGCTCTTTCTCTCATTAATAGTATTGCAGTCCTGTTTAGGCAGGTGTCCCATGAACATGTTAACACATTAGTCCTTCTGAGAGAGTACAATTAATTAATTGTATTTCATAATACTGTAGAATATGGTCATTGATATGTTGTCGAAGCTGACCGTCTCAGTTTCAGAATCATGCAAATTGTGCCCCACAGCGTTGCCCTCCTCCAATGGACAGATCTGCTTTCCCAGAATACTTCCATTCATTTTATTTATTTTATTTATTTCATTTATAAAGCGCTCTATCACCTGACGGCATCCTGGCGCTGAGCAACTTGGAGTACATGGCAAGAGGCAGACAATAGAGGGCAGCTAATACAAACCGTACTGCAACTAGACTTTCGGAAACAACAGGGTTTTTAACCTTCTTCTAAAAAGCAAGAGGTCACTGATCTGTCTTAATTCCAAAGGCAATCCATTCCAGAGCCTGGCTGCAGCAACCGTAAAGGTTCTACCACCGGCTCTGACTTTCCTGAACCTGGCTACCTTAACTAATCTGGCTGAGGCTGAACGAAGGTTTCTAGCTGGCACATTCCACTCAAATTTCCTCTGCAGCATAACCGGGCCCATCCCGTGCAGGGCCTTAAACACTAGGCAGAGGGACTTGAACTGAATTCTCTGTCTCACCGGAAGCCAATGTAATTCTGCCAGGGCCCTAGAGGACGAAGACCATCTTGGCCAGCCCAAAGCAAGTTTAGCTGCAGAAGACTGCATTCTGAGGAGTCTGTCCACCAGGAACCTGGGAGATTCAAGCAAAAGGGCATTACAATAGTCCAGTCTGCTCAAAACTGTACTCTGTACCACTAGTGCCCGTGCTTGGGGAGGTAGTAGAGGGAGAATTTTACGTAGTAACCTAATGATCACAAGGCAGCTTCCCACCGTTCTAGTGACTTGAGACTCCATGGACAGCTTGTTATTAAACAAGATGCCCAAGTTGCGAACCTTCTCCTCTGGTCTCACTGCAATTGACATATCACTCGGCCAGAAGTTGCAAGGCAGCACTGAGGGAATCCTATCCGCAGGGCAGAAGAGAAGCTCCGTCTTCCCGGCATTGAATTGCAAAGAATTATCCTTCAGCCACTTGGCCGTGTCACGCAAGCAGCTGTGAAACTCCTAGATGGAGGTAGATTGTTCACCCTCCAGTGAAAAGATAAGCTGCGTGTCGTCGGCATAATTTGTGATGTTATTCCTATGCTCTTTAACAACCGCGATCAAAGGTTTCATATATTTGTTAGAGTATTGGGCTGATTGCCGAGCCCTGAGGTACCCCATGTGTGATGTCAATCGGTTCTGACTAGTAGGGAGGAAGGGACACCGCCTGCATTCGACCCGTAAGAAAAGAGTGGAACCATTGCAAAGCGCAACCCTTCACCCCCGCCTTCTCCAGCCTGCTCAACAGAGCTCCGTGGTTGACCGTGTCGAACGCGGCAGACAGGTCAAGCAGGATAAGAACCACTGCCTTATTCCTGTCTGCCCGTGATCGAAGTTCGTCCATCACGGTCACCAGGGCCGACTCTGTACCATGGGCAAGCCGAACTGAGCGTCCTCCAGCAATCTGTGATGCTCCAAATAATTGGAGAGAGTCCTACTGACCACTTTCTCCGCAATTTTAGCCGGAAAGGGCAGAAGTGAAATCGGCATATAATTCCCGACTCCAGCACCCCAATCCTACCGCCACCAATCTCTGTAATGCCCCATTGGGCTGCACTGCATTCCTTTTATGGGAGGACCCAGCTGCTCCAAGGTAATGTCAGTGTGTGATGTAAGAGTGTGTGAATGAGCGCAGGGTAAGCGGTTGGCCTGTGTGAGTGGCAAGCTGCATGAGTGTGTGGTAAGTGGCAGAGCTGCATGAGTGCGAGGTTAACGGCGTGGCTACTGGAGAGCAGGGTGGACTGGTGTGAGAGCCGTGCCTGAATTAGTGCATGTTGCTAGGTTTGCCTTTGTGAGTGTGGGTGAGAGATGTACCTCAGAGAGTGCTGGGTGAGAGGTGTGCATCTCAGAGCAACGTGAGCGGTGTGACTGAGATTGTGGGGGATTGGGTTTGACGTTATGCCTTATGTGGATGGTGAGTTTAGCGATGTGCTTGCGTGTGTATACATTGCACGCTGTGACTTTTTGATGGGTGAGCGTTGCTCCTGTGAGGGTGGAGTGAGCAGTTTGCAAATGTAAGGATACTGTGAGTACATGCCTGAATAAGCACTGTGAGAGCATTGACTCATCATTGTCTGCTGAATGTGAGTGTAGTAGTCAAAATCAACAGGTTATACCCAAACCACCCTTATGGGACGAAATTTATACAATAGAAAATGGTATAAAAGGAAAAAATATATAACAGTTTATGAGAAGAGCACATTTAATTACCCTCTCTAAAATTCATATTATTTAAGAAAATGTATAAAAACATTTTCAAAATACAGATGCGCAGCGACACCTGATCAATGAAATAAACACACAAAATGGCATATATCGTAAAACAGAACATATATATATATATATATATATATATATATATATATATATATATATATATGTATATATATATATATATATATATATATATACAAAATAACATAACACAATAATCCTACAAGAATAATCCTCACTAGTGTCCCTTGAACTTCAGGGTAAACCACTTAGAGGTAGTCCAGGTGACACACCTAGGGTGGGATGAATTAATGGTCCTAATTATAGTGTGGCACCTTACAAATATACAAATTATTCAAATTACAACAACTACTCCTTTAGAAGTATCTATATGAGTGTAGGGCAAACGCTATGTGTGTGTTGGGTGAGCATTGTGCCTTTTGAGGGTGAGGTGTGCTGTGGCTGTTTGAGATTAGGGGATCACTGTATATGATGCTGTGTGTAGGGTGAGCTCTGTCTGGTGTGTAGGAGTATAAATGAACACTGTGCTCTGTGTGAGTGCAGGGCAAACTATTAGTCTGCTCTGCGTAAGTGTAGGCCGTGCTTGTGTGAGCATAGTGTGAGTGCCATGATGAGCAGTGTGCATTTTGCAAGTTAAGGGCTATGAATAACTTTAATGTGCTAACACGTGAAACACATGCAAAATGCAGCATTTTGCATGCCTTTGTTTGCATGTCTTGGCACATTAAAGCCAGGTCTGTTGGCATTGCCAATGCATGTTGAAGTATATAATTTTTTTTTTGCCTACACGTGACTTCTAAAATTGTTGGCACTCTACGTCCCTCTTGTTTTCTGGTTTCATCCTGCATCTCCAAATAAGCGGATATTCTCACTGCTCTCGGACTTTGGTGTAGATCAGCTGTGCAAGCTATTAATGAATAATGTGAGTGTGTGAAGCCCATCCTTGTGTTTTTTTGTACTCCCAAGAAATAGCAAGACTAGTATACAGGTGCCAAGAGCGTAATTCCAAGAGTAGTTATTTGATTGGTTTGGAACACTTCTGCGGTAGTATTTAAACCTCCCCTTAAAATAACCATGTAGGAACCTTTTGAATACAGTAGAGTTCCTAATTAGGATGTTGAGCACATGCCTGCCACATAGCCTAATGTTATTTTATCTTCTGCATGAGGTAAAATTATTATTTACATTTTGCTGGTCTGTTTTATTTTCCTATTACCTTCTTGGTGATCAAGGTTGGGAGAAAAACATTGTCCTGACTAAACTAATGACCTCTAAACCCATTTAAATCCCCATATAAGTTGTATGTGCAACATTTGCCCTTAACAAGTAGTTATACCTTAAACAAGTAGAATAAGGTTTTTTCCAGACATAGATATCAAGGGTCATCTAGCTTTAACATTTAAAGCCATTTGCTGAATCCTGAGCTGCATATATTGAAGCATTTTCCAGAATGTTCTCGTTTAGAAGGCCTTCAGGGAAAACCAGGAGTGGGTTGAGATCTTTGTTGCGTCAATAAAAAGTACTTCTAGATCTGCTGCTTGGTCTACACTTCCTCATCAACTGATTCGTAAAGTATTTCTTTTGTATTCAGTGGATTTTGTCTTCTAGTACTGCTCCTGAGCCATCTTATCTGCAACCTAGCAAGTATCCGACAGCCCATTCCTCTAGAAGAAATGATTCACTACTCCCCTCATGACAGATCCTGATCACTGAAATTTGTGTGGCCACAGACATCTTAGCGAGCTGGTCTTCAGTGCAAAACTTGCTTGATTAGAGCCTCACCCCTCTCTCCTTATTCTCCTCTGGAATGAACTTTTTTTCTGTTCTAGTGCCTATGAGTATCGAAGACGATAACCTGGTAGAGAAGTAAAAGTTGCTTGAAATCCTAGTGCTATATCATGGGTATTACTTTCCATTTTTTGAAAAACCTACCATTGTCACAGGGGAAATGTTGGAAATTGGTTGAATAGATCATTATCGTCATCTTTCAGTCAAAATGATCGGCAACAGCAACACTGTTGTGAATTCTGGTACAGTGGAATTCTTGAGCTGTTTAACAGGATTGTGTTAAAACATTTCGTGGCAAAGGGAGAATAATGCCTACATGCGTTATTGCTGCTCTTTACTGAGTGTGGGGAGGATTACGATTACAAATACATTTTTGAAAAGAGTTTGTCATTGGACTTATTGACACGTTTCGAAACTTCAGAAGTACCATTGTCAACAATATATATTTTTTCCAATTTTTTTAGGGTGTTCTTAATTTTGTCCAGTACAAGTTCAGTCACCTACAACCCAAGGAACGTCAGACCATGTGCGAACTCTCAAAGATGTTCTTGCTTTGCTTGAACTACTGGAAGTTGGAAACACCATCCCAGTTCCGGCAGCGATCTCAAAATGAGGATGTGGCAACCTACAAAGTTAATTACACTAGGTAACACCAGGAATATAATCTTTATAAAAATATTCAGGAAACTAGTTCTGTCTGTGATTTTGCTCAGAATGGTTCAGCCAACCAGAGTAGTGGTAGTAACTCCTGTTTCCTGTCCACATTCACCTAAAATGTGACCCGGGGTCACGAATCAAACTGAAACAGTGTTAGCCTCTATGAGAGAGCAAGACTTTGGGAAGAAGAGGAGTTGATGCTCTAAAAATTATTGTACACATGTTAGTGAATTAACCATGTTTAATTAATCTTTTACCTAATTATTAACTATTACTATGCTGTTTAGCAGAGTGCAAAAAATCCTTCTTTTTTTGTGGAATTGGCAAATTACTCTTTCTATACGTATTTGCTGAGAAAGTGTTCTACGTTAAAATTGAATTCCATTTATGGAATATAGTTTTCATATATGATATGTCTTCTGGTTTAAGCAGTAAAGGAAGATATTAAAATTATGTTGAAAAGCAGCACCTGTGGGAGAAAAGGTAATTAAGAATAAACTAATCTTCATGCTAATTGTTTTTATGACTTTGTTTTTCAGGTGGCTTTGCTACTGTCACGTTCCCCAGAGCTGTGATAGTCTTCCTCGCTATGAAACCACACAGGTGTTCGGTCGAAGTCTACTTAAGTCCATCTTCACAGTTACACGCCGACAGCTTCTGGAAAAGTTTCGAGTGGAGAAAGATAAGCTTGGCCCTGAGAAACGAACACTCATCCTCACCCATTTTCCTAAGTAAGTAAACAGGTTTAGCCCACATTCTCCTGCACTTTTTGTATGCTTTCACTTATTATTTATTTTTTTAATTTCTAAAGCGCACAAATACCTTACGGTGTCTCGGCGCTGGAGTTCGCAGATTACGGGGGTTCCACTGACATCTTACTGATTAAAGAGCCAAGTCTTGAGATGTTTTCGAAATGAAAGTAGTGAAGAATGATGTTTGACATGGGAAGGGACTTGATTCCATAATTTTGAGGCAGCCACTACAAAACGTTTATCTCCCCATGTAGCCTTTTTTGTGTATGGAATTTGGAGCTGTTGGGCCGAAGATGAACGTAGTGTTCGACTTCTCTTTGCACACTTCCTTTAGTGGATGGCTGGCTGTCCCCCTTGTTTGCACTCTTGCCTAAGTAAATGACTGTCTTCTTCAATTTGTGCTCTTATGTATTAGTTTTCAAAGGAATGCTCCACTTGAGTGGGGAATCTGGGATTACGCTTCTGGTCTCCTATATCCACGTTTTAGCTGCAAAGCCACAATTGTCATTTGGCCAGGACATACCATCCATGGTAAACTTAAGTACTCCTTTGGAATTATCCTCTTTTCCTGGCTTCTCTCTTTTTATAGTTTTTAACAGGGTATCCTTATTCCACTGCAAAGGAGCAGGAGGGCACTCTTTCAATGACATTTACAATTTTAAGTTCTTTCCACTAATGGCGCTCTTTACTTGTGTCTCTGTGAGGGTTCTGTTCCTCACACTGTCACATTTTACATGTTAAATTATTTAAGACCTTTGAAAGTGGCACTATACTTAGTAATTGAGAGCACCCACAAAGCCCAATTGTTCTGTTTCCTTTAATAAGTAGACCTACTGTCTTAAAACAGCCTAAAATATATATGCAGAGGTTCAAGTAAGAGCCAGACAACTCTCACTGCTGGTTAACTATTGATCATGCGCGTGATGTACAATAAGCAACTCTTTGGTATTAATTAGTGTCATCTGCCTAATTTCACCTTGGTTCCAACTTATTAAGGCTCAGACTGAAAGTTCTTCCTTGCGCTCACAACTAATCAGTGTGCTTTATCTATACTCCTGGTGTTTTGATGTTGAGTCTTAATTGCCTCTCCATTTTTTTAACTATACCTCTAAGGTCCTTCTATGCTATACAAGGCACTGTCTCTTCACTGCTTCAAGTTTATGCTTTCAGACTGCGTGCTGAGCAGTTAAACAATTGAAAATAGACAGCAGAGCTACTCAGAGTCCACAGGTTTTCATTTCAACACTAAAAGTGGTGTAGAAAGCTGGAGTTGGAGACCACTCAAACCCATGTATAATTATAAAACCAAACCCACAGTACCTGACAGTGTTCGGTGTACTGCAGAACCATTTCCGATTTACTCTTTGAAACCCCACCTTGCACTCTTCTTAAAGCTGGCAATTATGAACACCATCCTTTAGTTTTAAATGTTTAAGTTATTTCTACTTTACTATACTGACCTTTGTAATCCTTTTGCATGATGCCTCTTCTGAACCATTGTCGTCTTCAGTGCATTTGTTGAGATAGCAGCAGACAGATGTAAAAGTATGGAGAATTTTTTCACTAATAGTCTTGCTTCAAGTGACTCCCTTTATGGATGCGCATTCACCTTTCCGGCTGTAGCATGGCAATAGTAGTATATACAGCTGTAGTCCTGTATCCTGGATTATTTAAACCAGCAGGGTATGCAAAATATTAGTGCTTTAAATGTACATGTAGGCAGACTATATTTACGTACCGTGATCTCATAATTAATTAGATGTTATGGCAGTTTATTGTCGCTCCGGGTGGACCTCAGTACTTGGTAATCTAATGAAGACAATGGACCAAGAGCAAAAGAATGACTTTTACTTTTTCTTTGGTTGCTTGTTTATTAGTGTCCAATTTGGTGACCTGTATTTTACAGGTTCCTTTCCATGTTGGAGGAGGAGATCTATGGAGAAAACTCTCCCATATGGGAGTCTGATTTTACAGTGCCAGCCACAGAAGCAACACCTGTTGTGTCACGTCCCGGTATGGCAATTCATTCTTGTAAAATGGAAAATAATACACCTTGTTTTGTCCTTGAATCTCAATTTTATTGAAATGTGTGCTCTAGATACAAAACCTTATTGTTCTTTTTGCCAAAAATATATTTTTGACTGGGCACATTAGGAGTTGTATTACACGTACAATGGGTCTGTGTTCACAATTGCCTCAAGTTGTGGTCCTTGATGAATACTGCTCCTGCATCCTTATCTATGTTCTTCACAGTGCAACCAATGGAAGGTTCCTATTCTAAAGTCACAAAAATATACTTGTGTTAGTCTTACATATTCTTTTGGCGTTTTAGCTTTCAGCCTAATTCAAGGCTGAGGGTTTGTTAAAACTGTGGTTTGGGACTCTAGTGGCTTCAGTAGAACGCAGTTAGTGAATTAAGGTCGAGATGAATCGATCAAATATAGGATTTAATACAATTGTAATTTTGAATTCAAGTAATATATTTAATAACAAATTTGAAATTTATTGTGGGTTGATATTTTTTTTAAAAAATTGGCTTCCCTCTTCTGTATTGGCAGCAGTGTATTTAGAGCCCTTAAAGTAGCTTCTATTCCATTTTCTTGATCTACAACTTTCATGCTAATTTTCCCTTCCTCCCTGCTAGTTCCATGTTTTCCAGCAGGAAAATGGTACTTTTACAGTTCTCCTGCTGAACCCCAGCGCTGCTAGTTCCACATGTGGAATAACAGATATTGTGGGGTTCTGTTATTTCACAGTACTGGATTACAGACTTCATACAAGCTTTCCCTGAAGTATGAGAAATAACAGTGAGACTTGTTGTTGGTGCACCTGTTCTAGCAGGGTTTCCTCCACACAAGAAAACCCCATGCACCCCTGCATATTTTACCATTTTCTTCTAACCAATGTGTGCTTTGGGAGGAGATTGCATAATGCAGTATTCCCATGTCACTTATGGTTCCAATTTAGATGAACTCCTGCATCTTACCAGATGTTGATTTTGAATAAGGGCCTCAGTATTTTAAAGATAGAGGCAGCAGGATCACAAATCTTACTTGGATTGGGAGAAAAAATAAATGGGATGTTACAATTTTTTATAAACTCTGACGTACTTGGCATAACAAAGGATTCAGTTGGTTCATGCCAATTACCAGCATTAAGCATCTTCCATTTGTTTCTGTATGTGAAATCTATTTCTTCTTTTCATCAGTTGTTAGCCCTGCTGCAGTCCCAAGTGCTCACTTGTTCAGCAAAAACCTCAACACCACTTCACCCATGGCCTCCATGGAAACTGCTCCCTCTGAGCCAGTGCAAGGTAAGATTTCTCCTAGAAGAACAATTTATTGCTTTATGGACCGAGGATAGTGTTTCGTGCAGGAATAATTTCTTTCACAAATGTTGTGCATGTTATCAAGACAACACATTGTTCACTGTTGCAAAGTAACTCCTTTGTGGGTGGTTACCCCCAGTTTTTCCTTTGTTTGGGACTCAACCTGCTTGTAATCTTGAATTCTAACACTGGGACATTGCTATCCAATGCCCAGTGTATGTCCCCTGATCCCTAAAGAATGTTGATATTGGCTTAAAACCTGATTGACACATTTGACGTTACTATAATGCCATAGTGTAAGGCAGAGGTCTTCAAACTTTTGTAGGTTGAGCCCCCCAGCTGAATTTTTTGTTGGGCCCCCCCATCACCTGACGGAAATTTCTGGAATCTGGTACACTACATAATCGACCGCCACACGCATATCACGGGCCATATCCAGCATATAATGTTCAACATAATAAGAGTGTTTAGTAAATTGCAGGTTTGTGAGTGGGTGTGGTGAAATGACAGTGATGTATTACACAGCTCAAAACACAATTTTCCATGATAAAATGTGTGCAAATTGTTTTTACTAGGATGCTTTGTTTTACACATGACATAGATTAATAACACCACCAAAATAAATGTGACCGGTGTGCCGTTTTTTAGCCACATAGACTGTCAATCTGTTGATGGATTTTTGCTACTGCCATCCTCAGGTTGTGCTCCACATCCAGTCTTGAACAACACTTTGTCTTTAGTACCGCAAGTGCTGAAAACCCAATCTCACACAAATAGGACAAACTGAAAGGCAAGAGAGTTTTGATAGCAGTTTCTCTTAAAGCTGAATATTCTGCAGATATTTTCAGCCAAAACATTGACTGTAAGGGAGACAGTGTTATCAGATTTTCCGAGCACTCCCTAGGTCAGAGTTGGTTCTCGAAAAACAATTCTTCTCTAGAAACCATTAACAAACGTTTTAGGCAGCATTATAATGGGATAATTACCCACCAACCAGTTATGGATCCGAAGACAAAGGGGAAAGTCCACAGAGAGGGCGCTGAACGAACACCTAATTGAGAATTCCTTACTGGTACGATAAGTTGCTTGCCTGAAGCAGTGGGGGTTTAGGACACGTTGGGCTTATGTTTAAAAAAATAGAACTGATAATAGTTGAATGATGTTGCCTATTTTACTTCAGAGCAATGTTGTCTGACAGACTTTGTGGTGGCAGGAACATGTTAAGGATTTTGGGTGCCCTGGGCAAATACTATTTTGGGGGCCCCTGTTCAGAAGAGCTTTGAGATTAAATGATTCATTTTCAGCTCTGCCGTACCCTCTTTAGCCAGGTTACTAACGGTGCACAGGCGCTATGGTCGAAATTCTAAAAGTGTTTACATCTAATATTCAGAGATAGTGATGTGTGTTTTCACTGTTGTAACAAAGCTACAGCCCACACATTTTACGGCGAATAATATCTGTGATATCCTCCAATTTCTCATATGTGAAGACCCGTTTTGATCTAAAATAAACTTTTTTATGGTTGTTGCATAAAACAAAAACATTTCTCTGTACATAGTAATAGAACTCTCTCACATAAATCACATTAAAAAGAAATTAAACAAAATGGTATTTACAAGAATCTGTTTAGGAATTATTCCAAGCCATCAGGGCAAAAACAGAGCTGCCTTTATCAAGAAGCCCCTGAAAGGCTGCATTGCAGTGCATGTAAATGTGTCCTTTTGTAATTTAGGAAGAAAACCTTGATGGGGCACGACATGCCCACCACCTTCCCGGAAAACTGGAAACACTTACAGATCAACGCCCTACTCAAGAAACCCAAAGGACCTCAAGAACTTCCGGCCCATCTCCATACTCCTGTTTCCGGCGAAAATCATCAAGAAGATCGTCAACAGACTACTGACCCGATTCCTCAAAGAGAACAACACCTTGGTTTTGTCCCAATCCAGATTCTGCAGCAACATCAGCACCGAAACCGCCCTCATCGCCGCCACAAACGACCTCAGAACCCTGCTGGATAACGGTGAAACTTCTGCCCTCATCCTCTTAGACCTCTCGGCCGCCTTCAACACCGTCTGCCACCACACCCTCCGCACATGCCTCCACACCGCAGGGATCCACGACAAAGCCCTAGACTGGATCACCTCCTTCCTCACTGACAAAACCCAGAGAGTCCGCCTCCCTCCTTTCCAATCCGAAGCTACCAAGATCAACTGCGGCGTACCCCAAGTATCATCCCTCAGCCCGACCCTCTTCAATGTCTACACGATACCGCTCGCCAACATCGTCCAATCACACAACCTTAACATCATCTCATACGCTGACAACACCCAGCTGATCCTCTCCCTCACCAAAGACCCCACCACCGCCAAAACCAACTTCCACGAAGGCATGAAGGCCGTCGCCGAATGGATGAAGAGAAGTCAACCTGAAACTGAACTCAGACAAGGCGGCGGTCCTCCTCCGCGGCTCCACCCCCTCCGCCTTGGACGACACTGGAGGCTGGCCTCGCTGGGAGCTGAGCCGACATCCCCCGACCACGCACGCAACCTGGGGTTCATCTTGGACTCATCTCTGTCAATGACCCAGCAAGTCAACGCTGTCTGCTCCTCCTGCTTCAACACCCTCCGGATGCTTCGCACGATCTGCAGATGGAACCCCATCGGAACCAGAAGGACAGTCACCCAGGCCCTCATCAGCAGGCTGGACTAGGGCAACACCCTCTATGCAGGAACCACGGCCAAACTCCAGAAGAGACTCCAACGCATACAGAACGCCTCTGCACGCCTCATCCTCAACATCCCCGCCACAGACACATCACTGCCCACCTGAGGGACCTGCACTGGCTCCCCGTCAACAAGAGAATCACCTTCAAGCTCCTCACCCACGCTCACAAAGCACTCCACGACGCCGGACCAGCATACCTTAACAAGCGACTCACCTTCTACACCCCCAAAAGCCAGCTTTGCTCCACTGACCTCGCCCTCGCCACTGTTCCACGCATCCACCGAACAACCAATGGCAGCAGATCCTTCTCCCACCTCGCTGCCAAGACATGGAACACCCTCCCCATCCACCTGCGACAGACCCAGGACCTGCTGACCTTCAGGAGGCTTCTCAAGACCTAGCTATTCGAACAGTAGCAGCCCACCCACCTCAGCGCCTTGAGACTCTCACAGGTGAGTAGTGCGCTCTTCAAATGTTTGATATATTGATTGATTGATTGATTGATTGACTGGTGTTTGGTGTGCCCTGGTGTGCTCCTCATTGGGCAGTTAATAACATAGCTCTACACCTTGATCCCATGGATATTTAGAAATGTACCTGTCAATTATTATTATTTATTTTTCTTAAGAATATACTACAGTTCCCCAGTCAGTACTACTGGCTGCTTGCTTGTCTCTCATTTCATCTTCCGTGCACTGCATCCTGTGTGGCCACATCCTGTAAACTAGGCAACCATTATGGAACGCTGTTGTCCATTCTGCATCGTTTTACCATGCCATGATTGCCAACTCATTGCTATAAATAAGGCGGTCATTCTGGAACTGTAAAACAATGCTAGCTAATGTGCAATACCACTGCATGGCGGAAACTGGCTGCTATGTTCAGTTTTGTTATTGCAAGCATATTCCCACTGTGTTTTGATGGGAGCATGTTGTTTTTTCCGAACTTGTGTTATTTTAATTTATCTTGCATGCGTTGGTAAATTTGTGTGTATTAGAGGGTGAATGCAAGAATGGGTCAGTGTATGGATAAATGGATGCATGAAGGCAAAGATGAATTACAAGGTGCATATGTAAATTATTGAGTGCCTAAATTCACCATTGACGCAAAAGGCACTTTCATTCATAAGCCAGACCTATTGGCACTGTTAATGTTCATTGCTACTTTGTTCCTAGCCTTTGCAAAGCTAATAGATAGCTCAACGCACTAAACAGCATGAATGTGTATGCTTACATAAGCACATATATGTTGGGTTTGCTAAATGCTTTTTTAAAACGTGGCTTTACCGTTAACTGATTATGGAGAGTTCACAAGTGCTCCTAGCGCTTAGCATGGTCCTCGTGAGCACTAGTAAAAAAGTAGATGTCATTGGATGATTCTAGGCTGACTCACCCTACGTTGTGCCCTTTTCTTTTAGTAAATAAGGAAAGAGAACGGTGGCAGTCGGGATATCTGACCGTTGTTGGTGCAACTATTATTAACTGGTTGCAGCAGGTGCCCTGTTCCTGGCATGGGGGGGGGGGGTTTATAAATTCTAGGGAGCTGGGGTGACATGTATATTCTGCTGTTCAAAACGAGTTCATGCTTGCTTAGTGTAGCGCTAACAGTTTGATCTTGGGCAGATGAAACTATTCAAAGGCCTTCTCTAACACAATCTGTTTCATCCTGGCTTCTCATATTGATCTGGGAAAGACCCAGCGCCTGCCTGACGCACGGTGTGATCTTCCTCTACGGGCAGGGGGGGGGGGGGGAGCCTACGATGGAGCCCCTCGGCTGCCCCAGGAACAGATAGACGGTAATTTCAGCTGCTCTGGGAGGCAAGGACTCTCCTGTGCTATGAAATCAAATGCGAAGCAACAGGACTGTCTGTTTCCTTGCTTTCGTTTTTAGCAGTGCCTCCCACTGCAGCTGAACCACTTCAGCTATAAGAATTAACCCCCTCCTGGGACTGTTAACTCAGCTCTTTACATCACAAAAGCACAGGCACCTCGTGCCTTTTCTATTTCCCTCCCCCCTCCTTTCCCTCACCAATCCTCTGTTACAGGAGCTCTGGGTGAAGACTTGGACGCCAGACTTGGACGCCTGACAGTTAAACACCAACAAAGGGAGGGGCGCACCCCACAGATTGAAGAACTCTGGTGTAAGGTGCATAAGTACACCGATGGCACCAAAAGTTGAATGCATCTTGGGGACAGCAGCACCTACTGCTTTCCGGCCTACCCTGTGCAGCCTGACTGCAGCAGCTTGAACCATGCTGCACAGACATGTCAAAATCACCATTTTGACAGGTAGGGAAGCCTTAGTTTAAATATGAAATGCGTCACTCGTAAGCCCAAGTTGCTGCTCACAAGGGAGAGTGCATCATATTTAAGAGAGTGACATTAGAAATGGCATTTAGCCCCCAGTGACTAGGCCCACAATGACATTGTCACTGGTCAGGCTGTAACTGGTACATAAGAACATTCATTGTATAGATTATACATTTGGTATGACCAGCTACAGACACTATTAAAAGACTTATTTTTATATTTAATAAAAATCCAATCTAATTGTAAAGTCAGAATTGTACTAATTTTTAGGGAAATGTAACTTTTTTAGTAAGTTGTCTTTATCTTACCTAAAACTGCTAAAGGATAATGTGCATTAGCTCTACAGCAACTTTCCAGCAGTTACTTGATCTGAATTGGGTTGTTTGCAGCATGGCAAACAGCACCAACTGAAAATGTGGGTAGGGCTGCTTCCAGGAACTTTTATTCCTTGGTTAGGATTAGCCCGGGAGCCGTCCCCATCCACTCGTCGGTGCGAGGCATTAATGTGGCAATCTCAGGAACTCACATCAGAATACTTTTTGAAACAATGGAATATAAGAGCAGCACTGGACCTGCTGCGATCTGTGATCTGAAAGAGCCCTGAAGGACTAGGACCTATTCACTCTTGTACCCAGGACAAAGAAGTGAACTACAGTGGTCAGTTGGCTGCCGACCTGTGTGGCTACAGGTACACAGCAAGCTGCAAGACCCCTTTTCCTGGAAGTACCCAGCTAACCAGTGGCAACTGGACCTGGTCTGGAGTTTCCAGTTGGCCTTTTCCTTACAATAAAATTTTTATTTTAGATACCCTTGTATGATGTAGTGGGCGGGTTTAGAAGTCTACTTCAACAGTAGTTTGGATTCCAGAGGGAGGTTTGGAAACTTTGAAAACATTTTCCTTCCGAGCCTCTGGGGGAACTGTGGGAAAGACTATCCAACTGCAATTCCAAGGCATCAGATTGAATTTCAGCTTTTTCCTAGTCAAGGCTCCCACCAACGCCAAAAAACTGACTGAGTCCCAATCAGCGTTGGTACTTGGAAATATTTCAGCATTAAGTCTCCTAAGCCCCAGGAGGACTAACCTGCTTTTAGAATCCAGCCTTTGGTTCCACAGCAGCAGCTATAGTTTAAACTGTGACCTACTCAAGGAGGATTTTTCTTCTCAAAAAGTGAGAAGGTCCCTTTCTGCATTGGGGCTTTCATAGGGTCCAATCCTCTTGGTGTATCCGACCAGTGTTCCTTTGCAGTCAGCCTTAAATCCTGTGTAGGTCCTGATCTACTGCTTCTAGAGACTATCATTTGCACTTGTCACTTTTTGGTGCTGTTTTGACTTAAATCTCTAAAAAATCTTATCTCCGGTTCCCCTTACTAAATTTGTCATTTTCGTCTTATTGTACTCCTAATAATTCTCTCTTTACCTTCCAGTTGGTTGTGGAATTTTATTGTGAGACTTTTTATAGTATGTTGTAAGTTAATGTGCTGTGCATTATCTCACGATCTACCCGCTGGACTTTGAGTGGTATCTTGTTAACTTACTGTTGTATATTTGGACATTGATTATAGACCGGATGGTAAGCTCGTAAAGGGGCACCCATGAACTTGAAGAGTCAGAAAGAAAAGGACAATGTGGCAGAACATTGTACATTTAGTGAGTTTCTTCAAATGCTAATTTGGCACTGGATCGAGTAATCAAGCAAGTAGCGTGTCATTGCTGTCTGATTGGCAGTAAGGGAGGGAGTAAGGAATGAAAGAGGCCACATATGGTGAAACTTTCTACTTACACTGAGGTTGGTACCAGTGACATAACCTACACCTGAGAAAGCAGTACTTTTTAAAAAATGTTTATTTTTTAGAGAATGACCAACAGCTGCCTGAAGCTCAACGCTGAAAAGCAGAAGTCCTCGTCCTCTGTACCACCCCTTCAGCATGGGACAACACATGGTGGCCGACTGCCCTTGGAAACCCACCTACCTCCTCAGACCACGCCAAGAACCTCTGCATCATTCTCGACTAATCACTCACCATGAACTGCCAGGTCAACGCCGTCACCTCCAGCTGCTTCAACACCCTCTGCAAGACTTTCAAGTCAAGGAAGACAGTCACCCACGCACTCATGGTCAGCAGGCTGGACTACGGAAACACACTCTACGCTGGCATCAACAAGTCCCTACTCTGCAAACTCCAGACTATTTAGAACCCCGCCGCCAGACTCGTCCTGGGCATCCCCCGGCACAAACACATCACCCAGCACCTACGTAGACAACACTGGCTCCCAGTGGACAAGAGGGTCCCCTTCAAAATCCTCACTCACACCTACAAGTGCCTACACAACAACGGACCCACATACTTCAACGACAGAATCAACTTCACGCACCTAAAGGAAACCTACGATCTTACAAGCCAGAGCAGGTAGGAGATCCTTCTCCCACGTTGCAGCCAAGACATGGAACGACCTACTGGCAAACATCAGACAAGCCCCCTCCCTGAACACCTTTAGGAAGACCCTC
The DNA here is from genome assembly GCF_964261635.1 of Lissotriton helveticus. Classification (NCBI taxonomy): domain Eukaryota; kingdom Metazoa; phylum Chordata; class Amphibia; order Caudata; family Salamandridae; genus Lissotriton; species Lissotriton helveticus. Next base: position 1,900,010,799 of record NC_136065.1, read on the forward strand.
CAGACCTGGCTCTTCGGCTAGACAGTTCTACAGACCCCTCCTCTCCTCCACCCCCGTGCCTTGAGACCCTCACGGGTGAGTAGCGTGCTTTACAATTCCCTGATTGATTGATTGACTGCCACATTCTACAGCTCCCCTACCAGCCTCCACTTAGGATGTCTTGGCATTTATCTGCATTGTTCAAAATTTTCCAGTTCAGGAGACCATACGCTCCTCCTTTAGGAAGATTAGATCTGGCCTGCCGTTCTGAAAGGAGATCCTGGGTATTACACTCATTAGTTCCTTGTAAGGGAGTAAGGCAGCTAATTCTGTTCCTTCCAGGATTTTTACACACTACCATTTATTTCCTGTAGAAGTTCAGAATGGTGACTTTTATCCCAGTATTTGCAACTGTCAAGGTTGATGGCTGTCTCTAATGGGTGCATCTGCAGGATGTTCTCTTCCATGTACATGATAGGAAGGCCCTCTGCTTCATGGTGGAAAACATTTGTACCGATACAGGTCATTGTCCTTCAACCTTAGGCCCCCATGTCTTCACCAAGATCATGGTGGCTAGCTTTCTGTGGTTGCAGATGTCACAACTTCTCCTATCAAAACGATTATCCTCAGTGCTTCATCTATGGGTTTAGTATCAAGTGTGACCCCAAACACTATCCTCGGGACTCTGTCCCCTAAGTGATTATTGGCCTTTATCCAGACTATGGACCACTTCTTAGAAAATGTTGGTTTGAGGCTTCCTACAGTACAGGAAGCTTTCATCAGGGAGTGCAGCCCATGCCAAGCTCGTACTTTATTGCTTGCATCAGTGCCTGGCAGAGCACTGCCATAATATTCTGACCTTCCAATCCAAGCCTGTTCTGGTCCTCTCATTTCTAGTGTTGATGCTCCTACTCTTTTAGTGGGCTGATTCTTTCCCCTACTGCACCCACCAGTCAATTACAAACAGCTCCTTGGAGTTTGAGTGAGTGTTCACTGAAGGGAACTCTCAATCTGTGCTTTGTGGCAATGATCACATCTATCCCTCCACTTTAAAATGTTGAAGCTGAAAGAGTCTTTGTCTTTTTTTGTTCTAGCTCTTTAGCTTTCCTATTGTGGGTTGAAACGGCCTTATCCTCTTCTGCTTTGCAGGAGGGCTCGACATCCAGGGAGCGATGACGGCTGAGCAAGTGTCTTCCTTCCCCATGACTCTAATTACCAGTGATAGGGCCTGGGATCACCAAGACATTGATGCCTTTGCCGTCCACTATCGCCCACTTAATCCCCCTGGATTTTTAATTTTTGACTACATTGCTTTTGGCCTTTTACTGTGATTGATCCTCACGACCCGAGTCGTCTCATTCATAGTCCATTTTCTGTGAATTTACTGAGTGCTAACCTCTAGTGGCTGCTTTTTAAGTTCAGGCCGATGCTGTGTAGCTAGGGTAAGAGGGTCCCGGCTGGTTATATGTGAGCACAGACGTGATGGCTGCATGTGTGAGCCTGGTATCTGCCACAGATAACCTGTCGCTGAAAGAACCAGTTGGGAATCCTCACTGATCTGCGTTGGGCTTTTGATTGTGAGTTGGCATTCATATTGACGGTCTGTAGTACCTAATGAAGGTCTGTAGTGCCTAGTCCGCATTGCACATTGTGGAAAATCTGCACTAAAAATCAGTTTACCCCCACTTAGGCTGGCAGGGTCCAGTGAGGTATCAATCTAGGGGTAAACATGCGTCCCGAACGCAGATAGATTCACACTACCTGACTCAGCTCAGAATCCGACTCCAGCCCTTTTTCTTATCTACTGGGCCAAGTTAATTACTCACCCCACACTATAGAGCCATTAAGAGTGCTTGACCTAGTTCCTGCCTTTTCTCCAATATGGAAGCATTGCTACGTAAAGATGCATTGAAGTTAACTATTAACTTACCTGTAAAAATTCATATCTAAAAAAGTACTTACTTGATAACAAAGTTCTTGATATCAAAATGTATATAAAAATAGAAGTTATTTTTCTAAATTGGTCTCAGATTTATTCTTGCGTGCGTGCCTCATTTTATTGCCTCAGTGAGTACAACAAATTCTTAGCACTACCCTCTGATAAGTCTAACTGTTCGCCCACAAAAGAGAGCATTTGGGTTATCATTTGTACCTCTGTAAACCAATTGGGGTTTGCCTGGATTCTCTACACAGTCTACCTCGTTTTGGGTCACTGTATAAAGAGCCAGTTTCCTCCAAAAAGCAGTAGGCCTGACTTCATTAATGTGAAAAGAATATTTTTAAATCATTATGCATTTATGGATGGATTGTTATTACTCTAAGCCTTCAGAGATATTTTGTTACATAGAATTTCACTGATTACTGTAGTTGGTAAGGGTTTTATCTTGGTTATCCCGTCTGACAAACCGAGTGGATAAAAGATTTGCATCCTTTTAACAAGGCCTGTATATTTTGCTCACTCCTAATAGTTATGTCCAGTGCCATAGTTTTGATCTGTTTTATTGTCAAAAACTATAACAGAGGCTTTTGCCGTGGTTTAATGATTGTGAAAGACATTTGTTAAAGTCAATGGGTCTTTAACGGGGACTTTTATCACACTGGTTTGCAGACTGTATACAGGTATTTTCCTAAATGAAGTCTCCCAGGTGTTCAGTATCATTGCAATTCGTCCACCCTCAGCTATGTTAAGTGTTGTTACTGCAGACATATACCTGTCGTGTTTACACAGCAGAATATTACCTTTTGCTAATTTGTATCTTTTATTTTATTGTGCGTATATTGTTGAGTGTTTGTGTTATATCGTATTTCTCTAAGTGCATGATTGCAATAAGGAATCAGTGGGTGGTTGAAGGAATCCTTGTGTGTAAGAATGAATGACAGTGCGTGTATGATGACTTGCAGGCCTAACCCATTAATGACTGAAGATGTACTTTCATTTATAAGCCCACAGTTTGGAATTGCCAGTGCTTGCTTTAATCCTTTAATTGCTATTGCTGAGCTTCTTTAAAAAAAAAAAAAGCTGGTGCAATGTTTAAATTAGTAATTCTCTCTTAGTAAGTTCAGCAAATGTTTTTAGTGGTTTATGCCTGCGTAAAAATGTAGATGAGTGTGACACCAGCTAACAAACCTTTCTCCTTTGCAAACAGGTGAAAAAAGGAAACTGAATGAGAGTCTGACACTTGAGGATGCCAAGAGAATCCGTGTTATGGGCGATATTCCAATGGAGCTCGTCAATGAAGTTATGTTGACCATCACAGACCCAGCCGCCATGCTGGGGCCAGAGGTAAACAGTAGGCATCAATATGGACACTCCAGTATTAGGGACCCATTCTTTCTTGTTAGTCTGTGAGAGCCTTCTTCCAGCTTCTTCCTCCACTTTCTAAAAGCACAAAGATGAGACAAAGCACTCCAGTGTACTTTCACAGCTTGCAATGTAGTTAATCTGCAAAGAAACTGGAGGCTACTAACTACAGATTCCTCGCTTAAATAATTACACCAGGTGCCAGATTGGATCCTGAAGCTCTTGCAATATCTCCTGCACGTCAGTAGGTGCTCCATATGCCTCCATCACAATGTTGTCCCATCGCCGGACATGACAATATAGACCTGTTTGTAGGCATCAATCCTTTTGTCCGTTCTCTTGATGCTTAATGTGTGCGCCTACAAAATCAAGCAACTGGCCCTTTTTTCCTGTTCGTTAGCCATGCTGCTCAGTATTTAGGCTCAAGGATGCTTTGCAGCTTGGCTAAAATCATTGGCCAATAGGTCCCAATGCGAGACCTGTTGGGTTTATGCTTATTAGGTTAAAGCCTGCCGGACAGTTCAGCTGTATTGTTGTGAAAGACTTATTGACTTTTTTGTTTTTACACCTTTTTTTCTTGCTTTCTCTTCAATGCTTTTATTCATTTGTGGTTGGCTCTCCCGACTGACCCTTGCTCCAGCTTGTTTTAGGACTTATGCCCTGCTGCACATCCCGCCCCCCACACCCTCCCTCTCGCCGAGGAGTTATCCCGCCCGCCTTATCCGATCGGATAACGCATATTTTGTTATCATCGACACACAGAATGCTGTTGGGTGTGTGTGTGTGTGTGGCTCTGGGGGTGTGTGTGTGTGTGTGTGTGTGTGTGTGTGTGTGGCTCTGGGTGTGTGTGGCTCTGGGTGTGTGTGTGTGTGTGGCTCTGGGTGTGTGTGTGTGGCTCTAGGTGTGTGTGTGTGTGGCTCTGGGTGTGTGTGTGTGGCTCTGGGGGTGTGTGTGTGTGTGTGGCTTTGGGTGTGTGTGTGTGTGTGTGTGTGTGTGTTTGGCTCTGGGTGTGTGTGGGTGTGTGGCTCTGGGTGTGTGTGGCTGGCTGTGTGTGTGTGTGTGGCTCTGGGTGTGTGTGTGGTAGTAATTGCTGTCTGCTGAACTCGTCCAGTAGGGTACAATAGGTCTCACATTTGCGAGAGATTAAGCTATTGGCAATGTAAATGACAATGCCATTTATTTATCTGTTTTCAAAACCAACAGATAAATAACATTTTTGTCATTTACAATGCCAATAGCTCTAACTTTTGCAAAGGCGAAACCGTTGCATTGTAAATGCTTGTTTTTCCAGTTAACTCTAAAACTTAAACCACCATCCTTTTCTTAAGCCTTCCATGAGTGCATGCGATTTTACCATTCAGTGTGTTTACTCTCTTCTCTCAGTGCAATTCTTTTCATAACGTTATAAAAATGTCATTTTCAACAACTTTGTATTTAGAGCTGCTCTTCTGTACTCTTTCCCTTTTATACAGCTACACCCTTTGAGTCGCTCTCCCATGCGCTTTACCTACACGTTCTCTCTTGTTTTCTCTTGTTCCTTTGCTTCTATCCCCATGTTGCTCTGTCTCCGTGTTGCTCCCCCACACATGTGCCCTCCGTTTTGCTTCCCCTCACCTGTGCCTCAGTGTTGCTTCCCCAAACCTTTGTGTTGCTTCCCTCAACTACATGTTTTCCCTCACTTGTAAATGTTTGTATTTATTCATACAAATTTGTAAACGAAATAATTTTGTTTGTGCTCACATGCTTGGTCCGTGCACCTACAAAATGTTGCATTTAAACACGTAGACTTTATTTCCTGTTTATTAGCAGTGCTGCTTAAAATCAAGGATGTTGTCCAGCATGGCTAAAACCGCTGGTAAAGCCAATAGGTCCCAAACATGAAACCTTTTGACCTTGCCAACGCTTGTAATTGTTATTAATTCTCATCTGGTCTTTGTGAAATTCAGGGACAGATCGACGTAAGAGGATAGACTTCAATGTTTGCCCACTCTTGCATCATGCAATATCGTCTCTCTTTCTAAACTATTTTTTTCTCACCCAATGTTTCTGAACATTGGTTTGTTTTGCTAGTGTCCGTTTATGTGGACAAGAAAAATAAACCTTAATCCATATTTTATGTATCTGCCCCTAACTGCTGCAG